>NC_089843.1:79593848-79902598 GCF_035609145.1 Eleutherodactylus coqui | reverse complement strand
CCGTATAAGGGCTTGTTTTTTGCGTGGCGAGCTGTAGTTTTTTATCGGTGCCACTTTTGGGTACATAGACTATATCGTAAAACTTTTATAATTTTTTTTATGATAACGGAGAGAAAACACATCAATTCTGCCATAGATTTTTTTTTTTTTCACAACGTTAATCATGCAGCATACATGACACAATTTTTTTTGCGGGTCGGTACGGTTACAACGATACCAAAATTATTGTTTTTTTTAGTTTTTTTACACTTTTTTGCAATAAAAAGCCTTTTTTTAGAAATTTTTTTTTCTCTATAGCTGCATTCAAAGTCCTGTAACTTTTATTTTTCTATGTACGAAGCTCTATAATGGCTTATTTTTTGCAAGATGAGCTGTAGTTTTTATTGGTACCATTTTGGGGAATGTACGGCTTCTTTGATCACTTTTATTGCAATTTTTGTTTTTTAGCGGTTTTTTTTTACGCTTTTTGTTGTACAAAATAAAAAGTGTTCAACTTTTTGTACACGTCGTGTCAATACCAAATATGTGGGGTTTAAATTTTTTTTTTTACCTTTTTTTATGCTAATTTTAGAAAAAGCATAAAAAAAGGGGTTTTTTTACATTTTTATTTTCTTTTTTTTTTTTTACACTATTTGAGTCCCTCTGTGGGACTTGCAGCACTGTGCCTATGATCGCTGTTATAAGGCATGGCAGAGCTACTGCTCTGCCATGCCTTATCGCTTATACAGTGATTATAGGCACAGGCAATACAGGACGCCAGTGTCTGACGTCCTGTTACCATGGTGACAGGCTGGGCTCTCGCGGTGACATCGCGAGAGCCGGCCGGAGACACAGAGGGAGCGCGATCCTTCTGTGAACTCTTTCCCTGCCGCAATCTACTTAGATCGCGGCAGGGAAGGGGTTAAAAGCGGGACGCCGGCTGTGACTGACAGCCGACTCCCGCTGCGGGCTAGCGCGGGATCAGTCATGATCTCGCGCTATCCCGATGACGTACCGGTACGTCATTTTGCGCGAAGTACCAGGCTCCCATGACGTACCGGTACGTCATGGAGCGGGAAGGGGTTAATAGGGCCGGCAGCAGCATTGTGCGATGCGAGGCTTCCCACTGAAAACAAAACAATGGGAGAAACCCCGCAATCCTCCCCCACGACAGAGGATCACTACTCCTCCGAAGTGATGCGAGACAGTTTTGATATAAAACGCCTGTCATCCGCAGTGAAGTTGAATGTTGGCGAGCGCGATATTGGGCTGTGATTCATGGCCTGATATCGCATCCACCCATGTGCAATATCAGGAAAGTGGAAACGACCTGCAAGGGAAGAGTGATTTTTATGGAAATGGTTCTTGTGCCTCAAGTTATACACCAAGCTGAAACCTTGCTGAACTTCATACAGGTGGTAGAGGAACATTCTGTAAACATTTCAGTAAATTTCAAGGTGACGGAGCAGGGACCCTCTACCAAATTAGGCCAGCTGGCAAAAATGACCCAGGGGCACATTATTGGAATTTTTAAAGTTTATACACCACCTGTATAAAGTTCTGCAGTCTGTAGGCCATCACATATGACAGTCGGTCCCCCCTAGTAGTGGTACAATGGACAATGACAGCTCAGCGATGTGTTCAGGACATCCTGCAGCCACATGTGTTCCTCTCATGGCGGCTTCCAAGAGTCAGCAGGATAATACTCGGCCGCACACACAAGGGGGTCACAGGAAGCCCCCACAAAATTGTCACACGTCTGTGGCTGCCCGGTCACCAGATTTATCACCAATAGAACATGTATGGGACGCCAACTTCAACAGCCTACAAGTTTATTTATTTGCACAGGAAATCCACTCTACTGTTTTCATGACTTTTCCACTGCGGATTTCAAATCCACGTTGGAGGGGGAGGGGGAGGGAAACACATGTGACTTCTTAAAGTGGATTCCCATAAGAAATCCCACGCACACATTTTGCCCATTGATAAAAGCTAAATCTACACAGGCAAAGTGCATCAAACAGAGGGGCAAATCTTCAGAGATACAAAGCTTAGCCACAGATTTATGCCGCACTCTTGCAAAAAAGAATAAAACCGGATGCGGATTCAGCTGTGTGGACATACGGTTATAGATGCAGGAGCGGCCCCTGTATACTTGGCCGTCGGCTGACAATGCAAGCAGCAGCGCTGCCTCTGACATCAGACAAGACAAAAGTGATGAAAACAGTCTTCCCTAGCAGACACTTCAGAAGCCGGCCGCCCAACCGACGGGTCACTCAGCAACTAGCTTACCGTGATGCAATGGAGGAAGTTTTAGGACCAGGTGCTCAAGTGGTTAAAGTACACTTCAACCAACTATGTTCAAGCAATCCGATGGAAAGTGCTACTAACCTGAGGCCACGATCTGTGATCTGATGACACCCGGAGAGGCTGAGTAACTGTAACACACGGGCCGCATTGGGCTCCGACTTTGCACTCCCAGAGAAAGCGTCTCTGTCCTCTGACTGAGTCCTTTTGCCACCTTTGCACGGTGCAGAGGGCTCTGGGAATGCTTGTATAGTCCTTAGTTTAGCTCCAGCAGAGCAGAATGAATGTCCACAGTAGGTATACGCATCTGGCTGGTATCGCTGCTGCCAGCCACCATTAGTCCTCATTCCAGGCATTGGCTTCCTGTTGCAACACCCATTAGCAAAACAGCCCATACTGGAGGCCATCTCCAACACACAAAGTCCATCAGTATCCCTGTACTTCCAGTCGGCCGCATCCTCAATATCAGCCAGCCTCTCAGAATCTAAAATCCAGAAAGGTGAAGATGGATAGCCATCACAACAGCTAGATTGTGTCCAGAATTCTTCAGAAAATACGCACTGGCCGCCTATGCACTGAACCGCGTTAGTCCTCATCCTGTTGTTCAGCTCTCTTCTCCCCCAGGCCGATTTAGCATTTTTGTTGTTTCGGAAACACTTAAGTAAACCTTTGCCGTAAGTCGGTAGCAAGCCGAGGGCGAGACTTAGCCTTTCCAGCGTCAGGTCGCTGATCTTATCACAGCCAGACAGGTCAATGTGGCGAAGGTTTTGACAGCTGCCAAAGTACCACCTGAAAAGGGAGAGAATTAGATTAAAATATGAGGTTTTTCAGGAGAGAGGGGAAACTGATACTTCAATATTTCCAATCCAGTGTCGGCCTGACATTAAGATTTCCCTACATAGCTCCGATGTCAGAGGCTGTTCTGCATATGCATGCTACAGTATGCAGGGCAGCATTCCGATGTCAGAGGCTGTTCTGCATGTGTATGTTACATCGGAGCGCTGTCCTGCATACCGTAACATACACATTCAGACCAGGCTCTGACATCGGAGCGCTGTCCTGTATACTGTAGCATACATATGCAGAACAGACTCCGGAGCTATGCAGGGAAATCTGAATGTCAGACACTGGACTGGAAATGGTTAATTTTCAAAAAATTACTAATAATATCATGGCAGTTCATTTTTCTGTGTTTCTGTTGAGTAATTCCAAAGAATCCACAATGCGCTTTCCCACCACAAAAATAAAGGGAGTGTGTGGGCGGCAAGGACACTGGATTGGAAAGGGTTAATAGTACACCTCAATGTTAAGAGGGTCTCTTCTTTATAAATGAAGACTTATCCAATATGACATCACCAACAGCTGATCAACTGTCAGACCACCCATGTCTGGAATGAAGGCACCTTTGGCTTTGGTCTTTGATACATTGCTACCTCCAACCTTCTGTCAAGCAGTGAACTGTATTCACACAGCTAGGTGCACAGTGTCACTGACCCGGACTAAAGAGGAACAGCACCAGAGCCCCTTTCTCCAAAGCATTGGTGGTCGTCTCAGCAGTCAAATCCTAAACAGCTAAAACATACCTGTACTGTGGAAAAAAGGAGTGTTAGGCCACCTGCAGACGAGCGGGTCGGATCCGGCAGCGAGAATTCTCGCCGCGGGACCTGACCCGAGCGCCTGCAGAGACGAGCGCGTACTCCCCCGCGCCTGGCGGCCCCGGCTCTTTCATGTGCCTGCTGCCGGGCAGCCAGCGCATGCGCAGACCGGAGCCGGCGGCCGGGTGAGTGACGTTTCTGTGCGAGGCTCTGCGAGCCACGCACAAAAATAGGATATGCCGCGGTTTGTTTGCCGCGCGAGATTTCGCGCGACCAAACCGCGGCCGTCTGCATAGGAGTGCGTATTGTAAAGCACTCCTATGCAGGCTTTCAGTGGCGGATTTCCGCCCGTGTGCAGGTGGCCTTAAGGGTGGTTTCACATCTGCAGGGGATTCAGTTTTCCTGCTCCGTTCAGGAAGCAGGAAAGGGGAATCCACTACCTGAACAAACGTGACAATGGGATCCATTCTGTTTCCGCTAGATTGCCCGGCCTCTTACCAGAAGAAATATTGCTGCATGCAGGACTTATTTGTTCCGGTATTTTATGCCGAATCTGCGATGGCGCTCCGATGTGAACCCAGCCTAACATGTAGAAACCATCCAGCAGTTCTGTAACAATCTAACTTAGGCTGCCTGCACACGGGCGGAAATCCCGCGGCGGGATTTCCGCTGCTCAAAGCCTGCATAGGAGTGCATTACAATACGCACGCCTATGCAGACGGCCGCGCGGCAAACAAACTGCGGCATGTCCTATTTTTGTGCGGGGCTCGCAGAGCCTCGCACAGAAACGTCACTCACCCGGCCGCCGGCTCCGGTCTGCGCATGCGCCGGCTGCCCGGCAGCCGGCACATGAAAGAGCCGGGGCCGCCGGGCGCAGGTGAGTACGCGATCGTCTCTGCAGGCGCTCAGGTCGGGTCCCGCTCATCTGCAGGCGGCCTTAATAAGGAATACAAAGATGTCGTCAATGCTGAACATGTAGGAAACGTCTTACTATTCTGAGGCCTGCCGTCAGCGGATGACATACAAGAGACCGGACTACAAATAGCACATGACTCAGATACCCAAGATTCCTTCTGTACAATGACTTTCATGAATTCCTCACTCTGAAGGTGACCCATTTACATAAGAATGATCATGTATTACATGCACGTACCCATCAAATGCAGAGTCTGAAATATCTGTCTGTGTAAGATCCAAGTGTTCCAAATTGGGGCAAAACTCAAGCATCTGGCGAATCTGTAAGGCAAAAACACCACTTATAGAATATACCCCAGCTGCCGTTCATAGTAAATCTCCATATGCGAGTACATACCATTTTGCTGCTAGCTGCTGAGCTGTATGCAAGTACAAGGGTTTTTACTGAATGACCGATGGAGGGCAGAAGATTTTGCATTAAGCCCTGCAGTAACTCTTTTTCTTGCTGTGCTACACTTATGGAGGAATAACCATCATCGTCTTCAGGCTCCTCTGCAACAAAAAGAAACACATGATAAACAGCTGGCATGATAAACCTGTCTTCAGCGCAGGTCACAGGGGTATTCCCATCTTGGAAGGTGATGATACATTGCTATGGTATGCCATCACTTTATGATCGTGGGGGGGCTGACTTTCTGCAGCCCATTAATCATTAGATAAAGCCCAGCAACAACCTTCCAAAGTGTTTTTTTTTGCTATGTACAGTAGCGCCCCTCAGTCACATGGCTGGGCACTGAACTGTAGTTGGTCCCATTAATTGTATTTCAGGTTCCTGGGCGCACACACACACACACACACACACACGAGTGTCTGGGGGCTGCTTTATTGTAAAGGATCCCAAAGTTAAATCCACACCAATCATTAATTAATGTCACATCCTAGTGATATACCATCATTTGATGAGATGGGAGTACCCCTTTAGTTCCTTGTGCAAGGCGAGACTTCACTACCTGTAAGTCTTTGTACCCAGCTTTGAGTGTCTAGAGTAAGTTTTAGTCTTGGTCATAAATCAGCTGCTGTCTGTTGTGATCTCTCCACAAGGAGAAACATTATTCCCCATATGCAAGATCATCGATGGAAAGGGACTAAAGACAGAACGTAAAATAAACTCAGCAGACTGATTTGCTACAGAATAGAAAAGGTTACTCCCTTCACTGCAAGTTATTTCCCCATCAATAGAACGGTAATAACTTGTATATCTGTGGGGACCCCTGTGCAGCAAGGGCTATGCAAGTACACATCCACTCAATTCACTTAAAAGGGACTGCCAGAGATCACAGACTTCAAACACTTGGCTATCTCCAGCGGTCTTATTGAAGTGAATGGAGGAAAAGTGCTCTTTCCAGGTCTCTGGCTGCCCACACTTCGAGACACATGCAGAGTTGGCATCGCCCATCACACCCACTGGCCACCGATTGACAGCTGTCTCACCATTACTGTGCACAGGGGGATTGCTGTCAATCAATCAGTAAACAGAAGGCAAGGGTGTGGTTAGAACCATGTGTAGGTGAGGCTCATGAATTTTGAGGACTACTCCTCTGTATGTGGCCACTACAAATAAAATGCAACTTTCTCACAAACTACTGCAGATACAGCAGACATATCACTATCTTTTGCCACGCTCTGAAAGGACAGCAAAAAGATGCTGGAATTCCTAGACAGACTGGCACGACCACCCAATAAGGACCTCCCTCTATGGTTTAGAACAAAGAGCGGCTAAGAAAAATATGCTCCTGGGTTGGTGGCTTAGGCCCAGCCATGTATTACATGACCTTCCATTCGTTTATGAGGCACACACTGGCAATGAACAAGCCAGGTCCTTACCAGACTCGTCAATGTCGGCATCCTCATCCCACTCCTGGAATGCACGACTCTCATCCTTCCTACTGGAGATCCAGTCCTCGTCGGGCTCTGTGTCTAGGTGGGCAGCTGCCCCGTTGTACCAGTTCCCTATAAAAAGACACTCATCACAATGCAAAACGAAATAAGCGGTTATGTTTCAAGGACACGATAAGCATGACAAGGCATGACCGAGCAATATACCAGATTTTATGGACTAGAAGATACTTTTTAGGAAGAAAAAAAAAAAAAAAAAAAAAAAAACTTGCTAAAAAGTCCCTGCGCCTTATACTCCAGAGACCAAGAGAACTATGCAGCCATACATATCTCTGCACACTTCTCTCTCCCTCACACTGATGTAGGCAGGAGAGAAAGATAAACCTCATCAGGGGCAAACAGCTAGGAAGTACACCGACCTCCCCGTGGTGCAGCCCCTCTCGTCACAATAGCAGGCACTGAGCAACAATAAAAGCTAGAGTAAAAAAAACCACAAGAGGTCCTAGAGGAGAATGAGGGACCGTTCATGATGTCAGTGTCATGTGACCAATCCTGCTGGGCAAGAATAAGCCTGTAGTAAGACGACTGACTTAATTAAAAGGTACTGCAGGGAGGTGTGTGCGCACATGTATTAGGTGGGTGAAGCAGAGTGCGGTGTTTGTAATGTAATGTGCAAAATGCAATAAGGGAACTACCGTACATGCGGCATTACACGGGACGACTGCGGTTGAGCTCAGACAGTAGTTTCAACAACAATCGCTCTGTAAGGCTGCCTGTGCATGGGCGTTGCGGTATCCCGTGGCGGATCTCCGCTGCAGAAGCAGGGGCCAGCAAACGGATCTCCACTGTCAGCCTGACAGATAAGCTGACCGCAAAGAATCGCGGCAATTCACAGCATGCTGCTATGATTCTCCGCTCGTGGACAGGGGGGCAACGCTATGGAAAGCGTGCATTGCATTCCCTGCGGCCGGATTATCGCCATGGGGAACGCGATTCAATAATGCCCCTGGACAGGCAGCCTAAGAGGAGGCAGAGTGGGCCAAAGACTGCTACAGCTCCCAATCTCCATTCACAGTAAACAGGCAGTCATTCATAGATGAACGACTGCCTGTTTAAAAGGGCCAATTGGCATTTGATTTTTACACCTGCAGAAACTGAACGAATAATTAATTGTTTATTGTCCGGTCGTTGCCAGCATTTACACCAAATGATTATTGTACAGATTCCTAGCGAGAAGACGAACAATAATCATTCCGTGTAAAAGGGGCCTTAGGTTAACAGGAGCTGACAGTTAAAGGGACTATCTGGGACATCAGTTTTTCCAGAAAATGGCCCAGCCTGCAGTATGACCATGACAGAACACATGCATCAGCCCCCTCTCCCCTATTCCACTGGCACCAGGTTCCCACTACTAATGTGCATAACATCATCACTGGTTCTACAAACCAAGAAGTGAATATCAGCAGGGAACCACCAAAAAAAGGAGCAGGAGGGAAGGTACATGTCTTCGGTTACGTTTATATTGCAGGCCAAGCTGGTTTTGAAATACACAGATGTCCCGAAAAACCCTTTTGACCCCCATTTCTACACTCGAGTTCCAAAATTAGTGACAGTAACCCCTCCACTTCCTTAGACACCAAGGACGTTTTAGGGTGCATTCACACGAATGTATATCGGCTCGGTTTTCACGCCGAGCCGATATACGTCCTCCTCATGTGCGGGGGGGGGAGGTTGGAAGAGCCCAGGAGCAGGAACTGAGCTCCCGCCCCCTCTGCACTATTTGCAATGGAGAGGCGGGATGGGGGCGGGGCTAATTCGCGCACCTTAGCCCCAGCCCCGTCCCGTCTCCTCTCATTGAAAATAGTGCAGAGGGGCAGAGAGGGGGCGGGAGCCTCAGTTCCTGCTTCTGGCTCTTCCAGGCTCCCCCCCCTGCAGATGAGGAGGACGTATATCAGCTCGGCGTGAAAACCGAGCACGCGCGCACACGCACACACACCTATTTTCTGCTGTGTGAACCTGTGGGTCTCTTAGTTAGGTGCATCTTATAATACAAAAAATACGGTAGTGACCCAACTGAGTCACATAACAAGCTTCGAGATGGAATAAAAACTGGTTTCTGTCATAAAAGGACATTACGCATCCTATAGACTCAGTACTTAACAAAATGCAGCAGAAATAAGAAAAAAACTGGGTGTTACAGAGAAGAGTAATAGATGTTCAACTTGATTTACAACATATACATTACAACACGTGTAATTAGAAGGTCTTAAAGCTGGCCATACAGATGAGATAGCTGTGTCATGTTTACTGCCAGGGAGATAAGCAGCCGCCAGACACCACAAGCAGCAGACAAAGGATTGGGCATGTAGAAATCCAATATGCGCCAGCAGTGCTGCCCCCATAAACATTAGACCGACAGGTGATGCTATTGTAGTTGGCGGGCTCAGCTAACCGTAATCCAATATGTATGGCCAGCATTAGCCAGAGAAACAGTGAAAGAAAGGAAAGAGGAGAACTGAAAGAACTGCCGGTTTTGCCCATGTTTCTACGTACCTGAAAAACAACAGAGGAGATGAGACAACCTCAATTCAATATTACAAGAAATTACACAATAATTATCTCCAAGGCATTAATATAATGAAATGTAACACTGGAGGGGCTGAGAACATGAATGTGTCGTCTGATCTGAGATGGGGGTCCCACCCCTGGGAACTGCTGGCTGTAGTACCCCAATTCTGTAACTCTCATTCACTTCTATGGGAATTACAAAAACTGCGTACCAGAAGCAGTTCAGCTGTTTCGGTAATCCCGGCCACAGCATTGGGACGGCTATTCCCATTTCAGCTATGATAGGTGGTTACCAACAGCAATGATCTATGTAGTGAGTGAATGACAGCAAGACCATTCTTTATTTTAGCATGGATCTCACGGTTTGCTATTGGTATTTGTTTAGGGGATAGCACCAATAAAAGTGCTTATTAAGATAATCTGAATTATACTTTAACCGTAACCTTGTAGTATTACTACACGGAGTAGACCAGCCGTCACTATGGTTGACTACAACTTTGCAAGCTGTGTAATTGTAAAGGCATATGTAACCAGGTGTAAAGCGTGGCGCCCCCTTAATACAGGTGTGACTTACCTCTAGCCCACAGCACAGGGTACAGATGTTTCCAGAGAGATCCAGCCTTTGCCAGCTGTGCCCATTTAATGTTTACTTGACTACAACGACACAGCTCCTGCGGATTAAGGTAACTAAAAATTTTCACCATTACCTCCGGAGGAAGATGACATATGGATGTTGTGCTCGACTGAGTAATTGGCTCTGGAACAAGACAAAGAAACAGCTAATCATAAATAACTCCGTACATTCTGCTGCACTTGAAATATATGGGGTGTAGTCAAAAAGACAGATCCAGAGCCATATCTCATCACTGGTGTCCTATATTGTAAAAGCAGCCTACTTGAATATGAAGGCATGGATGCTCTATGTGATGGTATGGCACAAGGGCCCCTGGTTCTTACATGCTACTCTTCAACTTTGCAATTGGGTTTTACGCTCTAACATTTCCAGGGGCCAGAAGACTAAATTGAAATCCATGTTCCAGGGCCCCACGGTCCCATGCACCGTACCATCATGTAGCACATCCATGCCTCCCCATTCAAGTACTCTATTGTCATTTTAATGTAGGACATCAGTATTGAGATATAGTGCTGGATCCATCTTTTTGGCTGCACCCTGAATATACATATCCACCGACATCTTCCATGAACCTGTAAAATTCTTGCAGGAATATACTAAGCTGCAACTAGGATAGACAGGCTGGACTAGATGGACATGGTCTTCATTCGGCCTTACATACTATGTTACTATGTTATGTATGTTACTGGTGAATCGAGACAAATAAAAGGTAAAACCAATATATTCAGCAAGCATGCCTATGTGCTTCCAATGAGGGAGGGCTACCTACAGACTCTTCCTATTGACGCTACTGTGCACGGTCTAGTAGGCTGAAAGGAACAATCCAATTATGAATCACAGTTTCACAATGTTCCATAAAACGTTGAGCAACTTTGACATAATATTGCTAAATGCAGAATTCTGCTGTTGTGTTAGGTGAAATGTCAGACAGGAGGATGGGAGGAATACTCTGTTGTAGTTTAGAGACGTGCTAAAGACGAAGCATAAGGAATGGAAGTTGCTTTCAGAAGAGATCCATGAGAAGTATGCAAGTGCTAAGAGATGGCGGTGGTAGAGAAGACGCGGTTAGGATCACAGGACAGACAGGCAAGTGGTTACATGTCCAATCCATCTCCTATTCTGATCCCAACTGCTTGCAGTCTGGCTGTACGAGGTGGCCATGCCTATAGAAACAGCTGAGCGTGGTTGGGATTGCATGTTACTACCATAGTAGTCAATGGGAGTTACACAAATGCTGCCAGTACAGCAACCTACTCTGTTCTCGTAACTCTTGTGCTATGGAGCCGGCACAGCCCACTGTGTTTGCCTTAGTCCCAATGGCTACTATGGGACAGAGCTGCATTTCCATCCCAGCAATGTTAGGCTAAGATGGGAACACCCCTTTAAAGGCCGGAGTCACATGGACGTAAGCACATTTATGCACACAACTGCGCTCTTTAGGCTGGCTTCCCACACTAACACCTACTACTTAAATACAGTTTTGATGAGGTCACTGCAGTGATACTACAATACTACAAGGTATTTGTATCGATTCGTAAAGGGAAGGGGGGGGGGGGGGGGTCTCAGAGTTTAAAAACTTTGAACCATGACCATTAAGGCCAGTGCTTGGCTGCAGTCGTCAGGGACCATCAGTGAATTGCTGTGGGATTTAACCGGTGAGCAGTTTATTACGTTTCTTGCATGCAGTTTAACTTCTTAAACTGTCAGACCATTTGCTTTAATGTCCTCCGATAATTCACAGCACTAAGGGTGGTAAGCACAATGGAAACAGGCCTTACCCTCCTCCGACTTTTCATCCACAGAATACTTGAGCACCTTCTGAAGCTCTTCAGCCTCGTTCCAGAGACTCAGCCCTCTGAGAAGTTCTGTGGGGTCTTTCTGGGAGCAGTGCTGGGCGATCACCATTTTTTTAATGTCCTTGAGCTCATCGTAAGTAAAGTATTCCATCAACATGGGCTGAAAAACCTAGGAGAAGGCTCATTTAGTCTGCATGGATGCACCTCAAGGAGATCCTTTCCTTAAAATATACATTTATAGAAAGCGAACATCTAAAAGGTTGCTATGTGCATTATATACAAGTAGGATGATGATTGTTTACTAGTGAATCGGTCAATCATTTCAAAGATGAAGCCATACACAATTCTAGCCCATACTGGCCACTACTGTTGGTCCAGCTGGCTGTACATGGTCAATGACAGCAGCCAACAAATGACTGATCTTTCTGGGAACATTCATGGACAAAAGATCTTTCTAAAGTTGCCCATACACAATATACTCAAGTTGATGAAAATGGAGAATTTCAACCAAAACAATCATTCATCAGGTGAAGTCACCTCGAAAGAAGTTGGCTACTCTTGAAATTTTCATCTGCTGGTCTAACGAAAGATCTTTCACCCACAAACTATTTGCCTTGGAAGTACGTTCTCAGAAAGATCTTTCATCTGTCGCTCCGTGTCATTGAGTGGCAGTATGAACTAGGATGGCCAGATGGCTGAATCTGTGAAATGATCATTTCGAGACGATCATTTGTTCTTCAGTTGTTGAACCACCAAACTAATTCTAATGTGCATGACCCCCTTTACACTAAAGATCTTTTGTCCAACTAGGCGATAAAACTTTCTGACGTGGCCAACGTCTTTCCAGACCACAGCAGTCTGTCATCGGTTGGCCAAAACAATTGTTTACGGTTGAATAATCATTTTGGTTGAAATAGTTCATTTTCATCAACTTCTGTGCTACCAGTGACTGGTAAGAACATCATAATGCCTTTCCATCTGAAGATGCTTGCTATAGGGACATGAGTAGGGAACAGGAATGCACCAGAGAACAATTAGAAGTGCTAGTAGTAACCATTTACTGTTCATGGCCGGAGCGCACTTACCTCCTCCTCTTCCTTCATATGAGGAATGAAGTCGCTGGTGAAAGCCTCCAACCTCTCCTTCAGTTGTTGGGCATAGTTCAGCTGTTCGTATTCATCCTGACAGCACAGAATAATATTGGAGGTCGCATGTAAACTGTTATGTCAGAGCTTTATAACACAAGGCTACAAATGTGGTCAGCAGAGCAAACACTTAACAAGTGACCTTAGCAGAAACCATTGTTCTTGTGAGGAAATCTCTTCCAGGAGGACGGTGTCACAATCTCCGTACAATCTCAGAGTTCCTCAAAAGAACACAAAGTAATCCGCTGACTAATGCAGACTGGAGGAGGTGGAGGAGTCCCTTTACTTATACCGCATTAAAGATGATGATAGTATTGAAAACTTTCTATAGTTCTCCATCATAATAAATTTATAAGTCACAGCCATAAGCGTAAAAGGTTGCATGGATCCCGCAGTGTTCTACTGCTGTGGAGCCACCGGTGACCTGGCCAATGGCCGCATATGGCAGAGAAATTGTACTGCGCACGCCAGCGTATCTCACGCAGGCCGTCACATGCTATTTCCTTCTGTTTATATTTCACAACGTAATTGCATATGGACAGCGTTGATTAGGCGCCCATAAAGAACAATGGGCTCTCATGCACGCAATGCTCTGCAAAATAAAACATGCTGTGGGTATTACACAAATCCTACACGCTAAGGTGAGCCGAACTGCATAAGGCGACGTAATCGAACGCCTGCGATTACCACGTATCACACGAGCGTACAGCGCACGCAAAATACACGGTAATCTTATGCTTGTGTGTGCCCCACCTAATGAAGTTAAAGGGAAATCTGAAACAAGCCAGAGTTCTATGCAATTTTATTCTCTCTCGAGATCTGCACTTGCTTACCCCTAACCCTCTACTTCCATATCCATGAGCCAGAAGTTCTACTTTGTAGAAGAATATGAAATCGTAATTGCTGAATGAAAGATCTACAGGTCGATTGTCACTGAGCACATAAAACTGCTTTACCTCTTCCCGATGGCCATATGGCTTACATATGTCCTAACTGCATATGTCCCATGCAGTTAGGGCATATATAGATGTCCACAACATATGCTGTGTATGCAATGGGCTCCATACACGGCAGGTATCGGCTGTCATTGACAGCTGTCACCTGCCTGCAATAGCCACTACTGGAAATAACTCCTATATTGCGTCTGCTAGTCTTTAAATGTCCCGATTGATTGAGATTTAAGCTTCCTGAGAGGACTCTGCTGTGATAGGATCGTGGGGGTGCTGACCGGGTGTCATGGTAGCCTGGGCTTTCTGAAGGACCCCAGGGCTGCCGTGATTGTTTGCCTATTAATATGTGCCTGCGACAGGGCTTTAATAGGAAGCCTATTAATATACAGTAATGAAATAATATAGTATTGCATTATACTGCATCAGTGCTCAAATGATTACAAGCTCAAAGTCCCATATAGGGACTAAATATTGAAAGTCTGAAACCACACCCTTTTCCCAGTGGTCACATCATATAAAATGAACTAAAAAATAAATGTAAAATTATTTGTATCACTGTATCCATAAAGGTCCAGGTTATTAGCGTATCACATTTATCCTGCAGGATGAATGCCGTTGGAGAAAAAAGAACGCAATGCCAAAATTGCACTCGGTCGTCCTGTTAAGTGGCACCTCTGAAATACACAACTCATCCCAGAAAGACAAGCCCTCGTGTAGATAGGTCATCAAAAATAACCCTTGGTCATGAAAGGGTTAAAGAGGCTCTCTCATGAAGACCACTCCTGATCATACATCCTGGCAGGACATATGACCATCACACAGAGGTGGTGGGGGATGTCTAATTCTAGACCCACCCAATGAGCCAGTATGGAGAGTTCCTCTCTTTGAACGGCTCCTGTACCGTTGTGTTACAAGACAGCCATTCATCTATATAGCCACCATGTAATACTACATTTGCCCTATAGGGGTAGACCGGCGGCCAAGCCTTGCCCACAGTGCGAGCAGCTTACCTTCACATTTTTCAGCCCTTTCTCAAAGAGGACGAGCATCTCAGAGAGCTTGTTGTCGGAGTGCACGTTGTACACGGTCTGGCTGCGCTGCTGCAACAGGCCGATGATGCATTCATTCTCGATCTGTTCATGCATCTTGAACTCCTTGAAGGTCTCGTAGAGAGACTGCAGAAGGGCCCGGAAGTCATTGTTGTTAGAAAAGTTGGTCTTGGAAAGCTGTGCGAGAAGAAAACCCAAGAATTTAGGAGAAGAACGACAAGAAATGTAAATGACAAATAAAGAGCATGACAAGGAGGGAATCAATCACTGCGTGTGAGACATGGGTCCAAGGACCTTGGCCTGCCTAAGGCGGGCACACTACTATAACCCATGGCACGTTTTGTAGTAGAAGAGCCGGGTCACTATGAATGTGCAGTCTGATGAAAGTCTGGAGAGAGATTGCATCAGATTACCCGACACTATAGACCAAAGCAAACTAATCACTGACTTCAATGCCATTATTAGGTAATTAGCAAGGAATTAAAAAAAAAAATTAGGGCAGGATCCAGACTACAGAATTTCCGTGTGGACCCTAAGCGGCATTTGGAGGCAGGCTTTCCATTGCTGCGGACACTCCACTACAAATCAGCCTGCATGTGGACCCAAGCCAAGCATCATGCCCATGGTCAGTTCGGATTCCGCCTGCAAAATAACGCAGCGCAATCAGACCCAGCGCCACCCAGAGACCCCCCCCATACTCACCTGTACGGATCCGCCGTGAGTGTCTCGCCCGGCGAGCACGCGCAGTGCAGGGCATGACACGAATTCTTGCGGTACTTCCACTGTGCTAACTGTGGAAGTATCACGAGACGGACGGCTTCCATGGACGGCAATGTAAGCCGTCCGTGCGACTTTCACATTTTCCAAGAGCGTGAAAAAAAATAAAATAAACTGAAGTTGATTTCTGCTCGTGGGCATGGAAGAATCATTTACCATGGCATGTCTATGGACGGACATTGCTGAGGAATTCCCGGTGGGTGTCTGACCAAGAATTCCGCAGCGATAATCTGGCTATGGGCATTCGGCCTTAAAGGGGTTGTCCCGAGAAAGCAAGTGGGGTTATACACTTCTGTATGGCCATATTAATGCACTTTGTAATATACATCGTGCATTAAATATGAGCCATACAGAAGTTATTCACTTACCTGCTCCGTTGCTGGCGTCCCCGTCTCCATGGTGCCGTCTAATTTCAGCGTCTAATCTCCCAATTAGACGCGCTTGCGCAGAAGGGTCTTCTCCCTTCTCTTGGGTCTCGGCACGAGCGGCGTTCTGGCTCCGCCCCCTTCTACGCGTCATTGCGTAGCTCCGCCCCATCACGTGTGCCAATTCCAGCCAATCAGGAGGCTGGAATCGGCAATGGACCGCACAGAGCCCACGGTGCACCATGGGAGAAGACCCGCGGTGCATCGTGGGTGAAGATCCCGGCGGCCATCTTGGTAAGGTAAGTAAGAAGTCGCCGCAGAGCGGGGATTCGGGTAAGTACTAAACTTTTTTTTTTTTTAAACCCATCCCTTGTGTTTGTCTCGCGCCGAACGGGGGGCCTATTGGAAAAAAAAAAAAGCCGTTTCGGCGCGGGACAACCCCTTTAAGTTATGCTGGCTGTAGAGCCAAAAATTGTGAATTCACCATGTGCTGTCAAACATGAACTACCCAGCAATGAAGCAGGACGGTTACCTTATACCAACTTTTCACATAGGTCACTGGGGGACTTGAATATCACCATATCATTTTTCCAGTACACAACTATACTTCAGTATCTTAGAAAGTCTATAAAGCCTCATAGGGCACCGTAGCTGGCAGACCCAGAGGCTATATTGTGGGGGTCTGAGGGGGTGGCAGACTTTTACATGCTGCGGTCACACTAACCGTATGGGCGGTTGTTAAGGGGGTAAATAAAGTAATGAGAGTTTCTGTAAACAAATCAAGAAAAGGCAGCGCCAAAATTAAATTTCTAGATACTTTTTATTTTTGGACCCCCAAATTTGTTCCGTCCTGCATTTAACTGTGCATGTAGGCATTTCCACAGCCATAAAGGAAGGGCGCTAACCTTCAGCTGATGCAGAGGAAAGATTAGTGTGGGTCACAGAACAGACATTAGCAAAGCAGCTTCACCTTCCCACAAACTGCTGTAATAGTCCTTTATCATCATGTGCAAACACAAGGAGGAATGGAGGAATCCCTGGAGCCGTAAGTGTTAACAGCCTCGGCCCGACGCCTAATGTCACATGGCGGCGTGCTAATTACTAACAAAAACCATACTAAACCACGTTCCATCCTTAAGGACCACGCTGCACCCCAGAAAGCAGGGCGGCTCCGAGAACCCATCAGCAGGCCAATGGGAAGCGGAGAAAAGGCCACCCAGAAAACTGTGCCGATGGGGAAGGCATCACATGGAAGCTGCGCGTCACCTAATGTCACCCGCAGTGCAGTGCCTGATGGGATTGTTCTCACTAAGGGAAACCAAGTATACGTCTTAATGATGCTATAGTGAGGTCTCGGACCTCTCAGGATCCTTCCTCCGGCATAATGAAATAGATCTGGATGGGGCTATATATTTATTTATTACACACACTCCCTGATGACAGGCTGGGTATGAACAGAGCGGTCCAGCTCTGTTCTCCATACCCAGCACGGAGCGCTCAGCTGTATAACAGCTGGGCGCTCCGTGCAGAAAATATCTGGATGCGGAAGACAAGTGGGGACACCCTGCTTGTCTTCTGCATCCTCCACTCTGAGCGCTCGGCTGTATAACAGCCGGGCGCTCGGAGCGGGTAACAGCTTGATGCAGAAGACAAGCGGGAAAACCCCGCTTGTCTTCTGCATCCTCTGATCGCTCATCTTGCGCTGTAAATGACACAACAATGATCGCTCAAAAGTCGCTTGAGCGACATCTTTTGAGCGATAATCGTTGTGTCTAAATGGGCCTTTAACCCCTTCCCGCTCCAGGATGTAAGTTTACGTCCTGGCAGCGGGGTACTTCCCGCATCAGGGCGTAAACTTACGTCCTGGGGATAGCGCAAGATCACTTATGATCTTGCGCTATCCCGCAGCGGGAGCCGGCTGTCATGACTGACAGCCGGCCTCCCGCTGCAACAGCGGGGGTGTAACGGAGATGTGCCTCCTGCTGTTAACCCCTTCCCTGCTGCGATCTATGTAAAGGGAGCGCGCTGTAAAACAATTATGATTGTGAATAGCACCCCTTCATTTACATCTCTGCACATTCTGAGCTAAGCAGTCCTATGACCGGTCCTATCAGTGATTGACAGCTGGGTACGATGGTACATACAGGGAAGGCTGTCAATCACTGATAGCTCCGCCCATTGGACTCTTCAGCTCAGACGGTCTACCAAATCTTTCCCCATAAAACTATATATACAACCTGCTCGTCTCCTCCTGCTCTATATCATGCCCGCAGTTTGGGCAGCGTGTTCCAGCTGACAGATTCATTTTAAAGTTTAAATAAGGTTTGGGGGGCATCTTGTAAAAGGAACTAAAAAGAGGGGGCACAATCTGAAATTAATGTAGTCGGGTGAGGATTGGAACTAATTTCAGAAAATATTACTTCACTGCAAAAGACGTGGGTGGAAAAATGAAGAGTAAGTGAGTTTAGCCATGCTTGGAATAAACATCTATCCTATGGGAAATAACTGGATGGACCATGAGGTTGGTTTCTGCTGTCCATGTCCCACGCTTCCAAGATCACTTAGGAGAACCAGGAACGCAGGAAGCCACATGCGGTATTGGTGCAGCACGCCACGGAGCGCATACATTTCCCTGGACAGTACGTTATCATGCAGGCAGTCTTGGGGTACGGACTGCGCCCCTTTACAGCCGGATGCTCATAGATGCCATTGCCATCAACTTTTCAGCAATAATTCGATCAGGTGAGAAATTAGCTTTAATTATCTGTGTTTACAGACTGAATAATCAGAAGGCTATGACAACAATGGTGGAGAGGATACAGGCCATGGGGTCTAGAGTTTACTGTGCAGCCTACTGCGGCCGGTAGAGTCATATACTAAAGGCTGTGTTCACATCTGTGTTGGGTCGGAGTCACTCAGCCGGAAGAGTTGTGTGCAACAAACTCCCGCTGGGCGGCACTCAAGCAGTCTGCGTACTGGCAGATCTCCAAGGACGCTGCATGTCCCATCCTCATCTGGGAAAATGGGTTCAGGTCATGCCCACACCACAAGTCCCTGTGAATGGCCTCGTAGACTGTAATGGGGCTGTGTGGATTGGCACTTGGGCATTTTCTTCAAGCTTTCCAGTAATGCCGAAGACAAGGATAGTGACACCAGATAGTCGGCAGAAGAAACCAGAACCCAAATGTCCTGCAAGTTATAAGGTCAGCGCCTGCTGGGATATGAGAAGTCTTATTTGTACTGTCTCCAGTGGGAACAAAGGGTAACTTTATGTAATGCCTGGGTCATGTCCACAATGACCATTTATATAGTCAGAATGTGTATTTTGTTCAGGGGGGTTCCAGGTGTGGAGACCCCCACGGATCGCTGAAATAAAGGGGCAGATGTGCTCACCGAGTGCTGCGCCGCTTCAGCTGGCATTACTAATTGGCTCTTTAGTAACCCAAAACGAACACACAGAAGTCTACATATCGGTCTTCAGCTTCCGAGAAGAGCCAACAGGCTATAACCACAGCCGAAGCGGCACGGAGCTCGGGTGGGCACTGCGGCCCCTCCATTTCCACAATCAGTGAGTGTCTCCACACCCAGAACCAAAGTGAGCAAAACTTTTGACGTGTCAAATGGACATCAAAAGTCTTTCTAAATTGCAGTTACTTTTTAAAGGGGTATTCCAGAGAAATGGGATGAGACAATAATTGGTCAGCAGGGGCGCCTGGCGTCAGTGCTGCTACACATAGGGGTACAGAGTGCAAGCTGTAAGTACCTGGACCAACGGTACAGTAAGCGTCCACTACACTAGGCGGTGCCACCTAACAGCGGACCTGCGGCTGCATTTACAAAGCACTGACTTGTGATCCGCCATGTTGATTCTCAAGGTGGCAGGAGAACAAGGTATAAGCGCCATCTGAACGTGCCTTTAGGCGGTAAGATGAGTGGTTTGAGAAGTAATTCCCGAGGACCTGACGGTTATTTCCCCCGGAACAAGAGGCAGTGTTGTTGCCTAGCACTAAGCTGTAAGTCAAACAGCGAGTGTCGTCAGACGCAGGCTTTACAGTAAACATCCGCCATGCCATGTAGGTTTAGTTCTGTAGGGTAAAAAAAATTGCTAAAAAAAGCCAGCAAAAATGTTCTGGAAAAAACTGCGAGCCACCCCATGTGCGAGCGCAGAAAATAAAAAACAAACAAAAAACGGCCGGTCCGTAAGGGGTTTATGAAAGAGGGGCTTCTTCTGTGTAACCACCAACGATCTGTATAGACCGCACGTGTCAGACACAAGGCCCCCCAACTCATGTTATGTGGCCCGTCGGCCGTGCAGCATTCAACTCACCTAGTCTGCAGGTCCGATCCGGTGGTGGCAATGCCGCCTGACCTCCCTGACCCAAAGACCGCGTGCGCTGTCATGTACGCAGCGCAGACACCAAGGGGAGAGGTCAGCGGTTACAGACTGTACGGCTACCGGACCTGCAGGTTGGGCGAGTGGGATGTCTGTAGGGATGCTGCCCGGTCAGAGGCTAATAGAGAGGTCACTATTACTATTGGGACACCATAGGAGACACCATTACTGCTGGAGCCACTACAGTTGGTACCAGTATTACTGCGGGCCCCTATAAGGGACACTTACTACTAGGGCCACTAAGGAGGTCTCCATTATGGCTTGTTCACAAGGGTGTAAACGCATTTGGTCGCACAACTACGCCGCATATTTGTGTAACTGAAAATTGTTTCATCTGTGTTTTTCAGCCCCTCCAGTGTTTCCGTGTGCACACAAAAAAACCGCGCTAATTGAAATGGTATACAAAAATACACAACGAAGTACGACTATTGTTTGTATTTCCCGCACCGTTGCTTAGCGATGATGCGAGTATCCACAGCCCATATGCAATTACACGGTATATGGGCTGCAGGTATATCCGCCACTAGAGAGAACAATGGGCTCTATGATCGCAGATTCTGCGGCAAAGTAGAGCGTGCTGCGATTGTCCTTCCGCTCGCAGAAAGATTGTGGATTCCGTGGGAAAAGCAGGAGTTTAAAAAAAAAAATCTGGACTGCGCGTGTCGGACAGCGGACCATGCGGACCATCCGCACTACAGAGTGAGAAGACTGAAGAGTAGGTAGGCGCGGACGCCACTGCTGGCACGGCCGTGTGCAGCCAGCCTTTTGGACAAAGAGTTTAGGCAAGGGCAACATGTTTACTAACGGCTTCTGCCATTTTATAGCAAAGGGTGGTGGTGGGTATGTTCGGTACAAGCTGGCATAGACCAGTAATGGCAGCTTCACATGGGATGACCATCAGAGTAGCTGGCACAGCAAGAGGTTAGTGTATGAATATTTGAGCGCTGGTACAGGGTGATGGCTGTGCCCTTGTTGATGCCCACAGTCCCTGTAGCGCCCCCTCCCTGCAGAGGTATGGGTCAGTTGTTGAAAGGCAAATTCACAGTTTACACCAGATTAATAATCAACCTCTGACTATTTTTTCGAGGAGTAATAAGTCAGGTTGTTTCAGCTCACCCCCCGGTGGGCAGCCATGTTTAGCTGGAACAGCGGTCACGCTAAATAGACGTTAACACTCTAAAAAGTCTAAGAATACAGACTGGTTTAATGTGGACAGTTTTATAAGTGTGTAATAACGTACGGTCTGCGATCATCAGCGGCTCGCAGGTCTGCGCTTGGCTTGTAAACCAAGCTGACTACATTATTGTGTCCCACCTAATCAGTATAGATTGGTTTGCGGTGCCTATAGCCCGCCGGGTGGTAAGCTGCGCAATACGAGTCTTCCTCTAATAACGGATAGGGTTTAGAAACAGACGGAGCAGCAAGCTCAGGGGAGAACTTGTGTTTTCCCAAACTTTTCTCTTTAGTGACATTTACCTTCATGTAGACGTTTAACGTACACAGAAAGCGCAGTGTGAACGCCGCCTGAGGGCTCCGGGACACGGGACGGTTTATCATGATTTTGATGCTTTTTTTTTTTAAACGCAAAAGTCAACAGGGCTTTTTAATGTTAGAGACGCATCCGATCGCAATGTGTCAACATTAGAAAGTCCTATAGACTTTTGTGTGAATAAAACATGTGAGAAAAACACAAAAAGTGTGCAGGAGCCCTTACATGCACGCTAAAGAGCTACTATGTGGGCAATAGATGTGCCGTGTAAAGGCACCAACTGCACAAAGTCTATGCAGTATGACATTATTTTATATATATCACACACAGGTGCCAATGAGAATCTATAGGAGAGGCCATCAGCTCTGAAGTCATGTAGATGTAGTGCCCACCTGCTGCCAGGATGGTATAAACACCAATACATATGTCAGACCCTAGTATATACACAGCGTATGTAGATCACACTATACATTATATAGCGCACTGTATTTACACTAGGTATACACAGCGTATGTATATCACACTACACATTACACATACTGTACATTATATAGCGCACTGTATTTACACTAGGTATACACAGTCCGCACACCCCTGATAAAATGCCATGGTTTCATCGTCTTAAAAACAACCCAACCAAGAAGGCTGATATCAAATCTATTCCCCGCAGAGCGTCCCGTTATCTGTACAATCACACCGGAAATCAAACGGAAAGGTTTTAGGATGGGGGAAAAAAAATAGAATGTGGTTGCATAAGTATACACACCCTAAGGCCTCCTTCCCACGAACGGATTTCCGCCGCGTAATTCGCGGCGAAAATCCGCTGCGTTGCCCGCAGCTATTAGGTTCTATTGAACCTAATAGCACAATGCTCACGATGCGTAATTCCACCGCGGAATTACGCACCGCGATTTCTCCCGTCCTCACCCGCAGCATGCTCTATTTTCTGCGGGTGAGGACGGGCTGTACGCACTGACGGCTTCCATTGCAGTCAATGGAAGCCGTCCGTTCACGCTATCTCCCGCTGTAACCAGCGGGAGATAGCGTGAAAAAACGCTTTCCCGCCCACCGCCGCGCGTCATATGACGCCATATGACGCGGCCGGCCGCGTCACGTGACACGGCCGGCCGTGCACGTGACACGGCCGGTGACGCGGCGGCGGTGGGCGGTGACGCGGCGGCGGTGGGCGGGGAAGCGATTTCACGCTATCTCCCGCAGGTAAGTATAGGGGCTCTGGGGGGCGCCGTGACGGGCTTCGCAGCGGAATATTACGCGGCGGAGCCCGTCACGCTCGTGGGAAGGAGGCCTAAGGGCTCCCACACACTTGCGTTTGCGTTTTTTGATAACACGATTGTCAATGGGACTTTCTAATGTTAAAAACGCAACGCAGTGCAACTTGCGTTTTTGGTGCGTTGCGTTGAGTTGCGTTTTTAACATTAGAAAGTCCCATTGACAATCACGTTATCAAAAAACGCAATCGCAAGTGTGGGAGCCCTAAATCTATACTCTGTGGATGTACGCTGTGACTTTATGGCAGCATTCAGTGTTTTGGGTCGGTGTCTATCAGCATGGCACATCTTGACATGGCAATCTTTGCCCACTCTTCCTTACAAAAGCACTCCAAGTCTGTTAGACTGTGAGGACATCCCGTGTGTAGCGCCCTCTTCAGGTCACCCACAGATCTTCAATGGGATTGGTCATTCCAAAACTTCGATCTTCTGGTGAAGCCTTTCTTGTGTTGATTTGATATGCTTTGGGTAGTCGTCATGCTGAAAGGTGAAGTCATCTTCAGGTTTTGTACCAGAACGGCCCGATATTTGGAACTGCTCATAATTCCCTCCACCTTGACTAAAGCCCCAGCTCCAGCAGCAGAACAACAACCCCAAAGCATAATGCTGCCTCCACCATCCTCACTGCGGTATGGGGGTCTTCTGGTAATCCGCAGTGTTGGCTTTGTGCCAAATATACCTTTTGGAATTATGGCCAGAAAGTTCCCCCTCGGTCTCATCAGACCCTTAGGCCTCCTGTCCACGGGGACAGATCCGCAGTGGGTCACCCGCAGCGTCATCCGCGCCCCATAGGGATGCATTGGACACCCGCAGGAAAGTAAATACCTGCGGATGTCATTTTCCCCCCCGAGGCGCGGATTGCGTGTGCGGGGAAATCACCCGCAGCATGCTCCATTTTAGTGCAGGTCTCCCGCAGGCTTCTATTGAAGCTTATGGAAGCCGTCCGGATCCGTGGCACACCCGCAGCTGAACTCCTGCTGTCCGGCGCGGGAGAGCAGGAGTTCAAAAAAAAAAGTGCACGGCGCATGCCGAGCACATCCGCCGGGCCAAAGAAAAGATCCAACCGCGACGGAGGGCAGATCCGCAGCGTCCGGACAGGTAAGTAATTCTTATTTTTAGCCTCATGTCCGCGGGAAAGGAGGGACCCACTGGGGGATTCTGCATGAAGAATCCGCGGCGGGCCTGATAATCCCCGTGGACATGAGGCATTACACGTTCTCCACATTACTTCTGGCAGACTTGTGGAGGTTTGGGCAAATCATGGCCGAGCTTGGATGTTTATCTTAGAAAAGCCTTCCTTCTTGCCCCCCTCCCCCACCGCCCAGACGTATGAAGAATACAGGAGATGGTTGTCACATGACTACACAACCAGAATCTCCTGCAGCTCCTTTACTGTTGCGGTCGGCCTCTTGGCCTCCTAGAACAATCTTCTTCTGGTCCTTTCATCACTTTCCGAGGGCCGCCCAGTCCTTGGTGAGGTCACTGTTGTGCCAAGTGTAACCCCCTTCTTGATGACGTCTTCAGCGTGCCCCATGGTAGACCTAACGTCTTGGAGATGTTCTGGTCCTCCTCCCTGACTGATACGGGTTATCAGCCCCCTGTGATGCGCTGTAAGCTCTTTACGGACCCCGACTTGTGCTGATGCTACTAAGGGTCCCTCCTGGGAGCGAGTGACATCGGCGTTGGCGCGGGCAGCCGCTCATACCGGCAGGTACATCCCTGCCTCGTTCACACAACTAGTCATTCAGACTGAACCAAGAAAAAACGGCGGCATGTTCTATCTTGGCACATATTACGCACGCCAAAATAGCGCATGGCGATTGGATGATTCATCTTTGTCGCATTTTTGTTTACATGACAAAAAAAACTGGCTTTTTCCAGCGGTGTGCAGACCTATCACCTGTATACAGCAGGAGTTATATAAACACACAGTGTAATAATATATATATATTATATATAACCTGCAGTACATGGCAGCACTCCCCACCCCGCCGCCCGTGTACAAGGTCCGCCGCAGCAGTAGTACATACACTGCCGGGCCGCCCAGACTCGGCGGTCCCAGCAATCACCCCGCACTACATTCACCTTATCACAGTAGCGTCCAACCAGCTGCTTCATCCGCCAGTGCGGCCCGGTGAACACATCCACCTCGTCCGGGAAAGGAGCCATTCTCCACTCTCCATACAGAGCGGCCGACGAGCAGCTCCACAGGCGGCCAGCAGGCTGCAGCTACCACCAGCACGAAGAGTACAGCGAGAACCCTCCGCCGCTGACAACACACCTCCTGATTACAAGTGCGCAACTACGGCCTAGCGTCACTGCGCCTGCGCAGCTCTTCATCCCGGCGTCCCTCCCTAGATGCTGCTTCCTTTGCGCAGGCGCGTTACTATGACAGCGAGCAGGGCTTTCTCGTCGGTGTTCTAGTGCACATGCGCAGTGTCCCTGAAAGCGCGACGTGAGAGGATGGCGCATGCGCCGAGGGTGCTTACGTTAGCAGTTTACTCCTGAAGTTGTGTTGCATTGTTGTTATGTCATGCTGGCTGCGGGTGCATGCTGGGAGATGTAGTTTTCAGGGGCCGTTCCAATCATACACTGCTGTACAGTGAGGCTTGGTGTTGCTGTGTATTTTCTGGCATTGAACGTAGGTTTTACACTAATACTCGCCCTGACATTGGAAACTAATGGTGACTGATAGAGAGTATACATCATACAGAGACAAGGGAGCTCATCCTGTTTTACAGGTTATCACCCTCCTTCAGCCTCCCCCACCTTGTCATATAGAGTTTTCACCTTGGGGAAGGAGACAAAAAAACAGAGTGCAGGCGCAGCAAGAACTCCGTCAGTATCTAAGGTGGGGGGGTGTAGCGGTATTTAGCGGTAATTCTGCAGCAAGCCGTATGGCTTTAACCCTTTCCAGTCCAGTGTCCCCACCGCCCACACAATCCCTTTATTTTGGGTGGGAAAGCGGCTTGTGGATTCCTTGGAATTACTCAATAGAAACACATAAAAATGACATTAATAACAATTTTATTAACAATTTTTTGACCCTTTCCAATTAACCCTTTCCAATCCAGTGTCAGCCCTCATCCGACATTAAGATTTCCCTGCCTAGCTCCGATGTCAGACAAGTGCCGACATGTCTCTAACACTATGCAGGACAGAGCTCCAATGTAATTGCCCCAAAATAAGACCCTGTCGTATATTAATTTTTGCCCCAAAGAGGCAAGGTCTTATTCTCAGGGAGATGTTCTATAACAGCAGCAGAACGCCACGATTTTACTTCCGCTTTCAGTGGTATCATTGATGAGGTGCACTAAATACTCTACTTACCTAGCACGGTCCAGGTCCGGCACGCTGATCTCTGACAGAAGATCGCTTTCTGGTAATGGTGTTCGTAAACCCCGGCTCCAGGAAGCGATGTCTCTGATTGGTTGTCGAGCGCTGCAGCTCAGCCAATCACTACAGCACTCGATGAACCAATCACAGCCATCGCATTGAATGGCTGTGATTGGTTCATCGAGCACTGCATTGATTGGCTGAGGACTGCAAACACGCTGCTGGAACTCTGCAGAGCGGCATGATGGACCCAGACGGCACCTGCTAGGTAAGTATTTTTTTTCACATAGTGTAGCTAGGGCTTATTTTCAGGGTAGGGCTTATATTTGAGCTAGGTAAGTGCCAAGAGTGGGGAGGGTAAGTGTGTGCTCTGCTCTGGGGACTCAGTATTATTATTTAGGCTGATCTGAGGTCTGAATAAAGCTATTGGTCTGGTTTGGTGTTCGAAATTAATATAAGGGGTGCAGAGTCTGACTATATTTAAAGGGAGTCTGTCACCAACCTTTACCCTATAAGCTAAGCTTATGGACTGAAAGTCGGTGACCCGTTGAGTCCGAGGATGTGTTATATTTACCTCCTCCATCGTTCCCAGTGATGGAAGCCGCTGCTGAATGCATTGAGCGGCATGCTAAGTAGTCCGCCCGTTCTAATGGGTGGGCTGCTTTGCTGCGCCATTCAATGTACTGCATTGGCGTCTTTCCGCTCGTCCACACAGAGCAGAAAATAACTGCTGCGTAATTGTGCTTGAGGAGCGTATTCTATTGCTGCAGGAAAGCAGCTTATAAGTAGCTTTTTCTGCATATTTCTGCCGCAGAAATGAACATAAAGGGAATATGGAGAAAATCTGCATGAATGCAAATCAAAGCCGCACGAAAGTCCGCACCATTAACTGAGCAAAACATCACGAAATCTGCAGCAAACTGCAACTTTGTCATGTGGATTTCAGGCTGGTTTATCACTCCCCTGCAGATAAACCATCCTGTGGGAGTGCCGCCCAAAAGTAGGTGTAAGGCTAGGTTCACATGGGGCGCATTTGCCGCGGTTTTACTGCAGTTTCTTTGTTGCGGTTTTGCCACTGAAGAACCCCTTCTGCGGCAAAACCGCTTCAAAGGTTCTTTTTGGGTTAGGCATTTTCTTGCAGATTTTGGCCGCTCTTTCGGCTCGGAAAATCTGTAAGTGTTTTTCCGCAGCGCTGTTTTACTTTTGCAGCGTATTTTAGTGCAGATTTTGCTGCGTCCATGGAAGCTATGAGCAAAAAAGCGCTGCGGAACATCCAAAAGAATTGACACGCTGCATATTCTAAAACCATGCCGCAGCTGCATTTCAGCACTGCCGCAGTGTGGAACAATTCCTCCCAGTGAGAACAGCTTTTTGGCTAAACACGTTTGCACTGCATTGCACTGCAAACGCTGCGGTTTTGCTGCAGTGCGGATATGCAACGGCAAACCGCAGCAAATCCGCACCGAATGAACCCAGCCTAAGGGCTCAGGTTTGAGTTATTAATATATTTAGGGGATCTGAAATGAATCTGGGAGTTTGATCTGGGGTTTGATATGAATATTGGGGTTCTGAATTTATTTAATCATGCCTTTTTATACAAGTCACACTGGCCTGTCATCTCTGTGTATACACTATGAACTTTTATTCCTCCTGTTTCAAACAGCACATCCTTGCAATGCAAGGGGTTAAATTCATGGCAAAATCTGCAAATAAAACATGGTCAGTTTGTTCTGGATTTATCACAGATTTGGTACTGTCACAGCCAAAGTCATGGCAGAACTTTTCCTCTACATCTGGACTTGCCCTTAACCCTTTCCAATCCAATTTGTATCCTGGTTTTCCTAGGTGGCTTACTCTTTTTCTGCCATTATATAACGGCGCTATCTGCTGGCTAAAGCCAGTACTGCATGAGGTGACACGTTGGATAGGCTCTGATAGCAGAGAGGCTGGCAATATACAGTAAGAGAATCCAGACGGACGTCTTCCAACATCAGAGCTGTACAGCCTTAAATCATAATGTCTTTAGACGTCAGACAGTGGATTGAAAAGGGTTAAAGGGGTTATTCCACAATCTAGGTTTTTTTTAACCCTGTGCCCAACCGACATCTATTAAGATACATAAATGTGCCTTAACTAATAGCGTTTTCTTTCCATTTTGCTGTTCCCACGACGGAAACGAAAAACAACAGTGTGAAAGGGGCCTAGACCGTGGGGTTTTTTTTGTTCCATTAACCCCTTAATGACACGGCCTATTTTGGCGTTGAGGACCAAGCGATTTTTTGGTATTTTTCCATCTCCATTTTTCAAAAGCCATAACTTTTTTATTTTTCCGTGGACGCGGCCGTATAAGGGCTTGTTTTTTGCGTGGCGATCTGTAGTTTTTATCGGTGCCACTTTTGGGTATATAGACAATATCGTAAAATTTTTTTTTTTTTTTTTTTAATGATAACAGGGAGAGAAAACGCATCAATTCTGCCATAGATTTTTTTTTTTTTTACAGCGTTAATCATGCAGCATAAATGACACACTAAATTTTTTCTGCGGGTCGGTATGGTAACAACGATACCAAAATTGTTATATTTTTTTTAGGTTTTTACACTTTTTTGCAATAAAACCCCCTTTTTTTGGAAATCTTTTTTTTTTCTCTATAGCTGCATTCAAAGTCATGTAACTTTTTTATTTTTCTATGTACGGAGCTCTTTAAGGGCTTATTTTTTGCGAGACGAGCGGTAGTTTTTATTGGTACCATTTTGGGAAATGTACGGCTTTTTTGATCACTTTTATTGCATTTTTTGTGAGGCAAAATGCTAAAAATTAGCATTTTGCCTCTGTTTTTTAGTGTTTTTTTTTACGCTTTTTGTCGTACAAAATAAAAAGCGTGTTCAACTTTTTGTACACGTCGTTACGGACGCGTCAATATCCAATATGTGGGGTTTTAGTTTTTTTCCCCTTTTTTTATGCTAATATTAGAAAAAGCATAAAAAAGGGCTTTTTTACATTTTTTTTTTACATTTTTCTTTTTTTTACACTTTTCTTTTCTTTTTTTTATACTATTTGAGTCCCTCTGAGGGACTTACATCACTGTGCCTATGATCGCTGTCATAAGGCATGGCAGAGCTACTGCTCTCCCATGCCTTATCGCTTGTACAGCGATTATAGGCACAGGCAATACAGGACGCCAGTGTCTGGCGTCCTGTTGCCATGGTGACAGGCCGGGCTCTCGCGATAACATCGCGAGTTCCGGCCGGAGACACACAGGGATCGCGATCCCTCTGTGAACTCTTTCCCTGCCGCAATCTACTTAGATCGCGGCAGGGAAGGGGTTAACAGCGGCGGGCGCATCTCCGATGCCCCCCCGCTGTTGGAGCGGGACGCCGGCTGTGACTGACAGCCGGCTCCCGCTGCGGGATAGCGCGGGATCTTATGTGATCCCGTGCTATCTCCAGGACGTACCAGGTACGTCATGTTGCGGGAAGTACCAGGCTGCCATGACGTACCAGGTACGTCCAGGAGCGGGAAGGGGTTAAAGGGGTTGTCTCGCGAAACCAAGTGGGGGTATACACTTCCGTATGGCCATATTAATGCACTTTGTAATATACATCGTGCATTAAATATGAGCCATACAGAAGTTATTCACTTACCTGCTCCGTTGCTAGCGTCCTCGTCTCCATGGTTCCGTCTAAATTCGCTGGCAGCTTGCTTTTTTAGACGCGCTTGCGCAGTCCGGTCTTCTCCTTTCAGCACGAGCCGCTTCAGTGTGCTCCCCGCTACAGCTCTTCTGCGCATGCGCAGACGAGCTGTCACTGCTCGGGAGCGCGCTGGAGCGGCCATTCTGTACCATCCTCTGTTAGAGGAAGGTGCAGAGCCGCCCAGCTGTCCGGAGAAGCCGCCCAGCTGTCCTGCCGCCCAGCTGTCCTGCCGTCCTGGTAAGTGATGGGCCGGGGGGGCTGCCGCTGCGCCGGGGGGGGGGCTGTCGTCGCTGTGCCGGGGGGGCTGTCGCTGCGATGGGGGGGGCTGTCGCTGCGCCGGGGGGGGCTGCCGCTGCAATGGGGGGGCTGTCGCTAGGCCGGGGGGGCTGTCGCTAGGCCGGGGGAACTAGCGCTGGGTCGGGGGAAGCTGTCGCTAGGCCAGGGGAACTAGCGCTGGGCCGGGGGAACTGTCGCTAGGCCGGGGGAAGCTGTCGCTAGGCCGGGGGAACTAGCGCTGGGCCGGGGGAACTGTCGCTAGGCCGGGGGGGGGCTGTCGCTAGGCCGGGGGGGGCTGTCGCTAGGCCAGGGGAACTAGCGCTGGGCCGGGGGAACTGTCGCTAGGCCGGGGGGGGCTGTCGCTAGGCCGGGGGAACTGTCGCTGGGCCGGGGGAAGCTGTCGCTAGGCCAGGGGAACTAGCGCTGGGCCGGGGGAACTGTCGCTAGGCCGGGGGAAGCTGTCGCTAGGTCGGGGGAACTAGCGCTGGGCCGGGGGAACTGTCGCTAGGCCGGGGGGGCTGTCGCTAGGCCGGGGGGGGGCTGTCGCTAGGCCGGGGGGCGCTGCGCCGGTTACCTTCTGCCTGGCGGTGGGTGACTGGTCGGCCGTGTTCACTCCAGGGGTCCGGTCGGCGGCTGCGGGGCGTCTGGTTGCCATGGAGACACAGCTGGTAGCGTCTCGGGAGCGCGCACGTCGGGCTGCAGCGAGCGAAGGGAAAAGAGCCAGCGGCCATCTTGGCAAAATTTTTATAAGTTGCTGAAACGCTGGAACGGTAAGTACAAACCAGCTAGAAAAGTCATTTACAGGGGTAATTAGTAATGTTTGCTTAATTAGGGGGACTGGGCAAAAAAAAAAATTCACTGCTTCCTCGAGACAACCCCTTTAAGGCTGGCTTCAAACAGGCGATAGTTGTGTGTTGCGAGACGCCCAAATCTTGCCCGAATATGAATCCCATTCTTTTGAATGGGGTCATACACATGAGTGATTTTTACCTGCAATGTGGGAAGCAAATCGCAGTATGTCCTATCTTTGGGAGTGCCCTTGCATTGCATCGCCCGTTGTTTTCAATAGGGGGTCAGCGGCAGCATCGCACTACATGCTAGGTGCAGATGAGTGTGATGCGCGGTCTCCCTATTGAAAACAATGGGAGACCCTCCGCGATCCTGTCAGCCGCAGAGGAGGATCGCTACTTCCCCAAAGTGAAACAAGGCAGTTTTGATATAAAAACGCTGGGAAAACGCATGTTGGCGACTGCAATATTGGGCCGTGATTTACAGCCCGATATCGCACTTGACTTTAGCCTAAAAAAGTGAAACAAAACAGAACTGAAGCAAACTAAATCACATCGAAATCAATGAGGAAAAAAACGGATCAGTTTTACTTCCGTTGTTTCACTGCTTCTCTGCTCCAAAAACGCAACAGGAGAAGGAAGTTCTGAACGGAGGCCAAACCCTACCAATTTGCTCTGGGAAACTATATTGTGTTTCCTCTAGGCTCCCTGTACGGTACTGCCTCTACAGGGAAAGCACTGGGGTGCTCAGTGCGCATGCTCGCCCCGTGTGATAAGGAGGGCAATACTGTGCATGCACAGGGAGGGCAAGAAAACCGCTAGATATTCATGCTCATCCTGTTAGCAGCAGGACTACTAGCTACATAACCAAGGTGCAAATAAAACATTCCGAGGAGGTATTTTTTTTTGGGGGGGGGGGGCATATCTTTGGATACATCCATTTTTGTTAAATGGTGCTATTTACAAAGGTTTTTTTGCCCTTTTAATAGACTTCTGAAAATTTAGTGTCAAAGATAAGCACCCAGTTAGACCTATGAATGCGGCATCTCCAGCATCAGCATCCTAGGAAGTATTTTAGACAGGTCTAACCAAATTCATAAATCTATTCTCCATTAGAACATTGATTTCTTAAAGTGGTTAAGTTGGTTGATCATACACCTGACTAAAATCCTATGAAATCTGTGGCTTTGTCCAAGTGCACCTAGAAGAACTGATGCTGTTTTGAAGACAAAGGGCGTCACACCAAATACTAATTTGATTTAGATTTTTCTTTTTTATTCACTTTGCATTTTGTTAATTGACAAAAATAAACTGTTAACTAGAGATGAGCGAGCACGCTCGGTAAGGTCAGTTATTTGAGCGAGCCTTGCTCATCTCGAGTAACTGCCTTCTCCTCCGAGCGTGCTCGCTTATCTCTACTGTTAACAGTTTTATTTTTGAAAACATTCTTACTTTTTTGCATTTTTTCCACTCCTGCCTTAAACTTTTGCACAGCACCAGAGGCGTAACTTGAAGCTTCTGAGCCCCAATGCAAAACCTGTAACAGGGCCCCCAACTATAATGCTTTATTCATAGTACTGGGCTCCCTATATGGAAAGGAGAGACCTTATGGGACCCCAAAGCTTCTGGGCCCGGGTGCAACCGCATCCCATATAGTTACGCCCCTGCACAGCACTATATGTATCTTACAGTCACATAGGTCCAGCAGATCTATACCCTTTTCGTGAGGCTCCTGGACATACCAGGAGAATTGGCCAGTGTGAGATGGCTGTGTGCAGTCAATTTCCAATTTAGCAGAAAAAAATACCCCTTTCTCCAGTTATCAGCCTCATTAAACTGCTCTGCTTCTAGTAAGTGTTTTATCTCACACCAGAGCTGGATTCACAGATACAGTGATTAGTTCTGCTGTATAATGGCCTCCATGCTGCTGCTTTTGTCTATGTAAGGGCTCCTACCCACTTGCGTTATTTTAATGCTGCGATATCACTGTGTTTTTTAACTCGGATGGGACTTTCTAATGTTAAAAACACATCGGAGGTTGGTGCTTTACAATTTTTGTGCGATGCTTTTTTAACATTGGAAAGTGCCATTGACAATCGCGTTAAAAAAAACGCAGCGATATCGCGTGAAAAAAAAACGTGCAAGAAAAACACAAGTATGCAGGAGCCCTAAGAGAGAGAATAGGGTAGCAGAATATCCTCTGCTGTGTTGTGTAGACAAGACATAGTAACTAGTCCTCCTTAATCTCCCCTTCTTCACTTCATAGATTTCTATGGGCAACATGTAGCATGATCTCTCAGTGACACTTATCTTCACTTGTACTATTGACTTATACAAAGTATTTTGTAATACAAAGAAGAATAGGACACGCAATGATTTTTTTTTTTACACAGATTATTGGTCCATGTAAAAAAGCACTTGTGTGTGTGTATAGGCTATAATCGGTCCGTGAAATACATAGACAGCACACGGACCAAAAATACGTCCGTCTGAATAACACCTAACGGAGGAGCTGCTGAGCTGTTCTTGTCAGCTATTGTGACTGGTGGGTCCTGTTATATATGTTAGATTTCATTGTAATCCTGCCTGTGATGATAATGAAATGACTACTGAAAAGTTTTCACTACAGAAAAGAAAGTTTCAGACTACTGTAAAATTTCAGAACTATTCTTATAGACATTAAGATTTATAAATTCAGAAATGTCTAAAACTACCAAAATGTTAAAAAGTATGCTTAACATATAAACTTTAATTAATAAGTAATTGCCTGATTATAGTTTCCATTTAAAACTTTCTATGCAGCAGACTATAGGATCAAAGTGCAATGATAATAGTCATAGAGAGTAAGCAAAGGAGCTTTGCAATAAATGAATATTAACTGCAAAGAGCTAGCTGGGAAGCAGTCCTCCAAATAAGAAGCAATGCTACAAGAATAGCCTTCTGCCATTAGAACTGCGTCACTCTGGAATCACAGATTGTTAAAGGTATGGAACATACTTTCTGGTTGATTCTGCATTTCATAGGAGTATTAGAGAGCTGCTGGCCGGAGTACAGTAAGTGAATGACTTTAAGAGCATTTATCATCACCTTTGAGCCCTATAAACCATGTTTATTCTATGTTATTAGGCTTAAGGGTGAGGGAACGGGGTCCATGGAACTATTTTTTATTCTCACCGGGTCCTCCATTCCAGCGCTGTGCCCCAGGCAAATAAGCGCGCACAGACAGCGTAACTCTTTTCACAAGGCTGTGTGAGTGTGCTGTCTCATTGATCTCTATAGAAGAGCTCACAAAGCTGTCTGAAAAGTGTCAAAAAGAAATGGAATAGAAAAGGAAAGCCCCAACGGAGCCCAAAACTAGATGTGTAAAGGGGCCTTTTGGTAAAAGTAAGTTTAAGTCACGAAACTCTAACCTTATGGATTACCATATATCACCTGTATCTGACCAGATGTAATATTGGTCAAATTTCTGCACCTGTCGAGAGTCCTTTAAAAAATGCTGCATGCAACATTTTTCTCTTCGGCATATGTAGGTATCTGGCATTAAAACCGATGTACCAGATGCCATGAATGATCCAACAGAAGACTATGGCATCAGTTTCTCTCTGGCGTTTCACTACAATGCTGGAGAGCAAAAACAGCCGAACTGTCGGATATACGGGAACCCAACCTAAAATGAATATTTTTCAATCAACATAAGAATGGGCTGTAGTAATCCAAGTCTTTTCTTTGCAATGCCTGGAGTGTCCCATGAAACCAGACAGCTACTTCCTGTCTCGTGAACCAAAGGAAAATTCTCTTGTGCAAATTTTTGAAATTGCAATAAAAATATAAATTTAGGGGTGCCGCCACATTTTATTGTAGGCTGGATGTATGCTTTACCATACTTGTTCTTGATCAGGGTCTACAGGTAGACAAGTAGTTGAGCTATAGTTTACGGACTTGATGACTTTTTTACCATATTTTTGAGGCAGATGCCAGGTTCCAAGTATATCATTCATGCTGCCAACTTCTTGAATACACATAACATATCATTTCTACTCAGTAAACCAGAAGGATCCTTAGATTACAGGTTGCAGCGTTGTCAGTAATTTGTAGACGCTCCCAGTTGCATTACATTTTTATACCTTAATTCTGCTTCATGATCATTAGTAATGTGCACCAAATCATTTTATCCAGATGAACACAGCCGAACAAGAAATTACATGACAATTATAGAGAATCCTCCCTAAATCTCAGCACAACAGCAAGTCTGTTGTGATCATCCAGGTAATTGTTAGAAGGATGCAGGTTACAGAGCAGATCATTTTTCGTCTTGGCCGTACCATTGCTAAAAAACACAATTAAGTGACAGCTATGGTTCTACATCCTGCGAGAGAAGCCCCCTCGATGATGGGTGATATCCCAAGTGCAGCTTCAGAATAAATAATAGGATTAGCGGCATTCCTGGGGATTAACCTCGGTTGAACTGCTACCTTTTTCCGGCATTTGTTGCCTTGGCTGGTCCAAAAAAAAGTAATGTCATTATCCAAATCAACAAAGTTTATTATCTTTAGTCTTAATTCCGGCTAAATTGAGATGAACGTCATAACTGATACAAAATGAAATCTACAATGACTTGTCAAAATATTACAAAAAATGCCTGGGAGACAGGAAGAATATGCTTAACTAGCTATAGAGTTAGACAGCAGCGCTTACGGAAAGGGTGGGTGGCACATTCTTCAGGATGTGGGTGGCGCTCGTTTGGAAATTCCTGGATTAGGGCCTAGATTTTAGGCGTATAGCCCAACAGGGCACTTGGCATTTGTCTATTGCGCCGTAATGTCTTAAAGTTTTTTTGCTATAAGTTACATGTTTATTTTATATCTCGCCACTTACAGTTGGAACAGAGATAATAATAATAATCTTTATTTGTATAGCGCCAACATATCCCGCAGCGCTTACATAGACAGGGGGAATACAGAAAGACAAAGTACAAACATTACAGAACCACGGTTACATAGTAATCAATTGATGGAAACAGTAGGGGTGAGGGTCCTGCTCCAACGAGCTTACATGCTACAAGTAATGGGGTGATACAGAAGGTAAAGGGCTGGAGATGTGCACGGTATGGCGAGGTGGAGAGTGAGGGGTGCTGTACACATAGACAATGGTCAGACATTTAGCCGTGTGACGGCAGAAACGGTGTGACTGCAGGAGCGGTTTATGATGGCTAGCAGGGATTGCAGTCAGTAGGTCAGGGAGCATGTTATCAGGCGGTGTACAGAGGGGTTTGTTTAGGGAATGTGATATTTCTCCCTGAAGAGGTGGGTTTTTAGAGCACGCCTGAAGTTTTTCGAGTCCTGGATTGCCCGGGTATCCTTTGGTAGTGCATTCCAGAGGACCAGTGCTGCTCTGGAGAAGTCTTGGAGGCGGGAGTAAGAAGTTCGAATTAGAGGGGTGCGCAGTCTAGTTTCGTTAGCAGAGCGGAGAGCCCGGGCTGGGTGATAGATTGAGATGAGGGAGGCAATATAGGGGGGCGCTGCACTGTGGAGGGCTTTGTGGATGAAGGTAGTAAGTTTAAATTGATTTCTGTATTTAACGGGCAGCCAGTGCAGTGACTGGCACAGGGCAAAGGCGTCCGAGTAGTGGCTGAACAGGAAGATGAGCCTGGCTGCCGCATTCAGGATGGATTGCAGAGGGTAGAGTCTAGTGCAGGGGAGGCCGATCAGCAACGAGTAATAATCGAGCCGTGAGTGGATGAGGGCAACAATAAGCATTTTTAGCGTGTCTATGGTGAGAAAAGAGCGGATTCTTGCAATGTTCTTGAGATTGTGATCATGATGAAGTGAGAGAAATCATGTCTAAGATAATAGGAAATCTAACAAAATCCTCACTCATAAACATATCAGATTTTATCACAGGGAATACACATATACTTCTAAGGGCTCAAGGATCAAAGTATTACTCAACCTTCCTCATGGGAGGACTGTTGTTCTGGTCCCTGCAGGTCAGTAGTGAGTAGAGCTGCCAGATATGTGTCATAACCAGGCTTTCCAGGACAACTAATGATAGGGTGTTTGTTACAGGGCAGAAAATAAAAACATCTATCTCGACTGTTTTGGATTTTGTAGGACTTTCCATGAAATGGACCTAAAAAGGGTGTGTTTTATGTAAATTTTCCCTAAAATGTCCATTTCTAGCAGTTTCTTGGGGCATTCCTAGACAGATCAGGTGGGACATAAAAATGCACCTTGACTGGTGATTTAACTGTTGGGAGATATGTTAAAGTGAACCTGTCAGCAGGTTCATGCTGCTCGAACTACGGGCAGCATGAACCCAGGGCAGATATGTCCATTCAACCCATGTATGTTTAAAGGTGCATTTAGACTAAAAGATAATGGATCAAACGGCAGTTTGAGTGACAGTTTTGAGCGATCATCTTTGCATAACTCTTAAGTAGCTAATTAGCTACTTAAAGAGTTAAATGCAGGCGGAGCGGGACACCACTGATAGCTCTGAGAAAAGCAGCTGTTTTGTATATGTTGACATGACCAATTTGTCACATACCGGACACAGGAGAGGGAGAGGGGGGACGATACCTATCGATCCCACCTCAGTCCTCGCTCACTATAGCGGCATTGTAAGCGTGAAGTCGTTAGAATTTAGGCTGATTTGTACCTGGCTTCCTCGGGGCTCCTGCACGCATGCGAAGCGAAAGCTCAAATCACCACCTGATCCGTTCTAACGCACTCCAGAGCTCTACAATGCCCATATACAGCTGCCACCACCAATGTTCCTGGGCATTGGACCCAATCTATAAATTATTAACACAATCTTTGGAGTATTATGGTTCGTTGTTAAAACGGACAAGGCTTGAACTGATAAATTGTAGTTTTATTCTAGAAAAGATCTAGCAGTGCAATATATACAGAATGTACGAAGGTATACAAGGAAAAAGCTTGTTACATGGGAGAATAAGGAATACAGTATGAATACACACTCAGCAGATTTAAAATAAAACAGGAGAAATTAAAAGAAAGCCACCAGATTTTGGGATACACGGTCCAAAGGGGTCTGGGCGGCGGAGAGCCAGAACATAGGGAAGTCCATATACCGCAGTATAGCTCCGTGGATCCACCCACGGATCGACCCACATTTTAAAGGGTCCCTAGTACACACCTACTCTTCGCCCTCTCTGAGGTCATACAGAGAATGGAGGGTTGGACTTGTATGAGCTCTGAGGAATCATATTTAGTTATGTTTGGTCATATCTTTGCGGGAGAGCCTCTGATTGTGAGGACATGCCCGCCATAATTCCGTTTATGATTTTAGCTACGTGTGAGTACCAAACGGACAGCCACAATCCCAACCAGGGATAGGGTTACGTAATTTGAGAGGGTTCCTGAGCATTTAACGCACCATGAGTGGATGCATTTTGTCCGGCTGGGACACCCGATTTTGAAAATCTAATTCATATCCGGCTGGGACCTTCACACGACCAAATATTCTTATTACAGATTTCCCCAATATGGATTCTTTTGGCCCCCGCTAGTCTGGAAGAGGAAATTAATAAAAGAATGGTTTTCCTAAACTTAATTAACACCTACATGGTCAGCATCCTCATGCTAATACCACCAAACAAATACAGGTGGTATAAGCAAACAGCTGCTGTGCTCTCACAGTTATCAGCGGTGTCCCGCTGAGCTGATAGCTCAGAGAAACAGCGGGAGTGCTGACAGCTTCTTTGTTCTCAGGGCTTTCAGCTGGTATCCTGATGAGAAGTCCCAGCGGGATACAAGCTGAAAGAATGCTATCAGCGCCGAGAAAATGAGCGTGTGGCGCTGATAAGAGTCATTGTTGATTTCTAGCTTGCTAGAAATGAGCGATGAACGAGCAGTGCATGATGGCAGTGTGTTTAGACATAAGGATTATCGCTCAGAAGATGGCTTTTGAGTGAATTTTGCGTGATAATCGTTGTGTCTAAATGGGCCTTAATTCTCGGAGCTCTAGAGTCAAAGAGGTTGGGTGTAGTGGGATCTCCCCGCCTGTGTTCATGACTGACAGCTCCTTTTTCTAAACACAAGCATAGAGAGGAGCTGTCAGTTTTGATGAGCAGGCGGGGAGAGGCCCACCTCATTGACTCAAGAGCTCAGCTCCAAGTCAAACTTCTAAGTATGTTTTTTCAGAAACCCTGTAGCGTTTCAGTATAAAACACACATGGGCCAAATAGGGCAGCATGAATCTAGTAACAAGTTCACTTCAAATGTGATAAGTTTGTTCAGAGAAATCATGTTACTCCTTTCAATCATCACAGAACACTTTACTGCTTTGCTTGAACCAGCTATATCTCTCTTGATGTATCCAATAAGCAAAAGCATAGCCTCATTGTAGGGGGTCTTCAACAGAGACTAGTGCGGATGTTGCCTGAGTCCAAATTAAAAAGGAAAATTATAACGAGTACCCGGAGAACCATAAGAATCCACTATACACACAGCAAGTGAATCAAAATGAGTTCTGGTTTATTTGGAGAAACACACAGCTTATATAGACCGTCGCCCGCACAGGGTGCGACTTCGAAGAATTACTTAGTCAGGTGATTAGTTTGGAAAACAAAATATTATCACTTTTCATTCTTGCAAAAACAACTTTATCTTGCAAAAGCACATCTGCTGTGCTCGGGCGCAGTTCGGGCGTATCCGGCCACAACCATGAAATGTCAGTTTGAAACTTATCTACTTAGTTTCTTGTGTCTTATCATGATGTCCGAAATGCAAGGTCCGGACAAAATGAGCAACTTCTAAGTTCCTTATTTTTCTTCATGTCAGCATTAGGAATTACTTTAGAAACAAGATTAACCCCTAACATAATCCCCCATTTGGACATCAGAGCCACCATTATCTCCTGGTTCAGTCACCCATTGGATCCGGCTCCAGCCGGATCCCCAGGTAGGAATGGTGCACTCTATGTCCATCTAGGGTATCAAGACATTTAAATGGGTGCAGAAAATCGGCTTTCAGTACATTTAGCTACGCATGAAATTATTACCTTGATTGCAATATATACACATAAGATTATCATTACCACTTGTAATATACTTTGTTGAATTCCCATGAACCAACCTCCTAACCCCGAGAACCAATTGGCAGGGTTAAGAAAGCTAAACCATCCATGATCTTCATCTTGTTATATGTTGGCAGCTATTTTCAATATACCTTTTGACATATGATTCTATATCCAAGTTCTATTAGCAACTTCTGAATGTTTTCCATATTTTTCATTTCCATAATATATTACATATACAACCAGATAATCTAATGTCACATTTATTACACTGTTCCCTATATTTTCATTTGCTATCAACATAAAACCAATCTTGTCAAATCTGGGCTTGAAAAACAAAAAAATTCAAAAAACTGTTAGACGTTGAATACGAATGTCTCTTCCTGTAAAATTGTTTCTTCTTCTCTTGATCTTCTTTAGATCCTAAACCTATAGGATCTCCGATGCAGGGAAGCAGGGAAGGCTTATTATGACCTCGCTGCTTTCCCTGGTTAGCCAAAGAACAGACCCTAAGTAGGAATCTGTCCTGCCCATTACATTGGTATCAAACAATCTTCTCCATTCTCCATATCCGGAAGTATCCACAGTTGACTATAGAGCCCTTTTATTCCAATGTTGCAGATGCCCTCTCTACAGCGCTTTGTTGCCCAAGGTCTTCAGGGAGGAGCTGTGAGACTTAGCCCTCCTTTAACGTCATCAGCTGGCGGGCAGCATTCTGCAGAACATCTGAGGTTCACTCCGATGACAGTGTAGCAGCAGTCAGGCACACTTGTCAGTTCTTCAGGCTCAGTTAGATAGTCTCAGCGTATGGACAGATGCAGCATGTACTTAGAGAAGATGAAATTTCAAACCACAATTGCAAAAGTCCAAATGTCCTGGTGGAAATGACTCAGTTCATAAATTTTCTCAGTCCCAAATCAACTTGATGCAGAATAAATCAGTCTATAGCAAATCAAACAAAAACAAAATCACAATCTGGGGCCTTGTGTGCTTTTCTTCACCCCTTCATAAAAATAGATGAAACAAAAATCTGTAGGTCAAGTTTATCAATAAAACAATCTCTGCCCAGAGGGACCGGAGTAATGTTCTGTTGTAGCAAATGAATATTTCAGATATCCCTAATCTTTCTACATTTCAGCACAAATACCTTCTACATACAGTAGACATAAAACTCAAGAATTTTACTATGTGAACAAACAATATAATATCAAACATTGTAAATCAATCAGGTTTACAATACAATAATCTTAGATTGATCAATATCATCATCAGTACAGTTACTTATTTTTCACATGTTATCAAACACTGCAGACCAAGTTAAGCAAATTTTATAACACAATATTCCTAGATTTGTAATAACACGTTTCCGTAATTAAGATTGTCATGCAATATACATTCACATAATTTTTCCACAAAACAGAACCCAAATAGATATTCTATTAGTCCAACTCATGTAAATAAATTTGTACATAGTAATATCCCAGCACACAGTCACAATTATGTGTATCTCACACTGACACTTATTAGGGTCCCAATCATCTCCCGCCTTGGCCACCACAGTATGAACCTTTTTCTTATTTACTCTATCATTTCCCTTGCTCTCTGGTGACTGCCCCTGCGTGTGTGCTTTAACCTTTATTATGGCCACCTGTTCTGGCAACATGATGGCCTGCATTATTCTACTTACTGATACACCATTCTTAATGGGCTTGCCTTGTGCCGTGAGAAAGCTCCTGGACCGCCAGATGGGTCCACAATTGTGTGCAGTACCAAAGGCGTACCTGGAATCAGTGTAGATGTTAGCAGTGGTACCTTCGTACAGGCCTCAGTTAGAGCACGGAGCTCAGCCTCCTGCGCTGACATGTATGGCGGCAGTGGTTTTTGTACAAGCATCTCATTCAGTGTGACTACTTCAAAACCTGTTACAAACCTTCCTTCGTCAGTCAGGTATCTAGATCCATCCACAAACATTTCAAGGTGGGGGTTTAGGAGGGGTTTGTCAGTGACATGTGCGAACCCAGCTGTCTCCTGCTCCATGAGCGCTGCACAATCATGCTGGTGCTCTGCGCAAAGGCCTCATCATCAGTCAGAGAATTTGCAAAAAGCTGGTCCTCTGTATTTACTCCCCCATTTGAATCAGTGTCACCTAATGGTAATAAGGTGGCCGGATTCAAAGTGGTGCAACGTTGAAATGAGACATTGGATGAAGAGTGTACTGCAAGTTCCATTTTGATCTGTCTAGCAAGAGACAGATGTCTACGGCTTACCTGTGTCAGAATTCCATGTATGTCATGTGGGGTGTAGATCACCATGGTGTGATCTAAGACAACGTCAGAACTTTTGTCCAGTAGTGCCTGACCTGCTAGAACCGCTCGGATGCATGATGGAGACCCTCTAGCCACCGCATCAAGATGGGCACTGTAGTATGCTACAGGTCACTTTTTTTTTTTCACCATGCATTTGTGTCAGTACAGCGGTGGCGTGTCCCACCATCTCAGTGACGTACATTTGGGAAGGTTTGTCATAGTGTAGCAGCCCCAGTGTGGGTGCACTGGTTATCTGTACTTTCAGCTGATGGAAGGCTGACTCGGCCTGCGGGGTGAGGGCAAATGGCTGTAAACCCAAACAGTCGTACAGAGGCTGCATGGTCATGGAGGCAGAGCGTATCCATGGCCGACCGCATGAAACCAGTCCCAAAAAGGTACGCGACTGGGCATGGGAGGTGGGAGGTTGCATGTCACTTACCACCTTCGTGCGCTTCAGCGTCAGATGTTTAGTGCCTGGACCTAGGCAGTGGCCCAGGAACACTACGTGAGATTTGCAGAACTGAAGTTTCTCTTTGCTGACTTTGCAGCCATTCTACTCTGATGGAGGAAACACAAAAGGCTCAGTGATGCATTGAGGTAACTATTTGGGTCAGGAGTACATAAAAGTAAATCATCAACATATTACAAGAGGGCGGTGCCCTCAGGAATTGGCCAGGCATCTAATACCAGCTTCATGCATCTGGTGAACTGGTTTTGGGCTATTCTGAGCCCCTTGTGGCAGCACTGTCCAACAGTACTGCTTTCCCCTGGAAGTAAATGCAAACAAATACTGACAGTCTGTCGGGGTCTGTCTGACTGGTAGCCCAAAGGCTCGAAGGAACGACACTAAGAGCTTGTTCCTCTGCGTGCGTAAGAGTGAGAACAGGGAGAGGTGTCGCTAGGTCTGCTGCCATCCGACAGAAGGTCGGGTGACTTTCAGACCCGGGGTGTATACGAGTCTCACCGGATGGGTGAAGTTTGATACAACATCCCAAGGGTCCCATCACGTCGGTTCCCAAAATGCTTTCAGGACTTTCCAGCACAAGGAAGCGCGTGAGGCATCGCGACCCTTTAGCGTCTTTTCTTTACTGGAAAAAGAGGGGTGTTTGCTAGAGAATGTATCTCACGCAAATCCCCCATCGGAACCAAGTCTCCCACGTCTTCCCCAATCAGCATTTTTCTTGTGGGAAACTAAAGGGATACTGTTTGACCCAGGGGTGTGTATCCTGGCTTCAGATTTACCATCATAGGGGGTATATTCAATTTCCCCATGTCTGTCTTGGAGGTGGCTTACTATTTGTCAGGACCTGCGGAAAGCTGAGTTTCTGCAATAGCTATCAAGACAAATACATGAGCCGGATCTACCAAGAGAGCAGTTAGTTTACAAACCTCTTCTGAACTGTCACCTGAGATTTCAATCCGTACCGATCCATCTGGTGAGAATTTGATGGATGCAGATAAGGCTTGTAAGATATCAGTACAAATAACAGTGATAAGAATTACAACAAGGCAGAACAATCCACAAACATCTATCCACATTGGAATATGATATTCTTTAAGCAAATTCATTATTAATCTGATCCTGCCTGCAATGTCTCATCAAATTTGAAAAAAAACTTTTCCTAACTGCCCAAGCTTCTCACCCCCCCCCCCCCCTTTCAGAGAAGAGAAGGATGAAACATTACGTACTTTTACATCATCTAGCTCCACCCCTTCGATGCTGGTCATTTGTATGTCTCTCCTACAGAACATTCTCTCAGAGACAGTACAATACTAACAGCATTTAGCAGTGATACAGACGTCCAACCAATCACAGAACTGACATTTACCCAAAAAGAAAAAAAAAAAGAAAAAAAAAAAAATATATATATATATATATACACACCTTAAAATCCCTATATGTTTTCTATTTTTAAGACCGTATAATTCACGTAATTCATTACAAGTTTCTTATTTCATCAGCGTCTGTCTTCCTTTCTATGACCCTGAATTTTATCTCTCTATGAAACAGAACAATAGCTAAGATATTAATAAGCAGCCAGAACATTCAGACTTTAAACAGCATTAATCACTAGTAATTACAAGAGGTATATTTCTCTGAGGATATGAATAGTTAAACACATAGAAAAGAAAACATGCTAAGCGCTTCTAACAGCGCAACATTTTCCGCATTCTTAACCCTTGTATTCTTAAAAGCCCCCATAGATGTGAGTGGGGTATAACTTTCTTACACTTTCTTACACTTTGTTGTAGAAGACTAAGACGTACAACAAAGATTAAATTACATAACATCAGACATACAAGACAAACAATAATGGTTATTTGTCACATAATTGTCCACAGATTCTGCATGAACTTGCTTTATGTCACAGAGGAACACAAACTATAAAAGGATTCCCTTTCTCTGTGATCTTTCATGTGTTTTTCCCGTCCCTTTTTAAGTCCTATCTGTCTATATATTTTATACGCTTGTCTGCAATCGTCTCCCCCTTCCCTCTCTTTAATTATCTCTATAGGGGTCAGATAAGCTTTAGACTGTTCGGACCCCATTTTGATTTGTCACACAGACATTATTTATTTATTTTTTTTTGGTATATTTCTCAACCACGAAGGTAATTTATTTCCCACTATTCATCACTAAGTATACAGGACCTTATTTCACACAGTTACACTAAGGACACTTAGTCCCTGGTCCTGGAATAGTTTTACGGAACTACTACAGCAATCACTTAGACTACTTGGGGATTCAGGGGAGACCAGACCTCTCCTCTAAGGGAACTTCTGGTAATATTATAACAGATTCAGTAAAAGCAAATTATGGCTAAAATGACACAGACTATCAACGTACAGATTTCAACAATTATTACAGGCAACATGGCATGAAAATATCCCAGTAGTGAGTTCTTCCGTCTAGCACGGTTACTAAGAACACCGTAAAATTACAGGCAGAAGCGTCCTATATAACATGCAGCGACTCACCTCCTGTCAACACGGGACTGAATGAAGTCAGGAGAGCCCAGAGCTGGAGTGGTAAGTCAAGGGCTTACCTTACACCGGTGTTTTGTAGATCTGGGGTCCCGTGGCCTCTGGTCCGGTTGGTCGGCAGGTAGGGTCGTCAGGTATCGGCTGCAGGTAAGGAGTTAGCTTCTGCCCCACATTGGGCAGCCAAGTAAACTGTAGGGGGTCTTCAACAGAGACCAGTGCGGATGTTGCCTGAGTCCAAATTAAAAAGGAAAATTATAACGAGTACCCGGAGAACCATAAGAATCCACTATACACACAGCAAGTGAATCAAAATGAGTTCTGGTTTATTTGGAGAAACACACAGCTTATATAGACCGTCGCCCGCACAGGGTGCGACTTCGAAGAATTACTTAGTCAGGTGATTAGTTTGGAAAACAAAATATTAGCACTTTTCATTCTTGCAAAAACAACTTTATCTTGCAAAAGCACATCTGCTGTGCTCGGGCGTATCCGGCCGCAACCATGAAATGTCAGTTTGAAACTTATCTACTTAGTTTCTTGTGTCTTATCATGATGTCCGAAATGCAAGGTCCGGACAAAATGAGCAACTTCTAAGTTCCTTATTTTTCTTCATGTCAGCATTAGGAATTACTTTAGAAACAAGATTAACCCCTAACATAATATACAGAAGATCAGTACATTCATATCGACTAATATGGGGTGAAAAGGGGAATGTGGGAGGAGAGCACAGAGACCATTCTAAATAGTGTTGCACATCGAGATCAGCTGGGCGGTAAAATCGGGCTCATTTTTGGTAGCTCAGATTAGATCATTCTAATCCAATTTTTAGAAAAAAAATACCTAAATTTCATCTTTCTGCTGGGAGCATAAAGGACAGGTGTGTTGCCTTGCAGTGCTGAAATTCTAGGTTCAAATCTACCTTTGATGGGGATTTGAAGTGTGGTGGCCCAGTACATACATTCCTGGCCCCCTCCATAATGTGATACATGTCTTGTCTTGTGTTGGTGCACTGTGCAAAAGTGTCTTTTCATTCTGTTATATTTATTGCACAGCTGCAGCGTGTGATGGGTTAAGTGTTTGCAAAAGCCTGGGGATTGCCTGTAACTATATCAATTTATGTCCTGTCACATGGTATGAGTGAAGCTATAAACGTGAGTGTGTGAGAGCGGGAAAGGGTCCACTGCTTCTGGGTTCCTGAGAGTGCTAGCCACATGGGGGTACCTTCAACCCTCATGTGGTGAAGAATGGAGGAAGAAAAGAGGTTCTCTGAGAGTATATGTTCCAGAGATGAGAGAGGAGTGAGCCCCAATTGAAGGGAGAGAGAGCGTGAGCAGGAAGCAGGTATCACTTTCAAGGCCTAGTGCAGAGGTACTTATTATTCATTTATCCTACGCTGCCGTACAGATCTAGTGGATCACCGCGTCGAGGAACACCCATTTGTGTGCTTATTCAGACAGGCTGGGTATGGTGCATATACGCCGAGCCCGGATTGCCGTCAGACAGGTGGAGACATTTTAGCTCTGACCACAAAGGATACACACAAAACAATACATTTTCCAGACAGGACAGGACATACCAGACATTAAGACCTTCTGTCCACGGGCGATATATCATTGCGTTATCTGCGGTGATAATTTGGGTAACGCAATGAACGCTTTCCATAGGACAACTATGGAAAGCGCAGCCCGATGTACACGAGCGGAAATATGCTGCGATTTTCTGCTAGCGTATAAAAATCTCGGCATGCCGCGATTTGACCGCAATTTTCCATGATGAACCTATCATTAATGAAAGGTTCATCAGCGGAAAACAACGGTGACTTTAGGGTTCTCCCATGGCGGAAATCCATCGTGGGAAAACGCAATGCCCGTGGACAGGCGGCCTTACCCTTTATACTTTGTGTGTGTACTACTTTATTTTCCTGGAAATTTCATCTCCAAAGATCCACCGCAGTGAACGGAATGTTGGCGTCACGAGTGACAAATTGGACTTCAGATAACACTGGTTACTACCCCTGTGATCTTCCCCAGCAGTAACTAGGTCGTGTCCCGAGCTACCCTTAGGGAGGAGATGGCAGAGCCCCATGACAAGGTTCACATCTCTACCCCACTGTCTTCTCGGCTGAGGGCCTGCTCCTCAGATGCTGCACCTGTATGATGTGTTTTTCACCAGTTTCCCCCTAGAAGATAGTTCTGATCTGTATCGTAGTTAGCACCCAAAGGACCACCCAGTCTAAATACTGTGTACAATCATCTGCTCCCCCATGACACATGTGAACTGGCAACCTTCTACACACATAAGCAAAAAATATCTTTAGGGTGTAAACACATGGGTGTGATTGTGACCTGTTTTGCGTCCATAAAAATGATGTATGCGAAATGGGACAAAACTAAACTAGCGGGATTCTCACATGTGGTAGAATGCGAGAAAGACAGGGCAGGACCTATCTTCCTGCTATTTTTTTCCAACTCTTGTGCAATACCGAATTTCATTTCTCAGTTCATTTTTTCCTAGTGAGTGCAGAGATTCTGAACATTTAGGCCAGATTCATATAAGGGTAAGTGTATTTGTGCACGTTTTTGCAAAATGGGTGTTGCGTATTTTCGTGTGCATCAGCAGATTTTACTGTATTTTTTATGTGTACGAGTCATGCTCAATTGGCTTGCAGAAAAACACGCACCGATGCTCTCAGCCATTGAAATGGCCTAATATTAATGAGCTGAAGAGGTTTTCTTTTACTGCACAAATTCACAGGAAAATAGAGCATGCTGTATTTTTTTGCGTGACCAAATTGCGCATGCCAAATACGAGCATGTGAACGAACCAATTAAATTTAAAGGTTTCTATTCTCTGTGTATCACGTGTGCATATGCACCAATGTGAACAAGCCATATTACAGTGTAATAACCAAAGAGGCTTCTCGTAAGTAGAGAAAGAGAAAAAATCTTTTTGCGCTCATGTGGTACAGAAAAAAATATTCCACCATTTACTTGAAAATGGAAAGGGGGCTTTCTCAAGATGGATAATGAGCATTAACCACCTCTGACTGATTTGTGTTGTGTTACAGGGCTGTATGGCAGTCTTGGAGTCATACGTACCAAGCAGGTCAGCGCAGTCAGAGAGCAGCACATGCCAGTGCAAGCAGTACTACTACATAACAATTCTTAATATGAACAAAACTGAAGCAAGCAGACGTTTAGAAAAACAATAAAGAAAGGGGGGAAAGGTGCTTATAGCGTTACAGAAGGTGGATGTGAGACTTAAAGGGCCACTGCAACAAAATCAATTTTTTTTCATGTCTGCCCCTCTCACCTGATTGCCTGTCACACTCTGGAGGTCTCCTCTGTATATTCCAGAGGCTTCCAGGCAGTGTAACCTCCTGTCTGATGCTTATCAGGCACCATCTTGAGGTTGAGATTTTTTACTTCACATCAATCGCATTGTGCATCAGCACAGCATTTACAATTCTATCCGTTTAGTGGTGTCCCACTCTTGGATACTCTGTAGACCAGTTCTCTCCATGCTTCTCTACGGCTGCTTTCAGTTGCCTGATGTTCATTCCCGTGTCCTTCTTAATGGTGTCCAGCCAACGTGTCTTTGTCTTCCCTGCTTCCTTTTACCACTGACTATTCTGTCACATTCAATCGGGATGCATTTGATCCGAAAACCTGAGAGACTCATGGGCTGTGAACAAACAGACCACAACTGCACACAAGACAGTGGTAAACAATAGAGAAAACAGACATCGGGGAAACACTGTCCCTATAAACCCTTTACCCAGGAAAGGGACCTACCTATACGCAGATAACCCGCCCTAATAAGGGCGAACCTGACCATGTACCTTGGCCACTAGCAGACCCTATGGCCCCTGCACACGGGCGGAAATTCTGCGGTGTGATTTCCCACAGAATTTCATCTCGTGCCCGCCTGCATAGGATTGCATTAGATAACGGAATCCTAGGCAGACGGACGTGATTTGTCCGCCTGAAAATACACGCGGAAAACAAATTGCGGCATGCTCTATTTCTGTAATAAATGTCACTGGTGACGGGCCAGCTGCTCTCTGCGCATGCGTCAGCTAGGCGCCGGGAATGAAGACGGGAGCCGCAGGCCTCTGCAGTGGCACGGGACCGCGAATTCTCGCAGCCGGATCCAACCCAGCCGACTGCAGGGGGCCTACTTGGGAGAGTAGAAAACCACATAAAATAAGATATCAACAACAGTAACCTTAGTACTTAGCTTTGTGAAGAATCCGGTTAAAAACAAGAGATCCAGCCCCAAACTTTAACTTCCACTATAGTAAGAGGGAGACTCAATTAAACAGCAATGAGCTAAGTGCAAGGCCAGGTTAAATAGTTTGCCGAAATACCCACAGGTGAGACTAAGCAAGTCTCACCTAAAACCAGTCCCACCAGAGCCAATAGATGAAGAGGAACAATTACAAGACCTGAACCATATTACTAGAAAGGAACAGATCCCAGAACTGCCCCAACATATTCCAAGTGGCATCTTTTGTTCCAGTGAATTCGCCCTCATCATGTTTCCAAAGTAAGTCAGTCTATGTCTCATGATCTTGCTTTGCAGGAACACTTCTGGGTTGATACGGTCCAGGAAGCATTGTTACTGACCCTAGCTGTCCAGGGGATTCGTAGAAGTTATTTCCAACACCACAGCTCAAAAGCATCAATTTTTCTTCTGTCTGCTATCCTCAATGTCCACATCTCACCACTATATGTTACAATCAGGAAGACGATAGCTGTGATTAACCTTTGTTTGATGGTGACTGAGACATCGTTGCACTTCCATATTGGGACAATGCTCAACATGGCCGTACACTGTAGTGCTAATCAACACTTTATCTCACCTGTTGAGCTGCCGCTATGATCGATGAAGGACCCAAGGAATGCAAAACTAGTAACGACTTTGATTTCCTCGTTATTGACCTTATGGCAGTGGTCATGATTTTGGTGTTCAGGTGAAGTTCCATCTTCTCACATTCTTTTAACTTCAAAATCAGCATCTTCAGGTGCTTTGCTGTCTCTGTTACCAGGGTCGCATTATCTGCATATTTTAGATTAATGATGGTTCTTTCACCTTTTCTCAACCCAATACCCTAAGTCTAGTCACCTCATGATCAATTCAGCATAGAGGTTGAAAAGAAAAGGAGAGAGAATGTATCCTTGTCAGGTGCCCTTTTTGATCTTGAACCATTCTGTATCCCCATACCCCATTCTGTATCCTAATTCACATTATGGCTTCTTGATTGCTGATCGACGTCCCTCAGTGCTTTCCAAACCTTATCATGCTTAACACAGTCAAAAGCCTTGGTGTAATCAATGAAATACAGATAAAGCTTCTTCTGAAAATCTCTGTTGCCTTTTCCACAATCCACCTCAGGTTTGCGATGTGGTCACGGGTCCCTCTGCACTTGCAGAATCCAGCTTGAACATCAGGATGTTGCAGGCCAAGGAAAATTTTCCACGCGCTTTTGGATGATTTTCAGAAGCGCTTTGCTGTTGCAGGAAAACAGAGCGATTGTTCTAGTTTCCACAGTTCTTGACATTGCCCTTCTTTGGTAGTGGGATGAAAACTGATCTTTTCCAACCAGTTGGCAATATGCAGGTCCTCCAGATTGTGTGGCTGTCAGAACTCAAACCCAGGAGTTCCTGTTCTCCAGGTGGTGTCTCTCCCTGCTGAGCTATCCAGTCCTTTGGATAGCTCCCCTGTATGACCTTGTCCATGTTTCCTGCTCCTGTTTCCTGTTTAGCTCCACCCTGTTCTCCAAGATTAGACCTCCTGTAAAAGCCTGGTGTTATGTCTGCCGGGCGCACCTCGCCGCAGGACGGACACATGAGTGGTAATGCGTTCAAACAGGATGCGCTGGCCAGAACACCAAAGGGACAGTGAACTGCATACTGGGAACTGGACTCACGGACAGACATAACATAACGACTGACAAATCACCAAAACACTCACCTTGCATAACTGCACATATAACAGATTGAATTGCTATAAAAGTACGAGGTATTAGTTCGTGGATTGGCCAAGTCACTTAACCCCACAAGCCACTTCAAGGCTCCTCATTGTCTCGTTGGTCCCTAATCTAATGATACAACATCCACGAGAATACTACAAGCAGGGCGATCGCCCCGATGATGGCGGCCCTGCACTGGAACCTAAGAGCCTAAATAACCCAGAGTTGATGCATGATACAGCAGGACAGGACACAGTTCACACCAACACACTAGTGTTAGCATGCAACACAGAACACCATTAACACTGAACATGCCTGTTCACACCAGATCTCCGGCCAACTGCACAGACACTGAACATGACACTGTTCACACACATATACACAGAACATGCCTGTTTACATCTAATGTCCGGCCACCCACACAGACACTGAGCACAGCACTGTTTACACACATATACACAGAGCATGCCTGTTCACATCTAATGTCCGGCCACCCACACAGACACTGAGCACAACACTGTTTACACACATATGCACTGTCACATAAAACATGCATGCAGAAAAACCAAACCCTAGAGTAAAGGAACACCAGTTTCCTCTAGCAGAGGGACTGGTATATATACGCAGCAGACCAATAGGGATTGGCTGGCGGGAGGAACGCCACACCCAGCTAGCTCAATTAACCCTCACCTGTGAAGCTGATTTCACTGGAAAAGGGCCAAAAAATGCAATACCTGATAAGGTGTTATCAGGTACTGCATTTTTGGCTCTTTTCCAGTGAAATATGTTTTTGTGTTCCCCCTCACCTCTGTGATTTTAATTCACCTGTGAAGCTGTGCTCATGGAAACCTCTAGAACTACAGGTCCCAGAAGCACACACCTGACACCTGGCATTTCCACTTCCTCATTGTTTGTGTTCCAAGCCTACAGTCAAGCTCCACCACCTCTAGCTCCTGTGAACTGCAACTGCTACTATCCATGTACCGACCCTTGGCTTCCCCTGACTACACCACCTGCCTGCTCCTCTGTATTGCAACAGATACTACCTGTATACCAACCTCTGGCTTCCCCTGACCACACTCTGCCTCCATTGGTTGCAATACTAAGGTTCCGAACCCAAAGCGGACCGTTACATCGGTATAGTGTTGTCAGTGCAGGTCTTGGGACTCATTTGAACAGCTCTGCAGAGATTCAATCGATACCAGGTGCTTTGCTGTTTGGCAGCTGTCTCATCGCCCACTCCATTTCAATTTCTTTTTTTTTTTTTTAAATCAAGTTTTATTTGGATTTTCATTATATTTTTCAAACATACATTGCATAAAAGCAAGGCAATAACTGCTTTTTTCTTATTACTTAGACAAAATATATGCAAACACTGTATTTGCGAAGACAGGGAGAAAAAGGGTATAAACTGAGGATATAAAGTTAACTTCGCATGAAATAGAAGTAGAAAAACAATCTAGACTTAACTGCAGAGTTGCAGTATTCATAAAGTAAGGGATAGGTAGGCTGGTTGGGGGGGGGTGGAGGGGAGACGTTGGAATGAGACTGGACAAAAGACAAGATAAGAGACAAGAGACAAGATGGGGGATAAGGATGGACTATGAGGGTAGCGGTGTGATAGACCGCTTTTCCTGTGGTTGCTCTTCTCCTCTCTGTCTAGGTCCTGTTGCTCCGACAGCCTCGCTAACTCCACCTCCGTATCAACGCCCGGGGTCCCCTCCATCCCGACAGATGTGCCTCTCGATTAAGGGGAGACAGGTCAGGTTTCTTCGGTCCACAGCCCTGCTCTAATGGGTCTTAATGTCCCCTCCTTGCCTCTCTCCATGGGTGCCATGTGAGGATGAAGTCCTTGTGTGTGCCTTTTGCCCAGCTTGTTAACTCTTCAAGATTACATATCAAATCCATCTTTTCTCTCCATTGCGTAAGAGATGGTGGTTTTTGTTGTAGCCAGTTTAAGGGGATCAGGGCCTTAGCTGCATCTATCGCAAAGGCTATGAATTTATTTCTACAGGGATGAAAATTTGTGGAAGGTTTCCAGAGGAAGATCATTTCTGGTGTGATTACCAGGTTGGGGGAATGGACTCTCAGGTCTCCCTCCACCTCCCTCCAGAAGGGAGAAATCAGACCTCACTCCCACCAGATGTGTAGGAAGGAGCCCACTTCAGCGTCACACCTCCAGCATCTGTCGTGAGCAGCTAGTTTGTAGGCCTTTAGCCATTGGGGGGTTTTGTACCACCTAACCAGCAGTTTAAAGTGGCTTTCTTGCATCAGGACACACATGGACATGCCGTAGGCCAGTTTTAGTATTAGTTTAGAATCCTCTGGAGATAGGGTTATTTTTAGTTCTTTTTCCCATGATAACAGGAAGGTTGGCTTTGCGAATAACGGTGGTGCTATGAAATTTCTCCTAGTATAGGAGATTTTCCTAGTGTTGGCTCTATCTTTCTCTAAAGCAGTTTCGAAGCTCGTCCTTGGTCTGGTGGAGCTATATTTAGATAGGAATTTCCCAATTACTTCTCTCATATGTGCTAGCTGCAAGAATGAGGAGTTACTGTTAGTGTTAGGGGCCAATGTTTTGATAATTTCCTCGGGTGTCTTGTGTGCCAGGACTTGAACGTCTCCTATTTTGGTACCCTGGAATTGCGTCCAGACACTCAGCGATCCCGGATCTGGTGGGATCTCCAATAGTCTGTTCAGACTGCGAATAGGTATCAGTGGAGATGGGGTAGGGGCCAGCTTGTCTTTAAGTTTGTCCCAGATCTCACATGGGCCTCTGAGAAGAGTGTTGAAACCCCTTGCTCTGTAGAGGCTTCTTTTAGGGAACCAGAGGTCCTCCACTAGGTAATTCTCGTGTGAGGCCCTAACCAGCTCCTGCAGCAATGGGTCCCTCGACGGTTGTGTTAAATCCGTCCAGTAATTGAGTTGGATGGCCTGGTAGTATTCCTGGATACATGGCAGATCCATCCCCCCCTCCGCCCTCCTTTTGGTCATTAAGTTGTATGCTAACCTAGGTCTCTTTTGTTTCCACACAAAGCTCGTACATATCACTCTGATAGCTTTGAAGAAGGAGAGCGGGAGATGTATGGGGATCATGCGTAGTTTATATATTATTATAGGGAGGACGTAGGACTTCAAAATGTTCTTGCGACCAAACCATGAGAGGGTAGGTAAGTCATACTTTTGTAGCATAGCTTTAATTTGGGCTAATAGTGGGTGGAAATTGTGTGCATACAGTTCTTCAGTTCTTTTTGAGAGTTTTATTCCTAAGTAGTCTGTCACCGTCTCGGACCAGGCGAAGGGAGATTTTGCTCTCAAGGGGCCACACTTTTTTTCTGGGATTGAGATATTGAGTATTGTGGACTTGGTGAAATTGATTTTAAAGTTTGACAACTTGCCAAAGTCGCTTAAGATAGAAACCAGTCTGGGCAGGCTCTTTTCTGGCTTAGTGATAACAAACATAATGTCGTCCGCAAATGCCGCGGCCGACAAGGTATGTGAAGATATCTTTAGGCCCTCCATGACTGTGTCCTGTCTTACCCACTGCAACAGGGGTTCTAGTGATAGAATAAATAGTATGGGGGACAAGGGGCAACCTTGGCGGGTCCCGTTGTTGATCTCAAAAGTTGATGACAGCGCTTCATTTATTTTGAGTCTGGCATGGGGATTTGAGTAAAGGGTGAATATTGCCGAAATAAAAGGGCGTGGGAGGTTAAAGCGCAGCAGGGCTCTCTCCATGAAGGTCCAGTCTACCCTGTCGAAAGCCTTCTCCGCATCAGTGCTTACGAAGGCTACAGGGATTTTGCTGGAGTGAGCGTATTTGATGGCGTGGAGAAGTCTCAGGCAATTACCCCTTCCCTCTCTCCCACAAACAAATCCTGCCTGTTCCGAATTAATTAATGTGGGGATGAATTTTCCTAGTCTTTTAGCTAATAGTTTGGCCCAAATCTTTGTGTCCAGATTGAATAGTGAAATCGGTCTATAGCTACTACACTGCGTCGGGTCTTTACCTTCCTTCAGGATAAGGGTTATGTGTGCCTCTTGGGCCTGCCTGGGAAGATCTGCCCCTTTAAGAAGTGCGTTTAGCGTATCGGTGAGCTTAGGGACCAGTTGTGATTTCAATGCCTTGTAGTAGGTAATTGTTAGACCATCCGGGCCTGGGCTTTTGCCCTGTGGGAAGGAGTTAAGTACCTGTTCCACCTCCCTTTCTGTGATTGTAGACAGTAGAGAGAGCGCATCTGTTTCGCTCAGCTCCGGCAATTTAAGTGAACTCAGGAAGGCGTCTATTCTGCTGATTGCGTCTTGCTGGGAGATTGTGCATTCCCCTTCCTTTAGGTTGTATAGTTTTGAATAGAAGAGTTGAAACTCCTTCGCTATGTCTACAGTGGCAGAAGCCAGAGAGCCAGATTGCGTTTTTATGGTGAGGATCGCATTTCTTTTCTTAGTCTTTTTTAGGATATGGGTCATGAGCTTACTCCCCCTATTGCCATGAGCATAGAAGGTCTGTTTTAGGTGCACATGTTTTTTTGTTAAACTTGTCTGCTAGATGGCACTTCAGCCGATGTCTAAGGGCCGTTAGTTCGTCTAGATTTTTTTTGGACTGCGAGTGTTTTGTAACTTGCTCCAGTTTCGCTATTTGGGTTAACAAGCTATCTACTTCTTTTTTATGCTGTTTTTTCGTCTTTGCACCCAAAGCTATTAAGAGGCCTCTGACAAAGGCCTTGTGTGCCTCCCATACTATTGGTAGTTCTATGTTTCCTTCAGAGTTGAATTCGAAATATTCTTCTAATAGCTCACTTATTTTAGCTTTCTCCTCTGGGGAGTCTAAGAGGGAGTCGTTTAACCGCCAACACCATTCGCCAGGAACGAACTGCGGTAGGTTGATATCAATGTGAATGGGGCATGATCCGAGACGGTGATTGGGTCAATACTCGCTTTACTTAGGTGGGTGAGTAGATTTGCAGAGATGAGGAAGTAGTCTAGTCTTTGAAATGAATGGTGTACCTGGGAGAAATGGGAGAAGTCCCTAGTGGAGGGGTGGAGGGAACGCCACGCATCCAGGATCTCCAGTTCCCTAATGGAGCGTAGTAATCGGTTTATTTTTGTCTGTGAGGTCTGGGAGCGCCCCGTCGAGGAATCACTTAAGGGATTTAGTGCGACGTTCAGGTCCCCCCCTAATAGGATATGCCCTATTGCGAATTGTTTTAAGATTTCTAACTGTTTGATGAGCCAGGGGACTTGATCCGAGTTCGGAGTATAAAGGTTAGCGATTGTCAATTTTATGTTATTAATTGAGCCTCTTAAAAAGAGGACTCTTCCCTCTCCGTCCTGAAATTCCTTTTCAAGTTTAAAGGGGATTGACTTGTGGATCGCTATGGTGACCCCCTTGGCCGCTGTAGTGGGGTGTGTGTTGTGATAGTATTGTTGGAACCCCATCCCTGACAATGGGAACTGTCTATTCTTTTTGAAATGTGTTTCTTGAAGTAATAAAATTTTGGTCTTACACTTCTTGAGGAGGTGTGCAACACTGTGTCTTTTCCGAGGTGAATTGAGGCCCCGGGCGTTGAATGACGTGAGGTGAATCGAGGCCATGTTAGTCCCGGAATTACTTGTCGGGAGCTGGACCTGTAAATCTGGATAAATAAGAGAGAGAGAATGAGACAACGACTTTCTATTCGGTTCAGTGGAGCAGTTGTACGTTAGTACACCAAGAGCCGCCGGAATCCAGCCACTCGTCGCCTCCCGTGCAGGAGTACCTAGGAATTAGCGGGGAGAGGGGGATAGACCTAGGTATTGAGAAAAAGAGGGGGGGGAAAGGGTCACAGAGGAAGCGAGTATTAGGAGGATAGTGTTAATCACTCTTCCCAACGGGGTTCAACTTGATCGCCAGCCAATCACCGGCAATATCTCTCCGTCACCCACCGGGCAACGGGAGGATCCTGTGGACCGGTTCACCGGGGTCCCCCACCTAGATGGGAGATCTCGGGTCCGGTTTTTGTTGATATAGAACTTTTTGAACTATGGGTGGCCCGACTAAGCGGGCCCCATCACTTGCATAATTTAATTCAAACATAAGAATAGGGTAACCAGAGGACAGAAGCGAAACGTAAGCTAGAGTCAGAAAGGAGAGGTTAGTATAAATCAGTGCAACAAGATACTCATTTTGATTAGTAGACATTTGAGAGTTCTTTATGTTTACTCCGTCTGGACGATTCGCCCTGTTTCTTCTCAAGTGTCCTCATCCGCGGTGTTCTCTCTATTTTTCTTTCTCCTCTCCCTGGGCGACTTGGTGCCACCTGTCTGCTGCTCAATCGTAACCGAGGGCAATAAAGGGAGTGTAGGCAGATCTGGTAAGGGTAGCCATGATGGAACTTCAATTGGCTCCATTTCTAAAAATTGCCAACAGTTCTGGAGATCCTCTGGTGTTCTGATGTTTAGTCTACGACCTTTCATGTTGATGCCCAGCCCAAAGGGGAAGAGCCAAGAATATTTAATATTATTCGCTCGGAGGACTTCTAATAGGGGTCTCATTAAACGTCGTTTAGCCAAGGTCGTCGGTGCGAGGTCTTGGTAAAATTGAATAGAGGCTCCGTTATATTGCAGCTCTCTTTTGGTTCTGGAGGCATTCAGCACTGCTTGTGTGTCTGGGTAGGCCAGGAGCTTACAGATTACATCCCTGGGAGGGTCTGTGCCTGAGGGTGGAGGTCTCAGTGATCTGTGAATGCGTTCTATCAGAATGCTTGAAGCTCTTTCCTCACCTAACAATAAGGCAAACAGTTCTGAGGCTATTCTGGGAAGCGCGTCCACCGCCCACGACTCTGGAAGTCCTTTAATTCTGATGTTGTTCCGCCTATTGTGGTTCTCGATATCTTCCTGAAGAATCAAGGTACGGTTCAGCTGGTGGTGATGTTCTTGTACCAAGTGGGCCAATTCTGTCGAGTGCTTGATAAGGTTTGTTGAGGAGGATTCTAAGGTTTCGACCCTTTTCCCCATGGATTTAATGTCCTCTTTGATCTCCAGGAGATCTGCTCTGATTGGCCTTAAGGAGTTAGTAAGTAGATCCCTCATAAAACTTCTCGAGAGTTGCTCGCCTTCCTCCCCCTCCGAGATCGCAGTATCCTCTCTCTCTATGTCGGCTGGGACCGGTGTACAGATAGTCCCCGACTTGCGAACATTCGACTTACGAATTTCGCTAGATACGAACTATCTGTACAGCACAGTATGATGTAATGCTATTGCATTACATCATACTGTGCAGGGACCGGACAGGCTTCTATCAAGCCTGATAGAAGCCTGTCCGGTCAGATCGCGGCTGCTAGGCAGCCGGGGGCCTTCTGAAAGGCCCTAGGGCTGTCTATGCAGAGCGCCTATCAAGCCGTGTGCTTGATAGGCACTCTGCATAGGCAGCCCTGGGGCCTTTCAGGAGGTCCCCGGCTGCCTAGCAACCACACAGCGTCCCGCGATCTCATCGTGGGACGCTGTACGGGCCCCCTGAACGTCGGGTGCAGGCTGTTTCTTACAGTGGGCACCCGGCGGCAGCAGTTCCGACGAGCCGCGCCGCTCGTCAGAACTGTTAACACTTTAAATACCGCTGTCAGAGCGGTATTTAAAGTGTTAACAGTTCCGACAAGCGCCACGGCTCGTCGGAACTGCTGCCGCCGGGTGCCCGCTGTAAGAACAGCCGGCACCCGACGTTGTATGGAGCGGGATCCACCCGCGATCCCCTCCATACAACCATTTGTTCGACTTGCGAACAAAACGGACTTGCGAACGGGCTTCCGGGACGGAACCTGTTCGCAAGTCGGGGACTAACTGTAGTCAAATTCAGTGACTTTTTGCTCGTCGGATGTGGGGATCTTGAGACTTTTTCTCTGAGGAACTTTTGCATGTCGGATTGTCTTTTAGATGGTCTTGGGGTGCCGATTGAGTCACTGCTCCTATCTCTGTTGTTTTTCCCCATTACGTACTGATGTATGTTGCGGGATTATTCGTGTGACGGGGCTCTGTGCTCAGCCCGCCCGTTTAGGGGGCCATTTTGTGCGTGTACTCCTACTGAAGAATTATTTAAGTCAGTATGGCCGGTAGTCAAGATTATAAATTTGGTGTTTCTACCTTTATCCTCTACCGGGAAGCAGGTGGGCAACACAGCACGCTTCCATCTTCCGGGACAGTGGGGAGATTAGGTGCCAAGGAAGGGCAGTGTATGCATTCCTGGTCAGTCCAGTTGAAGTGGTAAAGGTTCTAGCGCCGCTCTTGGTAAGCGGAAAAAAAAATTCAGGCTGAGCCTGTGTTGATGATGTAGACGCAGATTATTTGATGGGAGGTTTTCTTTATATGGCAGCGGGGGGGGGGGGGGGGGGGAGTGCGGGTTGGCGGGGTTGGTCTAAGGCGCTTGAAAAATGTAGCTGGTCAGAACCCCTTTCGGAGTACCTGTAAAAATTCAGGCTATGCCTGCGCTTGTTGACCTCCGGTCAGTTTCTGTGCTCCTTCTCCTCTCTCTATTAGTGGTGGGAGAGTGGAGGGTCGCAGGGGGGGGGGGGGGGATGTCTCACTTAAGTAGTGTACAGATCCCCCGGGTTTACTGGCTGGGTGTCTTGGTTTCTCCAGGGAGCACCAGTTCTTTAAATAACTGCAAATTGCAGTGATGCAGTCCGTCTTTCACTATCTCTCTCCAGGATCTGTCTCCCCCGGCTCAAGCCTCCCACTGAGTAGTTAACTATTTAGTCCCAGTATCAGTGGCTAAGGGAGAGCAGGCAGGCAGGATCCCCTGCTGTGAAGCTGGTATATGCTCGAGGTTCAACAGAAGGGGGGGGGGGGGGGAGGAGAGGGCGCTCTTGCTGCACCACGGGTTGCTGTGTATCCGAGCGCTACAGGTTGTCTGCTGTGTCCTGACTTGTCTCCCCAGTGATGGGATCTACTTTGTGCGTCCGGCTCAGGCTCTCTAATGCAGCTTGCCTGAGTGTAATCTTCCCGCTCTTTTACCCTCGGGAGTCGAGGGAGAGGAGGGGGGGCGGGGGGGGGGGGTCCGGGCCGCCGCTCCGCTGTCTCTTTCCTCCGTTCTGCTCACCACACTCTTCTTTCCCACCGACCTTAATCTGGTGAAGCTCCGGTGTCCGATCTGGTGGCAGCGCGAGCGGGTTCTCCGCGGTAGGAGTGAGGGCACCGAACTTCCGGTCCGTTCCGGCCTTCAACTCGAGGTCCCGGCTTCACCCTTGCAGGTAGGCCTCGTTTTTTAAAGTTGTCCGGAGTGCCTCAAAACCCCTCTTCTTGATCCCTAGCCTGTGGGACACCTGATGCTTGTGTTTAGCAGTGCGTAACTGGCTCAGAGAATGGCTCAGAGCCGAGTATCCGTCTTCAGATGCAGGAGCTCTTTAGATGTGCGACTGCTTTCTCTCCAGGCTAAGCCACGCCCCTCCATTTCAATTTCTAGCAGGTCTGAGTCCAGATCCTCTTGGCCCCCATGTTCCATCCATCTCTTCTTGATGTCCTGCTGGTCGCTGATTTCATTCCTGTTATGATCCTTGATGGCTGTTTGACTGGTGGAGAAAAGCTTCTTTACCTGTTTACAGTGGCAAAAATTTCCCTGGTGTGACCCTTCTTATAGGCTAATTGAAGGCCCATGCATTGGGCATTCAGGATTCTTCTCATTGGATTCATACAGTTTGACGGTGAAGGTTTTAAAGGGTAGGTCGCCAAGCCTTTCCCCAACCTATAGCACTTAGGCACACGACTGCCACTGTTGGTATGTCATGTGTTGCCACCCTCCCAGCACTTTGATCTGACTATGGGAAGGGAAAGAGCACAGCATTAGCTATGGCTATACCATTTTTCCTGCTGGGGGACAGTTTAATTACCATTACCTTCTATATTTACCTAAATAAGCTACACACCATAAGAATATATTCAAGAGAATGAGCTGTGATCGCCTCTACATTGTGTTGAAGGGGTACATTGGAGGGTTATATTGTTAAACACGGTTGCATTTTAATAACACATAGAGTCTGCTTGTAGGTTACTGTCTTTGTTGCTTTGCAGAGGTAAATAATTAAGGGCGGGTTTTCCAAATCAAGGTGTGATGAAATGCATATGTGGAACTTCCTGTGTTCTTTCCAAACAGTGGAAAAGCAGAAGTATTACAGATAAGGGCTATATGAATCAAACATCTGTGAGTATGCGCACTGTATTATGTGTACTGTGTCTTAAGTGTGTGACTTGAAAATAGTTACTTTAGATTCAGCGACTTTGGAAGAGTAATTTTTATTTCATTACTGCTTATTTATTTGAAACGTTGCATATATTACTTTATATCTAATCTATCTGTACGATCCTCATTTAGAATGTGGTCCATGATTGGCAATGCCATCTAGTGTACATCTTGTGCTATGTGTGCGGTCCTTGAACAGCCATTCGAGGGGGCATACTGCTGTATGAAATGTGAGTGGGTTAAGCATTTGGAAGCCCAGATACTGGATCTAAATGAGTAGCTTGCAACACTGAGATCCATTGGCAACCTGGAAAGATGCTTGCTGACCACTGAGGAGGCACTGCCTGGGGTAGATGTGGGGGTACATGATAGTTCGGGAGGGGCAGAGGAAAGAGAACCAGGGAGGCTAGTCCTGAACTGGCATACCCAAACAAGTTTGTAAAGTTGGTGGATGAGAGGGAATGCTATTACAGGGCTAGCTCTGCTGCAACATCATATGGCCTCTGACCGCCGAGGGATATCTGCTCCAGTAAGAAGAGGAATAGGAGTGCAGGACAGGCTATACAAGTTCTGGTAGTGGGAGACTCAATTATAAGGGGCACAGATAGGGCAGTCTGCCACAAAGACCAGGATTGTCAAATGGTGTGTTGTCTTCCTGGTGCTCGAGTTCGGCACATCATGGATTGGGTTGACAAACTACTGGGAGGGGCTGACGAGAATCCAGTGGTCATGGTGCACATTGGCACCAATGACAAAGATAGAAGCGGGTGGAATGTCCTTAAACGGTTTCAGGGAACTAGGATGTAGGTTTAGGGTAAGGACCTCCAAATTAGTATTTCCTGAAATACTACCTGTACCTCATTTCCCTCCAGAAAGGACGTAGGAGATTGGGGAGGTAAATAAGTGGCTCAAGAGTTGGTGTAGGAAGGAGGCATTTGGGTTCCTGGAGTGCACACAACGTGCCATAAATTCCTCACATGGAAGAACAAGCAAGTAAATGGAACACAGGTTTCCTTCCTCTTTGGAACCCTGTTTGTTTAAGGGTGTATTCACACGGGCGAGATAGAGAGTCGCGCTCGACATTCTCAGGTGCAACTTGCATCGCACAGCGCAGAGACATTCGTGCAAGAAAGTACAACCCATCATTTGCCATGGGCGTATTTACATGGCTATTTTTCACGGAAAAGTTGCAGCATGCTTTATTTTTGTGCAAGTCTCGCACAAGAATAGGACATGCATATCTGAGGTCTCCCACACATCGCACAGGACACGGATGGAGTTGTCAGTGTGCTGTGTGATGCGAGTCACGCTTGGCAATGTCACTCTCAGAGATCATACCTGGACTGTGCTGCCTGCTAGAGTCTCACAGCACGCTGTCAAGTTTCATTGTCTATCTAGTGATATTTCAGGCTCTTTTCTCAAGAGTGCTGTCTGTCGGTTTCCTGCGTCCCAAGAGTGCTGTCTTTCACTTGTTTTGCCCCATAATATTGCCCAGTAGGCAGTCTGACTATGGTACACTCAGACCCCTCACTGCGCCCGTTACTCCTTCAATCATGGATCCATCAAACAAACGGATCCAGTGGGAGCTGTGCTTGTAGTTGCAGGCAAGGGTCCCATTGATTTCAATGAGAGCTGCGCTTGCAATTTACGAGCACCAGGCACTACACTGGGGTTGGAGCAGTGCTAGCGCTCTGACCCCGGTGTATTCTGGTAGGCATTACCTGGATAACGCCTTTAACTGGCTTAACTAACACTGATTATGGCTTGTAATGGGTTAACGGCAGAGAACCAGAGATAACAGGGAGCCTTTCGCCCATGAGATATATGTATAGCATTGGGGTTTTTATATTAACATAATTGTATGCAGTACCTACTATCAGTCTCTAGATGTCACTGTTTATAAATAGCAATAATATAACAACGCTGAAAACTTCCCAATGCAGTATTTAGTAACTATTCTTCAGCTCTGGGTGTACTTACTTCTAAAATGCTTGTGCAGCCCCATATACAGGGGATATCTGCTTTAGACTCACTGGACTCTCCTCCCGGATCCATCCTGAATGCAGCAGTCAGGCTTATCATTTTGCCCCACTGCTACACTGATGCCTCGACCCTGTGTTGGTCACTGTACGGGTTGCCTCTTTACTATAGCATACAATTTAGGGAGCTTTTTACAGAAGCAGAATATTTCCACATTACGCACCTAAACACGCAGATTAATCTTCGGCTGCGGATTTCTGCTTTGTAAACCCAATTTTTGCATGCAGATTTCGGTGCAGAATTTTCCATGTTTTTAGGTGTGTATTGCAAACCTATTGGGCTTGTGTTGAAGGTCCCTTACAGAGTTTTGATCTGTTGGGTTTCCGCTGCTGAGACCTCTATTGATCACTGCGGCACTCATCCGAGCACTGCGCTCCTTTGGCTGTCTTCATTGTTTGTCGGCTCCTTTTGGCTGCTGAAGACGGACACATGGAGGTCTACAGACATCTTCTATACATCCATCTTCAGCTGCCAAGAACAGCCAACTCAAAGACAGCCAAAGGGGCACATCGTCTAGGTAAGAATTCCTCTTGTTTTCAATCAGCGGGGATCTCAGCAGAAGGATCCCCACTGATTAAAACTTTTGACATGTTACTCTGACATATCAAAAGTTTCTAAAAAGTTGTTACTCTTTAAAGAGGTTATGCAGTTACTGGATAATAGAGATGAGCGAACGTACTCGGCCACGCCCGTTTTTCACTTGAGCACCGCGATTTTCGAGTACTTCTCTACTCGGGTGAAAAGATTCGGGGGGCGCCGTGGGTGAGTGGGGGGTTGCAGAGTGGAGTGGGGGGGAGTGTTAGAGAGAGAGAGCCCCCCCTGTTCCCCACTGCTACCCCCCGCTCCCCGGCGCCCCCCGAATCTTTGCACCCGAGTGGCCAGGTACTCGAAAATAGCGATGCTCGATCGAGTAATTACTCGAAACGAGTACGTTCGCTCATCTCTACTGGATAATCCTTTTTCAATAGGACACCCTATGTGAAAACAATAAAAGTGACATACTTAGCTCCATGCAGCCGCCAGGATTCAGCGCTGCAGTACCAGTGATTCTACATCACAGGAAATCAAATGATGGCTGCATCATCACTGACCGTTCTCCTGGCATTGGTGCCCATGTTCTGAGCGCCATGTTACCAGTAGTTCACGTGATTTCTTGTGGCACCATTTGTCACAACAATCACCAGGACTGCAGTGATTGTGATTCTGGATGAGCACAATGCGTTTCTGCTAGAGATGAGCGAGCATACTCGTCTGAGCTTGATGCTCCTTCGAGTATTAGGGTGCTCGAGATGCTCGTTACTCGAGACGGGCACCACGCGGTGCTCGTCTCGATTAAACGAGCAGTGACCATTGAATTCAATGGAGCCGGCAATACAGCCGGCTCCATTGAAAGCAATGGGCTGCCGGCTAGCGCGGGATGAATTTTCGGGAAGGGCTTAAAAATATAAGCCCTTACCAGAAAATCATCCTAAAATGTGTAAAAAGTAAAAAAAAATATATACTCACCTTGTCCCGGCAGAACGATGTTAGCCCATTGAATTCAATGGAGCCGGCAATACAGCCGGCTCCATTGAAAGCAATCGGCTGCCGGCGATCGCACAATGAATTTTCGGGAAGGGCTTAAATATATAAGCCCTTCCCTGCAATTCATCCAGAAATGTGTAAAAATAAAAAAAATATATATACTCACCTTGTCCTGGCAGACGGAGTTCAGCTGTGGCCAGCTGGCAGTCCTCCCGAACTGCTCTCTGTAGTATTCAGCAGCCGGGGATTTAAAATCCCCGCCTGCTGAATGAGCTGCCTCTGATTGGTCACAGCCTGACCAATCAGCCTGACCAATCAGAGGCAGATCTCACTCATGCTGCCTCTGATTGGCTCAGCGCAGCTCTCAGCTGAATGACAGCAGTTCAGCACCACAGTGCAGGGGACAGCAGGAGAAGACGAGGCTGAGTATCTATTTTTTTTTTGGTTTTTTAAATCACTTTTAATTCATTTCCAGGGAATGGCTTATATGTAAAGCCCTTCCCTGAAAAAGAATTCAGGTGTGCCAGCGGACCATTGTCTTCAATGGAGTCGCCGGCAGCAGCAGCGGCTCCATTGAAGAGAATGCCTGCATTTTTATTCTTTTTTACACTAAAATCTTTCTTTTTCAGGTAAGGGCTTATATTTTTAAGCCCTTCCCGAAAATTCATCCCGCGCTCGCCGGCAGTCCATTGCTTTCAATGGAGCCGGCTGTATTGCCGGCTCCATTGAATTCAATGGGCTAACATTGTTCTTCTCTGCCACAGCTGTTACAGCTGTGGCAGAGGAGAACGATCATTATGCTGACAGTGGGGGGGGGGGGTCTCACTCTTGCCACTATTGTGGCTTAATAGTGAGACCTCGGAGCCCGAAATGCAGCCCTGCATGTTGCTCCTCGCCTGCCCTATCCATTTCTGTGTTTTTTACATGACTTTGGTGATTTGCTAAGATTTTCACAAATGAAAACCTTAGCGGAGCACCAGTCATATACAAAAATGCTCGAGTCGTCCATTGATTTCAATGGGGTTCGTTACTCGAAACGAACTCTCGAGCATCACTGAAAGTTCGACTCGAGTAACGAGCACTTGAGTATTTTGGTGCTCGCTCATCTCTAGTTTCTGCCTAAAAACTGCATGGCCTTGCATCTATGTACTTGTACATGAAATGATCGCCAGTGCTTCCAATAGATTTCATGGATAAAGCTCTCCACATGAAAAAAAAATAGAAGTGGAGAGGAGCTGCTACTGTTAAAAAAAATGTAATTCTTTATTATATAAAAGGCATACAGCCCACAGGTCCGCGCTGAACGCGTTTCGGCTACAATAGCCTCTGTCAACAGCCCTGGTTCCAGCAACCCACAGTGGTATACCTGGATCCTGATAAAATTGGATCATGTCCTGTGAAATGATAAAAGCCTTCTTGCACAGAACTGTAATACCGTCCTGTGCATGGAGCCTCAGGCTGGGTTCCCATGCCCATATAAATGGACCTCACACATGGCCAAGTGAATGCAGCCCTTCGGTTCATGCATGCTGCGCTATTGCAGCTCAATTTTGTACAGCTGCCATACAGGTGATAGGGACTTCCACTATAGCTCAGAATGCCTCTTATTTCATGTATTCAGATACAGTTTGTTCTGTCCTTTTGTTCCTTCTAGAGGACAATATCTTCGTACACCCATCAGTACACAGACTGGCATACCGACTCTGTCAATAAACACGGATGTGCATAATGTTTTCTTCCACTTTGCAGGTACATCAGCTTTATAGGCCACTGCTGACTCAGAATGGAGTTCTTTAATCCGACCCTGCAAAGTCTACTCTTTGGCATCATTTTCTTCATACAATGGGAAGCTACGAATCAATGGAAGGGGCCGGGTACAACCCCCAACTTGGAGAATATTGTAATTGGCAGGTGTTATGACTACACTGCAACAGTGAATCCCTCTGTGGGGTAAGTGTCTTGGTCTACAACAATCAGTGTTGGTACAGTGTCCCGTAAGGTGACCCCGGACACAGGACATATGTTGAGGAGCTGGGAGGGTAAGATGCTGGCTTGTCACGGCGGCAACTACCACGCTCCTTCCCAGAGGGATGCGCACAGCCTCGGCCAGAGCAGCGGTGGGCCTCTTCCGGACACCCCTAGGAGAGGGATGCCCAATAAACGGTAGAAGAGGGATAGTAGTTGTCACGGGTGACGCCACCATTCCGTCAGACACCAGCGGAGAATAAAGGAGCCACAGACAGATATAACGTCCCTTAGGTCCCTGGGAACGGTCAGGGCCTAGCAAAACTTTACTTCAATATAACTCCAACAATACAAGGCAAAGTAGACAATATTCCAAGTGCAGGCATTTAGACAGACTTGATTAGGAGTACCTCCACCTAGCGGTCCTAGACTTCAGGATGCTTGGACGTGAACAATTGAAAAAGAGTACCTCCACTCGGCGGTAACAGACTTCAGGACGCTCGGGTGTGTGACTTAAAGACGAGTACCTCTGCACTGGGCCTTGGGAAGAACACTCTCACGGTTTGCTCATGCTCTCCCTTTCTTTGGGGGCTCACTCCTCTCTCATGCTTGAACAGTCAATCCAGGGAACCTCTCCTCCTCTTCCATTCTTCACTGCATAAGGGTTAAAGGTACCCTCCTGCAGCCGGAACTCTTGATCAGGAACCCAGAAGACATAGAACTCCTTTTCCGCTCTCAAGCACTCACATTTATAGCCTCACTCATACCACGTGACAGGACATAGATTGATACATTTTCAGACAGTCTCCAGGCTTTGCAAACACTTGACTGCTCACTTGCTGCAGCTATGTAATGCATATAACAGAATGACAAGACTCCTTTGCACAGCGCATCTACATAAGACATGACATGTATGACATTATGGAGGGGGCCAGGAAATCATGTACTGGACCACTACATTGGCTCTGGTCAGGGTTAACCTATTAGGTATGTTCTAGTGGGATTAGATTCCCAGTTGGCTAATTGCAATGCCACCCAGTATGTAGCGGTCAGCAGCGCAACACCAAATCGCAAAGGGTACACATGGTCAAGTAGACTTCTTTACACAGAGAGTGGAAAGACCGACGCACTCCAGGTTGAGAATAAATGTGAGTCTTCTCTTCACCGCAGTTCTTCCTATTTAAGTAGCCATAAGCCAGTTATACATTGGAGATGGCCAAGCTTGTTTGCCAGGTGTACATGCTTACTTCAACAGGAGAGGGAAATAGAGGTCAGTGTACCTTTTCAGGAGTGTATGGTCAGTTTCATAGATAATTGGGCATAGGGTAAGATATATCTGCACTTTTTACCTGAATGTTTATACTTATCAGTAGTAATACTTTCACACATTGCCCTGATAATACTGCCATATAATGCCTAACCGACACCTCCAAATAATGCTGCTATATATTGCTCCCCTAACATTGCTGTATACTTCCCAGTCACTATAGTCATTCATTGCACAAATGAAACTGTTATTTGGTATTCAGATACCTAAATAGTAAAGGGATTAATGGTTCTTGGTGGTCTTGGCCAGTAAAGGGATTAATAGTAAAGTCTTGGGTTGATCCAATAAATGTTGGCCCTTGGCATCTGTCTTCTTAAGACTATCTCTGTGGAAACAGAGGTGGGGTATGATGAACTTAAAGAAAAGCTAAATTTTACTTAAAGGGAACATGTCAGTACCTTTGAGCGCCATAAGCTACATCATGGGGCTTAATGCTGAGGGAACGGGTGCTCAGGGAGCTGTGACTCATACTCTCCCCCATTCTGCACCCCCGAGAAATCATTGTGTGCACACAGTGCGGCTCTTTTAAGAAGGCTCTGTGTCTGCTCTCCCATAGAGATTAATGAAGGAGGCGAACACACATAGGCATCTGAAAAGAGTCATGCTTTGTGCACACACTGATTTCTCGGGGCTACACTGCTAGAATGGGGGACATGATAAGTATGAGACACAGATCCCAGACTTATGGCCCATTTACACGCGAAGACAATCTTTCAAACGATTGAAAGATTGACAGTTTTAGCGATCATTTTGCATAAATTGTTAATGGACGCTATTGTTCATTAACGCTTTATTAGCTTCATTTGCGTGTAAAAGGGTCTCCGGGAGCTATTTGCAGAGCACAGCATGTGGTCTGAGCTCTGCACACAGCTCCATTGTTTTTGCACAGGCTGTTGGCTGAATATAATGTTATCTCTGACTCCTGTGCAGGACACAGCGTGCGGTTTTATTATCTTCTCTCCGGCTGAACAATGGTTTTTAAGCTCACCTTAAAATCATTGTTCAGCTGAAGAGTGAAGGATGGCAGCATTTACACGCAACAATTATTGCTCATCTGCGTTCGTTTGACCGAATTTTGAGCAATAATCATTGTGTGTAAATGAGCCTTTACTGTTCCCTCACCTTTGAGCCCCATAATATACGTTTATGGGGCTCAAAGGTGCTGACACTTCCAGTATGGGTACTGTATGTATAGAGTACAAATAACGCACATTTATCGTTACTGCAGGAAGAAGAACTGTTCGGCTATATGGGAAGCTTTTAAAAGTGCTTTTTTCAGCAAGGACCCATGTTCCATATTCCCATCTGATTTTGAGCGCTACATCAACCTGACACTCCATGACATCCCCATAAACCAGGTTCTGTATCAAATGTATTATCTATGTAACATGTTAAAGGGAACCTACCAGGTCCTCTGAGTGCCATAAACTATATTTATGAACTCATAGAAAGTGGCCTCTGATATTAGGGGTAGCCATTTTTATATACTTGCCTGCCTCCCTGTTCCTTCTTTGTCTGCCTGGGAAGCCGGCGCTCGGTCCATGCTTCGGACCCACCTCTGTATACAATGGGATTTTTAGGAAGGTTTAACACCAGAAAACTGGTATATAAAAGTCCCCAAATTTAATGCAAGGGCCATTTGCACACACATTTTGCAACTTTTCAGCCTTCTGCACTTGCGTTGCCAGTTTCGGGGAAAGTGGGCGTGGCTTGTCAGGAGGGGGCATGGGAGCCTGAACTGACAGATTATGTATAATTTACACCAGAAACTGTCATGATTTATGCCAGAAATGTATGCCCAGTCAGGACCGAGCCTGTACTGTGAATGTGCAAAGAGCTGTAAGGGATGCACTTAAAGGGGTTGTCTCGCGGCAGCAAGTGGGGTTATACACTTCTGTATGGCCATATTAATACACTTTGTAATATACATCGTGCATTAAATATGAGCCATACAGAAGTTATTCACTTACCTGCTCCGTTGCTAGCGTCCCCGTCTCCATGGATCTGTCTAATTCCGATGTCTTCTTGCTTTTTTAGACGCGCTTGCGCTGTGCGGTCTTCTGCCCTTCTCCTAGGTCCAGGCACGAGCGGCGTTTTGGCTCCGCCCCTTCTACGCGTCATCACGTAGCTCCGCCCCGTCACGTCTGCCGATCCCAGCCAATCAGGAGGCTGGAATCGGGAATGGACCGCACAGAGCCCACGGTGCACCATGGGAGAAGACCTGCGGTGCATCGTGGGTGAAGATCCCGGCGGCCATCTTGGTGAAGGAAGAAGAAGGAAGACGTCGCAGAGCGGGGATTCGGGTAAGTAATAAAAACTTTTTTTTTTTACCACAACCTTTGGGGTTGTCCTGCGCCGAACGGGGGGCCTATGGAAAAAAAACCCCGTTTCGGCGCGAGACAACCCCTTTATAGAGATGAGCGAGCATACTCGTCCGAGCTTGATGCTCGTTCGAGTATTAGGGTGCTCGAGATGCTCGTTACTCGAGACGAGCACCACGCGGTACTCGTCTCGATTAAACGAGCACTGACCATTGAATTCAATGGAGCCGGCAATACAGCCAGCTCCATTGAAAGTAATGGCCTGCCGGTAAGCGCGGGATGAATTGTCGGGAAGGGCTTAAATATATAAGCCCTTCCCTGCAATTCATCCAGAAATGTGTAAAAATTAAAAAAAAATATACTGACCTTGTCCCGGCAGAACGATGTTAGCCCATTGAATTCAATGGAGCCGGCAATATAGCCGGCTCCATTAAAAGCAATGGGCTGCCGGCGATTGCGGGATGAATTGTCGGGAAGGGGTTAAATATATAAGCCCTTCCCTGCAATTCATCCAGAAATGTGTAAAAAAAAATATATATATATTATCACCTGGTCCCGGCAGACGGAGTTCAGCGCGGCCAGCGGCAGTCCTCCTGAACTGCTCTGAACAGCTGTGAGTAGTATTCAGCAGCCGGGGATTTAAAATCCCCGCCTGCTGAATGAGCTGCCTCTAATTGGTCACAGCCTGACCAATCAGAGGCAGATTCCACTCACACACCCATTCATGAATTTATGAATGGGTGTGTGACTGCTGCCTCTGATTGGCTCAGCGAGACCAATCAGATGAGAGGCAGCAGTCACACACCCATTCATAAATTCATGAATGGGTGTGTGAGTGGAATCTGCCCCTGATTGGTCAGGCTGTGACCAATTAGAGGCAGCTCATTCAGCAGGCGGGGATTTTAAATCCCCGGCTGCTGAATACTACTCACAGCTGTTCAGAGCAGTTGAGGAGGACTGCCGCTGGCTGCGCTGAACTCCGTCTGCCGGGACCAGGTGAGTATATATATATTTTTTATTTTTACACATTTCTGGATGAATTGCAGGGAAGGGCTTATATATTTAAGCCCTTCCCGACAATTCATCCCGCGATCGCCGGCAGCCCATTGCTTTCAATGGAGCCAGCTGTATTGCCGGCTCCATTGAATTCAATGGGCTAACATCGTCCTTCTCTGCCACAGCTGTTACAGCTGTGGCAGAGGAGGACGAACCTTATGCTGACAGTGGGGGGGGGGGGGTCTCACTCTTGCCACTATTGTGGCTTAATAGTGGGACCTGGGAACTTGAGATGCAGCCCAACATGTAGCCCCTCGCCTGCCCTATCCGTTTCTGTGTCGTTCCCATCACTTTCTTGAATTTCCCAGATTTTCACAAATGAAAACCTTAGCGAGCATCAGCGATATACAAAAATGCTCGAGTCGCCCATTGACTTCAATGGGGTTCGTTACTCGAAACGAACTCTCGAGCATCACTGAAAGTTCGACTCGAGTAACGAGCACCCGAGCATTTTGGTGCTCGCTCATCTCTACAAGAGGCGTGTGCAACATATTGAGAATAAGAAGTCCCAGTGTTTGTATCAGTGGTACATGACTATATGAGGTACAGATGGGGTGCCAGATAAACATAAAGCCATGTTACCTCATGTCTGCAAGTATTTCAACATGTCTACCTGATATACATCAAGGTGCATCCATCAGTGGTTAAAACGGGGAATCGTTTTAGGCTGCGCTCCCACATAGAGGTACCGGTTTGTGGCGGAGACTCTGCTCAGCCATGGCCACCAACGGAAGCGCGATCTAGCCTAAAAGGTTGCAGGTATTGGCATCTTTGCAGAGTCTCGGCAACAAGCCAATACCTGTATGCGAGAACGCAGCCTTCACCGTTATAAAGAAAATAAGCAAATAGTGCTGCCGTGGGGATATAACCCCTTTTTCTAAATGAGGACCACTTGTAATCAAGCAACACAGCTTGAGAAGCTGAAAGGCCTTGTAATCAGCTGTGATTGCCAGGGGAAGATGTGGGCAGCTATGTATTTCTCCTGCAGTGGCCACTGCTGGAAAAATATGGTATTGCACAGTGCTCATTGAAATGAATGGAATACCATATGATACACGGTCACGCTGTCCTCCAGACCAGGAAGTGAGAAATACAAAGCAATATAGTATTTAGTTATATAGTATACAGTAACATAATTATATTTCTATTACATATTTGTCTGCAGTCACTTTTCTGGGAAAACAACAAAGAATTAGTGCGCAGATTATCAGACCGTGGAAACCGCTACATGTCTCTAGGTGACACTTTAATGGGGTGGCTGGCGGATGATTTGTACTTCTGTGGATCAAGCACTGATTCAGGTTAGATGACCACTAAGGTAGAATATATATATAATTACCTTTCCATATGCTTTTTTTTGTTGAAGAGGAAAACATAGGAGGCTACACGAATCCATTCCACAAAATAAAAAAGTCAAACGTTTACATGTTTTTACTACGCTTACGTCATTCTAGCCTATGGGTACGTGAAGCTATATGTTTTTAAACTTTTTTGTATGAAAATACTAGAGATGAGCAAGTATACTCGCTAAGGCTAACTACTCGAGCGAGTAGTGCCTTAGCCAAGTATCCTCCCGCTCGTCTCTAAAGATTCGGCTGCCGGCGGGGGGCGGGGAGAGCGGGAAGGAACGGAGGGGAGATCTCTCTCTCCCTCTCTCCCCCCCGCTCCACCCTGCTCACCGCCGCAACTCACCTGTCACCCGCGCTGGCAGCCGAATCTTTAGAGATGAGCGGGGAGATACTCGGCTAAGGCACTACTCGCTCGAGTAGTTAGCCTTAGCGAGTATACTCGCTCATCTCTAAAAAATACAAATATTATTCATGGATGCTGAAATCCTAGTGTGAATGGCCCCTAAGATTTATTCGCGGAAACTGAAATACTTCTCTAATAGAACTATTCATTGAATGTTCAGCAAATGTATAGTCCTAATTTGATTCAAATGTTATTGACTGTCTCCAATGACAACTAACAGAATTAGGAACATAGCTCTATAGTGTAATAATATTACATAGTAACATAGCGTGTAAGGCTGCCTGTCCATGGGTGATGATGCGCAGGCCATAAATCGCCCGTGGGTCACGCTCTGTAAAGCTTTCCATAGCGTTGCTATGGAAAGCGCAGTGCCGGTGTCCACTAGTGGAGGATCATAGCAATTCTCCACTCGCGGGATTTAAATCGCAGCATGCTGCGATTGCTGCGATTCTCCGCGGGGAACCTTTTGCTAGATAGGCTCATTGCTGAGACCTGTCAGCGCTCCCCTCTCCTCCCAACTGGTGGAATAGCGCTAGTGATGTTCCGTCTCGGCTGTGGACAGGGGGCCAAAGGCTGAAAAAAGACATATTATCCCACAATGGTTATCCAGAGGAAGGCAAAAAAAACCCTCAATAACGTAGGAGACAATTTTCCCGATTTCAGATTTAAAAAATTCCTTCCAGACTCCAAGTCTGGCAATTGGAATAACTCAATCAGAAAAAAATCATGTAAAGCAATCTATTTGCTTAGTTACTCAACTTTTTAAGTGGATTAGTTGAACCCTGCTTTGGGTCGAACTTATAGTTCAGTTTGGAGTGAAGCTAAGCCTCAGGGAGTTTGTCCCTGCCACACCCACTAAAAGATAAAGATGGTGGTGGTCCTTCTGTGGCTCAGCAGTTTGCGCATGTAGGTTCAGATCTGACCAATGACAACATCTGCATAGAGTTTGCACGTTCTTTCTGTGTTTCATAATAATCAACCTTTATTATAAACAGCACATGCATATCGTGCAGAACTTTACATCACTTATTGTTTTCTGTCCCCATTAGAGGAAACTAGAGATGAGCGAGTATACTCACTAAGACACATTACTGGAGCGAGTAGTGCCTTAGCCGAGTATTTCCCCGCTCGTCTCTAAAGATTCGGGGGGCGGGGAGTGGCGGGGAGGAACGGAGGGGAGATCTCTCTCTCCCTCTCTCCCCCCCGCTTCCCGCCGCAACTCACCTGTCACCCGCGCCGCCCCCGAATCTTTAGAGACGAGCGGGGAGATACTCGGCTAAGGCACTACTCGCTCGAGTAATGTGCCTTAGCGAATATACTCGCTCATCTCTAGAGGAAACCCACATAAATACAGGGAGGACATACAAACTCCATGCTGATGTTGTTCTTGATTAGATTTGAACCCAGGACTCCAGCACTGCAAGGCAACAGTGCTAGCTGCTGAGCCATATAAAAACCACCATCACCACTGATGTTATACACCACTTTTTACGGATATTGGCGAAGTTCCTGTTCAGTTCAAACTAATTCGGACTTAACCGAACTTTGCCGAAATTCGGTGAACTGACCGAGCTGACCTTTTCAAAAGTTCACTCAACACTGGTCCTTATTAAGAGACAATACACAATAATGATAGTAAGAGGACAGTACATTGCATTGACCTAGCAACGGTCACATAGAAAAGGGTGATTTGTCTGATAAGAAGAATCAGCAAAATTTAAAGGGATTTTCGAAGATATTGATGACCTATCCTTAGGAAAGGCCGATAGGTAATCAATATCAGATTGGAAGGAACCCCAACGGTCAGCTGTGTGAAGTGGCTGGCTGCTCACTTTTTACCAGGCATAGCCGTGGCACATTTTATAGTACTGGAGCCTCGTGTAACAGTTTAATCTCATTCACCTGAATGGGACGGAGCTGCTTTCAGGCTATGTCACCGATGAATGTGACGTCACAAGCCTAGGAAAAGGCTGCAGCATTCACTGACTGCAAGGCCTCTTCAATCAACTGATCATTAGGGGGTTCTGGGTGGCCGTTGCCCAGTCTGATATTGATGACCTATGCTGAGGGTAAGTCATCAGTCTCTTAGACCCAGAAAACCCCTTTAAGGGTATGGAGCCAGAGAATCCCACCGAAGAATATTTATTGCAAGCTGATTCTTCCGAGCAAACAACCCCGTAGATGGGTTGAAAGGGGGCTTGGTCCAATGGCATCGATAACATTTAGTCTAGCTTTAAACTGTCACACTTATGGCAAGAGTTGCAGTCATGTTGGTTCTCAGACAGCTTAAAATGTAACGGTATGTTCCAGAATTTTTTAACATGTCATAAACACATGTCAAAAGTTTTTATTGGGGTCCAAGTGCTGAGCCCCCCTCGATTGCTAGAACAAAGTAGCAAAAGCATTCATTCGAGTGCTGTCTCTGCTCAGTAGCCAAAGACAAGCTACTAGATATGGATGCCACTTGTCAAAACCACTTGGCAAGACTATCACAGGTCAAAAAGTTTTTGAAAGTACAGTTGTACTTTAAGGATTTAGCCTTCTGCTGGAGGATTTCTCAATGTATACCTTTGACGGAAGACTCTGATGTATGCCACTGTACAGGGATAGAGTGATATACATCACCCATAGACCCTCGTGCTTAAACAAACGTATACATGCATAGATATTTTGGAACAGGCCTCTGTATAGAAAATGGCAGTTGGCTACAATTTTATACATGCTTGAAGAAAAAGGTTACTGATCTATTCTAGACCAACAGAGGCTCTGTTAGTATGGGTTCAGTAGAGCCCTATGGATGAACATAGGGCTCAAACATCATGTGACCATGCCTAAGAAGCAGCTAAGTAGAAGACAACTCAAAGACTTTTACTTATTGCTCAGAAGACAAGCCATGGTATCAGAATAATAGGGTCTCTCATCGTACCGCAGGTGTATAATATGTATAATGTCTCTGGCTTTAGGATTCAACTACAATTCTTGTCCTATTATGTCAGAGTGTGAACATAATGCTCAAGAGTCTTTCTGGAGGTTGGCTTCTGTTACGGTAAGTTGCCCCCGTTGATAATTATTGATGCCTCAGAGGTAACAACCTTCTAAGATACACCAAGCCTCTGTTATTCCTCTTGGAAATACTGTATATGAGTAAATTGACAATTGGATGTTACCATTCCCTTTGCCAATCGGGTGTCCCTTACACCGCCTGACGCCGTCAACTCTGATTGGACAGTGCAATATACAATAGTAGGCTGCGCAGCATAATTCCCAGAAGGATAAGGCATTGAGTTCACAGCATGCTGTCCACACACCCAACACTGGGCTCACATGCAAGGAAGGAGCTCGGCTCTTTAAGAGAAATGCATTAAAAATTAAAAAGAGCTCAATAAAATGCAAACATCCCAAAACAGCCAAGTAACCACATAAAAAGTGCCGCAGGACCCTTGTGGCGTATAAATGTGCTACCACACTAAAATAACAGGTTATAAATGTGTAATGAAGCTGAGATATTTATTTAACAGCACACATGTGGTCCTGCCAGCGCCAAGATATACAGAACTGTGCAAAAGTTTTAGGCAGGTGTGAAAAAAACTGCTGGAAAGAAAGAATGCTTTCAAAAATAGACGTGTTAATAGTTTATTTTTTGTCAATTAACAAAACACAAAGTGAATGAACAAAAGAGAAATTTAAATCAATATTTGGTGAGACCACTCTTTGCCTTCAAAACAGCATCACTTCCTCTAGGTACACTTGCATACAGTTTTTGAAGGAACTAAGGGCTTATTCACATGGACGTATATCGGCCGGGTTTTTACGGCCAATATACGCTACCACCTGAGCTGTCTTCCCCTGGCCCTGCCCCTCGCCGGCTCTCTGCCTCTCATCCCCTCCAGCAGTTTGCAATGGGAGAGGGCGGGGGCGGAGCTAAGCTCCCACCCCTTGTCTGCAGCCAGCAATGGGAGGGGACGGGACGAGGTGGAGCTTAGCTCTGCCCCACCCTGCTCCCTCCTATTGCAAACAACCGGAGGAGAGGAGAGAAGCAGAGAGCCGGCTAGGGGGAGGGAAAGGGAAAGACAGCTCAGGTGGTAACATATATGGGCCGGCCGTAAAAAGCGGCGGCCGATATACACTCATGGCTTATTCACATTGACGTATATCAGCTGGGTTTTCACACCCGGCCGATATACGCTGTCCCTCTCTGCAAGGGGAGAAGGCGGGGTGGGGCGGAAGCTAGTGTGCTGAGCTCCTGCCCCCTCTCCACTGTTTGCAATGGGAGGGGTGGGATGGGGCAGAGCTTAGCCCCATCCCGTCCCTCTCATTGCAAACAGTGGCAAGGGGAGGGAGCTAGTGTACCTCCTCCCCTTGCAGAGAGGGGCAGCGTATATTGGCCAGGTGTGACAACTCAGCCGATATATGTCCATGTGAATTAGCCCATTGGCTGAATGTTTGCAGTTGTTGTCCTGTCCTATTTTTGAAACACTTCTTACATTGCAAAATTGTTTTTTACATCTGCCTAAAACTTTTGCACAGTACTGTATATTTTATTTCCATATAGCCCACAGATTGTACAGCCAACATATGACATTTTTGAATATCCATATCTATATATGCCCATTCTGCTAGAGTGCAGGAGTCAATAGGATAACTGAGTTGGATGCACACCACATAAAATAATTGAGTCTGTTTGCCAAACTTCGGCACTCGCCACCTCTTCTGAGTATGATAGCATGCTGTACTCAGCAATGCATCTGCGGACTGCTGCTTGGCACTCCTAGCGCTGACATGTAGCTGAACATGCTACAATGGAGTCTCCACCTTCCCCAGAGATTCACTTGCTAAAATAACTCGAACAACAGATACCAGCTGGCTGGTCTGGACACTAACACACATGCATGATCTGCTAGGTTGCCGACTAAGGGCTGCTACCCACTAGCGTTTTTTTTAATGCTGTGATATCTCTGCGTTTTTTTAATGCAAATGTCAATGGGACTTTCTTATGTTAAATTCACATCGCACAAAAATCGCAAGTTTGTGCTTTGCAATTTTAACATTAGAAAGTCCCATTGACATTTGCATTAGTCAGACCTCATCTGCAATACTGTGTCCAGTTCTGGGCACCCCACTTAAAAAAATATATAGACAAACTAGAGCAAGTTCAGAGAAGAGTTACCAAGATGGTGAGCGTTATGCAAATCATGTCCTATGAGGACCGGTTAAAGGATCTGGGAATGTTTAGCTCACAGAAAAGAAGGCTGAGAGGAGACTTAATAGCTGTTTACAAATATCTGAAGGGCTGTCACAGTGCAGAGGGATCAGCCCTATTCTCATCTGCTCAAGGAAAGACTAGAAGCAATGGGATGAAACTGAAAGGGAGGAGACACAGATTAGATATTAGACAGTGAGGGTAATCAATGAGTGGAACAGGTTACCACAGGAGGTGGTGAGTTCTCCTTCAATGGAAGTGTTCAAACAAAGGCTGGAAAAATATGTGTCTGGGATGACTTAGTGAATCCTGCATTGAGCAGCGGGTTGGACCTGATGACCCTGGAGGTCCTTCCAACTCTGCCATTCTATGATTAAAAAACGCAGAGATATCGCAGCATTAAAGAAAACTCTAGTGGGTAGGAGCCCTTAGGGCTCACTCACATCGGTTTTTTTGGATGCGTATTATGTGAGTAATATGTAGTGCTAAATCCCACAGACTTGCATTTTTCAAACGCATTAAACGAATCACAGCATGTCCAATTTTGGACCAAAATACCCCATGCAAGTCTATGGGAGTGGTAAAAATACATATGATATGCATATTCACTGCCTATTTATGCAGGAAGGAAGAAGCAATTCCTGACTTTTTCTTCCTTGCGTTTGTGAATATGTAGTGATCAATACATATTTACGCGCGCAAAAAAGCCAAAATATGCAGGAAATACGAGTATTTTGGTTGTGTAAATACGCTGCATATTTATTCTATGATACTGACCCATAGAGTAAAGTTATCATGTCATTTTTCCTGCAGCGTGTACACCATGAAAACAAGACGCACACCCAATGATGGCAGAATAGCATATTTTTTTATATTAAGCCACTCAAAAATGTTAACAATTTTTCCAGTAAATTATGTGGTACATTAAATGGTACTATTGAAAAATACAAAAATGCAAAAAAACAAACCCCTCATATAAATGGAAAAGTAAAAAAGTTATGACTTTTTGGAAGTCGGGTTAACTGATAATTCTTCTTGACTAAGAACCTGTTTTCTGGCCTCTCTGTTCTGCATCCATTATAGTACGCTAAGCACAGTTATGGGGAAATACAAATCATGCTGAATGGATCCACACCAGGAGGCGGCTACCCAGTGCCCAGGTGAGACGTACCCTATTAGGCTATATTTATAAAAAGCAACTAAATTACCAAGAATTAGACCCAACATCATCCATATCTGTGACTCACCCCAGTAAATATACTTATTAAGGTAGTGTAACCCTTTCCAATCCACTGTCTGACGTCTGAAGACCTTCTGATTGAAGGCTGTACAGCTCTGATGTCGGAAGACGTGTGGCAGGGTATTCTTACTGTAGATTACTGGCCTCTCTGTTGTCGTGGCCTCTCCAGCAAGTCCCATATTGCAGTACTGGCTCTAACCAGCAGATGGCGCCATTGTAAAATGGGAGAAAGAAAAAGCCCCCTTGGAAACCCTGAATCCAAAATTGGATTGCAAAGGGTTAAATGATTATTTGTAGTTGTTATGTTTAGTAACACAAATGGACATATGTTGACACAATGGACGGTCCAGTAGGTGTGTATGTAGTGCACAATGTCATCTCACACTTACTGGCTGAGAACCTATTCAAGATGGAGCAATAATTACTCCAAGCAATTAATGGTGTTTTCCAAGATTTTAATATCGATGGTCTATCCTTTCATATTAAATAGCCCATCGATATTTAAATGATGGGGATCAGGACCTGCTCTCTAGGACCCCTGATGTTCAGTTTGCTCCATTCAAATGAATGGGAAGAGCAACAGGACTGTGAACAGCTCTTATAATATATGGATGAGTAGCCATATGCAGTGCCGAAGCTATAGAGATTGCAAGGGTCACATTCGTGACCCAGCCCCTAAGCCATTGGGGCCCACAGGCCCCCCTCACCATACCAAGAAACTTGCATGAGTTGCACTTTAATATTACCCTCCCACAGCCTTCCGATTAATTGTGTCTGGCAATTGGCGGTGCAGAGTAGGATGGAAGACTTAGCATCATCAGCGGAAGCACCACTTAGCAGTGTAGAGCTCCCTTGCTAAGTGTCTGTCCCCGACACCCTGCTGCCTACCAATATAATGCCTGTATATTTGTAAGATATTGTATGTGCATGCTCCTACTGTGCTGGGGGCCTTAAAGGGGTATTCCCATGCCATCTTTTCATGACTAATGGAGCTCAGATCATATAGATCAAACATTAATGGCCTATTCTAAGGTCTATACTACAAAGTAGTTTTTGAAGGAAGTCTAGGATGTTTATCGAAAAAAGTAGCCATATTTTTCTAATCCCAGACAATCCCCACCAAAATCATTTATCAATTGTGCACTGGATAGGTTATAAATGTATGATTGCTGAGGGGTTGACACCTAGGTCCTCCAGGGATCACCAGAATGATGCATCCCAAGTTCCCTGAGCGAATGGAGCAGCGGTATGCATGTGTTACTATTGCCTTCTATGGGGCTGATGGAGATAGAATGGAATGTCAGTGTCACACATTTTGTGTCCCAGTCGGCAACTTTCTCTGCTAAGCTAATCCACCACAGCGACAGTTCCCTTGCTGAAACCTAGCCTTGTTGTGTATTTCTCAAGTTACCTAGTTCTTGGCTCCTAGTCCTCACCCCGGCCCTGTTACTGATTGCACTTTCTATAAAAGCCCAGCCTTGCCACTCCTTCAGTGCGTGGTTATTGTGTTCCACCACTGTGATCAAGCCCCTTTCTTCCGTCTCTTCCATTGTACTGCATACCGATACCTACTGCTGCTGATCTTTGGCTTCCATGGACTACACTTCCATCTCATCCATTTGTACTGCATACCGTGATTACCCGATAATGACTCCCGGCTATTCTGACTACTCTTGAGAGACTAGCTCGGCTACAACACCTGCGGCTCTAATCCAGCATTGGTAAGATGCGAAAGTCGGTCACGTGTGCACTATAGCTCCATTCACTCAGGGAACTCGGAATGCACCATTCTCGTGATCCCTGTGGGTCCTAGAGGTCAAACACATATTACCTATCCTGTGGATAGATGACTTTTGTGGGATTGTTAAGGACCGTTACACATGACCGGTCACATTAACCTTTCAAGCCTTGGGTTCCAAATTAGTTTGTACCTGGATGCATCAGGGAGGCCAAAAACTATATGATTTATAGTAATTAGCTCCCACAGATACGTAGAGATGAGCCGCGGCAAGTATACAGCCCACTCTGCTTAAGGCGCGTACACTGAACGTTTATTGACTGAGTATAGTTCTAATACAGGAAAGGAATACGTCATTAGTCATGGGGTTAATCTTATTGGGTTAGAAAAACATCAAGAATTGTGCTTTGTTAAAACAATCAGCGCAGTGAGAATAAATCTGTTATGTTCTCAAGCGTCTGTTTCTCTTCAGCGTTATCTGGTCCTCCCTGGTCCTCCCTTGTATTCATTTTGTTATTCAGGTGGTTGTAGCACAGTCAGTTCCTTTGTCCGAGTCTCTCTGGAGGTTGTGGGAGGCCTTTTTCTGATAACAACTGTGTCCAAACTTGGTTCTCATGAAAAAGAACAGAGAGACACATCATTAGACATTGTACCGAATATACTGCTCTAAAGCTATTTCTGCTTGAATTATTGTTTCACTACACACAAGCTTATTTACATCTTATAATGCTCCATTTTGTATCTAGCGGCCATTTTGAGACAGATTCTTTCATGTTATGAGCCTGTACTTTCTCAGGATAACCCCTTTAAAGACTTAATATATATTTGTATATTTTTTTTTAACTTTATGATATAATTGTACAAGTAGAATTTATGATAACATGTTCTTTCTACCCTATGAAGTTTTTTAAGTGACTTTGAAATTCCAAATTTCCAAAGAGACAAAGTTTCCAGCATTAACATCTGGGTGATGGATGAGATTGATGGAGCGAATGTGTAAGTATCAATCAATCCTCAAGGCTGTCAAGAGTTTACAATATTATTCTTAGAGAGCTTCTACACTTTGGACAATCCCTATTTCTTAGAAGGTTTTTCTAGTAATAGACTTCTCACAGGATATCCCACTTCTAAACTACAGCCCTCTGTAATATTAGCTTTCTCTGCTCTGATCTCCTCCGCCATAGCCTTTAATGACCAGAATTATTCTGCTCTGTGTATAGTAATAGAGCTCTATATATGTATACCTTGCACATTGTTTTCTGTGCTGGCAACCTCCAATTAGGGACCCCTCTTATTAGCCAGAGTGGAGGACTGCTAAAAACTTCACGAGGTCATGTGTCTTATACTACTCATGCTGCACAGGAAAAAGAGTTAAACTTTCTCCACATCTGTCTGTGATAACAGTTTAACAACCACTTTTATTAGGGACGATTCACACAGGATACAATATTCCATAACAGTGTTGCAGAATATGCCCTCCTGCGGAATATTCAACATCAAAATCTTCAATGCTAACTTGTGGATTTTGGTGCAGAAATGAAAATAGTGGAATCCTGACGTCAATTCCACATCAAAGCCCCCAGTTAGCAGTGTGGATTTTGGTGCTGAATTCAAGGACGGCATATTCGGCAACGCTGTTGAGGAATATTCCATACCGTTTGAGAGGTCCCTTACTGTAATGTAGGGAAACATTTAACCCATATATGGGTTTCTTTAAAATGATACTCTGAGAAAAAGCTAAATATCCAGCTATTGCCTGGAGTACACATATCTGTCCTACCCCAAAGTCTTAGGGTGGGTTTACATGAGACTATTGTTTGCATAACCATTGGGAACAGTCACTGCAGAGAGTTGTTAGCATATGAACGACTGTTGTTTGTGTTCTTTTACATATAGCAATTGTAGTTTACTTGTTAATTTTCAATAATAATAGTATTATTCCATGTCCCTTATTTGCATATTACCCAGAGGAGCATGAATGGCCTTTTGAATCTCCTGACTCACTGTCTAGGTGTTCTCCCTAAGGAGAAAAGATAGCGTTTCTGACCCCCGTCCCAGGCCTCTCACTAGCAGAGCCAGACTCCTACTGTACACTGATTAAGGGCAAATACCCTGAAACAGCTGTCTGTACATGGAGCTTTGCTTTGCTATTAATTCCCCGTCATTGTTACAAGGCTTGTATAAAGAGTCTGACTTTGGCCTTAAGGAATGCTGCCTTCCAATAGGTGGCACTGTGGAGGTTTTATTCCATCTCCCTTATTTGTTAGTTTTCACAGACGCTGAAATGGATCATCTTAATCCACCACCCAGCCTGTGCCCTCCCCTCCACATACAAAATCAGGCTGAGTGCCCCTTTAACTCAAACCTCTCATTCCCGCCTCCAAGATTTCTCCAGAGCAGCACCAGTCCTCTGGAACGCACTACCCAAAACTATCCAAGCAATCACTGACCCACCAAACTTCAGGCATGCTCTAAAAACACACCTCTACAGGGAGGCATACCACATCTCTTAAACCAAACCCCTCTGTACCCCGCCTGATAACATGCTCCGTGTTCTACCAAGTGCAATCCCCGCCAGCTGTAATTAACCGCCCCCTGCAGTCATACTGATTCTGCCACTATACGGCCTGACCATTGTCTGTGTGTATAGCATCCCACACTCTCCACCTCACCATACCGTGCACATCTCCAGCCCCTTTACCTTCTGTATCACCCTAATATATGTAGTTTGTAATCTCGTTGGAGCAGGACCCTCACCCCTACTGTCTCCAGCAATTGATTACTACATGTAACAGTGTTTTTTGTATTTTTGTACTTTTGTCTTTCTGTATCCCCCAGTTTTTGTAAGTGCTGCGGAATATGTTGGCGTTATATAAATAAAGATTAATATTATTAAATGCATCCCCCCTCTAAATTGGTAGTTAGTCCTTAAAAGACAAATGATTGCCTGTTTATGCCATATAGTAATTAATCAACCAGTGACTATTATTTAGGTGCTCAGCAGTACTAAAACAAGAGGGTTATAGGATACTCACTTTAGATACCAGGCAACCAAAAGGGTTAAATGTAAAAACAGATTTATTATATTTGTATTAGGGCTCTTTAAAAATTGAGAATTAATAAATAATGTATCACATACTTCAAGAGAAACAATATATGAAGTCTGATAAATTTCATCATATATAACCTTAATCTAACCTGCATGCGATTATATTGCGCTTATAGTGCGACAAATATAAAATCAGCAGAAACTAAGTGTCTATTTATGAACTAAGATATAGAGATGGTTTCAGAGAAGATTCTGAGAATTTTCACTTCCATGCGATTGTAATGCGATTATATTGCGGTTATAGTGCGACAAACATAAAATCAGCAGAAAATAAGTGTCTATTTATCAACTAAGATATGGAGATGGTTTCAGAGAAGATTCTGAGAATTTTCACTTTCTTGCGATTTCTATGCGATTGTAATGCGATTATATTGCGGCAAGCAGCAAACTAAATAAAAAACAAAGGTCTATTAATAAATGGAGACATGGAGATTGTTGCAAGGAAAATTCTGAGGATTTCTATTACATTTAACCCTTATGCGTTTTTCTATGCGATTACAATGTGATTATATTGCGATAAGCAGAAATCCAAAAAATCAAATAATTAATGGATTTTTCAGATAACAGTTGGTTGTAAGAAAATCATAGTGATCAAACAATGTGAGTGTAAGAACCACACTTATGTATTATGAAAGTTTTAATATGAAAAATACAGTGAAATCTTGTGAGATGGTTTTAGGTATAAACTATTGATGAATATATACTATATCATATAGGATTTTTGGTGCAGAATGATAATATATTAATGGAAGATTTATAAATGCCGCAAGGGTCTTATGACTGATATATAATGATCTATATAGATCAATTATCTAGTAAGGGTTAAGTAACATGTTCTGAGGGAAGAGAACTAGTAACGAACCAAATGTGATGAAGGAGTTAATGAATCAGGTAGTTTGTAATCAGAGATAATTGTTTTTAACCTATAGATCAGGAAGTTATACAACATAGATTGAGGTGAACAAGGCATTGCGCTGAAACGCGTTCTTGTTTGTATCATGTACCTGATTGTACGAGCATAAGGAAAGAATAAAGCAAAGAAAAATCATCTGATGTGTCCGTATTCCCATGTATCCACTATTATTTAGGTGAGCAGAATTCTCCCTTGCCACTCCATTGTCAGGCGTGTTTCTTGAAACAACTGTTGTTTATATTCACATGATTAAGCCGTTATTCGATGGATATATCTGTTCTGTGTAAAGACGCCTATACTTATGTGGTCCATTCTGATCGGACGTTCCAAGCACAGATTAAAGTGAGTCACTCCGCACACTTGTTCCCGGCCATGGCATGACAACCGCTGCCTGGGAATGTAGCTTTCAGAAGACACCCATGGATTACCCTGATTGCTGTGGACCACATAAGACTTTGGATCTGGGATGGGCAACCTGTATTCTGAACAATTGCTGTAACAAGCAGGCAGAACTTGCTAATTAGCAAATCTACCATATGCTTCATTCATTCATTTCAAGTGAAATGTAACTTAACAAAATGGACCCAACTTGGCCGATTGACATACCTTTGGGTGCCTTCACACGGCACAGAATATTCTGCAACAATGTTGTAAAATATACTCTTGCGAAATATCCAGCCCCAAATTTGCACTACTAACGTGCAGATTTTGATGCCTCATTGAAAATGGCAAAATTCTGCTGTCAATTCCACATCAATATTCACATTTGGTTGGGTAGAATTTTGTGAAAAATTCTGGGGCCGCAACATTATTGCTGAATATTCCATCCTGCGTGAAAGCACCCTAAGGGCTCTTTCCCACGAGTGTATATCGGCCGGCCGTTTTCACAGATGGCTAATATACACTGTTATCTGATGCATTGAATTCCAATGCATCAGATCACATGACAGTATTCCTGAGATGTAAAAGCGCCCGGCCGGGCTAATAAGGGCGTTTTTACGTCAGGCCCAAAAGATAGTCCTGGAACTATCTTTTGGGCCGGAATACATTGGCCGCTGCATAAGCTGCTATGAGAGCCCATGGCAGCAGACAGAGGTGGGAGGGAGCGTAGCAGCGTGGCTGCTAAACTCTCTCCCTCTGCTCTCCTTCCCCCTGTGCAGGCTCACCTCTGCTCTCCTCCCCGCTGGCTCTTTGCAATGGGAGGAGGCGGGACGGGACAGCGCTTAGCTCTGACTGCGCCCCCTCCCGTTATGAAGAATGAGCGGGGAGGAGAGCAGAGGTGAGCCTGCGATGGGGAGGGAGGAGCGACGGCATGGTAGTCTCGGCGTATATGCTGGGACCCATGCCGTCTGAACGGGCACCCAAACGCTTGACTTGTGCGTCCGTTCACCACTTTTATCTCTCCCAGCATGAAAATGGTGAATAAAGCCTTAGGCTAACTTCACAGGGGCGAGCGCGATATCGGGCCGTGAATCCATCCCGCATTTTCCGCTCCCCACTATGTGAATTACCCAAGAATGCTAGGTGTTTTTATACTAAACAGCCTCCCATCACTTCGGTGATGAAGCAATCTTCTTGCCATGGCTGACATTGCTTTCAATGGACACAGACTGAAGAAAGTTGCAACCAAGATTCTTGGGCCCAAATTTTGGATTGAATAGTACTGAATGCCTAGAAATAATCCAGGTTTAAAGATACAGCTATAGCGAACACCTTGCCTCCATGATGATGCTCTTTAGGCAGCGAAACATGTAGGTGTAACACCTCAATACACCTCCAGTTGGTCTGGCCAGAGGCCTTTTGTTGTCACAGTGACGCCACACTCTATTTGGACACTCCAGATGGTATGTCGCAGAAATAACGGAGATGAGTCCAGTATTTTAGTAAACTGAGAGTAAGCAATTTTATTAACCTTGGTATTGGTAAACAACAGGTTAACTTCATAACTTTCTGTGGAGGACTTTGTCTCAGGAGAACAAGGATGCAATACAAGATAGGCAAGATACAGTAAGATTGTTTTGATGATTCACTGGTTTGCAACGCTCTCTCTAATATTAACTGAAGATTGAATTATTAGCCAATTTTCCCCACTAATTAAGTTAGATAAACAGATTTGAATTTGCTTTAACTGAAGGTATATTTGTGAAGCAGAGAGACTAGTGACTATATGCAGATCGTGGCTTTGATTTCACCGGGTAGCTGTAACTCACTGTTTAATGAAGATGCACCCCTGAAAGGGTCTTCCAGAACTCTGCTGTAGAATCACAAGGGAGCATGTTGTCGCCACACTCGACCTTGGCTGAGGATAACTGGCTGAACACTCCTCCTTGCCAACTACGGAAACTGCAATCTTTCCTGGTGGAGTCTGCTAACTGCTCTGTGTCACTTCCTTTTATCACCTCTCTCACTACCCGCCCACTTGCATAGGGACTTTTATGCTTGTTTCCCGCCCTTGGGGCTCTGCACTAGTGAGATTAAACCTGACTGTCAGCCAATGAGTGGCCAGCTGACATCAGTGATGAGCTCTAGCTTAGAGCACAAGGGGAGAAACAGGGTCTCTCCCGCAATCGGCACCTTCTGTATACAGGGACGGCATACAGACAGGTAAGACAGGACCAGTGTGCTGCTAGTGTTCTGTATTCCCCGCTGGGCCACTACATTGGAGCTTTACTATTAGGAGTTATACAGCTAGTTTTTAGATATTAGTCTCTGATAGTCAATCAAAAAGTTTATCTCTACTAAGAATATAGGATTGGTCATCCTTCATATGAATCCATCCTTCATAGATTACCTTCATAGATTACTTCAGTTACCAAACTATTATATTATATAGGAGCAGTCTTGATACTGCCATGTTCATGGACTGACCTTTACAGACTGGGTTTTTAAATATAGGTGTTTGTTTGTCTACATTATAACAAAGGATTATATTTTATTTAGAATTAATACCAAAGGGTTCATTTTGATTATGGTAATTCAAATTCAGCACATTTTGGATCGGACCGCACAAAGACACCCCATCCATGTGCTGTCTGATGTACGGGATCCTACACATGCACATATGCTGTTTTTGTCCTAGAATTGAACAAGATTAGGACACATGGCGATCTTTTTTTTTTTTCTTTTTTACTATTTGGATTGTTTGACTAAAAAAAACCCATGTTCATACACCCATTCAAATGAGTGGGTGCTATTTTTGTTCGATTTGCAGTCGAAAATTGAATAAAATTTTGCCCGTGTGCATGTACTAAGGGCTCCTTCACATGGGCATATTTGTGTGCGTAAAATTTGTGCATGCAATATGCAGAGAATAGGACCCATTGATTTCAATTGGTTTGTTCACATTTCTGCATTTCATCCACACAAAAAATTGCAGCATGCTCTACTTTTCTGCGCACCAAAGGTCTCCATAGAAGTCAAAGGGAAGTGCGCAAATGAGCGCGCAATATTCAAGGACATGCGTAATACCGCTGGAAAATGAACACATCTGGAACTCAGATGAATTAGCCATTTCAAGTAATGCGTCTTTGTTTGCCTCGCACAAATGAAAAAGTAGAGTAAAATGCGCCGATATGCGCACAAAAAAGAATATCTTTTCCACATTCCACAAATGCGTTGTGTTGAGGCGCGCACAAATGCTCATACGCTTTTGTGAAGTTGTCTTTAGTCTTACTTTTTTCACTTACTTTCCCCTACTTGCTTGTTTTCAACTGCTGCCCCTCAGATTAAAAAACGGTTCAGATTAAAAACTGAAAAAACAAAGACTTGGGTAAGTTGATGCCCCCAAGTTGGGTCAACATTGCAAAAATTAAATTCTTTGGAGCAACTTCATAGAAGAGATAGAGAGAGAGATCATCTTGTCATAATCTTGTCATGATTAATGTTAGTGCAAATAAATCTATTTGCTATATGGTATGCTTCTGGGGTCCAAATTAGTTAGAAATATATTTGGGCCCGGAAATAATTTCCACAATCACACACACACACTGGATGAGATCAAAAGTTATCTATTTATTAATTGACAGGCAGCAGTTTTTATAGAGGCACATGCCCCAATTACAATAATTCAAATTTATTATAATTCATTTATCACCATTGGTTCATAAAACTAAAACACAAATATGAATATGCAAGATAACGAATTTAACATCTAAAATGCCAAACAAACACACGCTGATGCAGCGGAATCATACATGAATGGCTTCTCAAAACACGGGCACAGGAATGTATATTGATAAAAGTTTAGTATATATATTTAGAAACATGCATGAACAGCAAGGAATAAGTCATCTTGACATGCCGGTCAGTCTGGATGGTTCATAGCTATCGCCAGGTAGCTCTGGCCTCGGCTGTTCACTCAAGGCTTTTTGAGCAACTATGTAATATCAGCAATTTCTTATTTTAAAGAAAAATAAATATAAATGAAAGAGGCATACAATATGGCTACCCGATACACAATGGCTATGCTAAGGATAGAACATGGAGTCATATTAATTTAGCTAAGAATTAATATTCTGTGTATCTCCCCGTTTTACAGGGATTCTTGTGGCAAGAACAGCACTGCTATGTTAGAATCTTTCTTGTCGCGTCGCGGTTTTTCATACAAATGCTATGACAATTATCGGTAAGTAACAATACAGTGTTACAGTATTAATACAGCTCCATTATTAATCAAGAGGATGTGAATACTTTATGTGATATATAACAGTCAGACCTCCTTTCTGCTGAGTGTAGTCATGGTAATGTATAATAACTGGATTTGAACTGAATAGCCAATTATTCCTGGATGCTTCTGCACTGCTAAGTACATTATGTGTTTGCACATGCTGCGCTTTATTTTTAGTCTTCTGTATCATACAGCCTTAACGCCAACAATTTATAATGCACATACCATGGATGCTTTCTAAATTTACATAAAGACAAATTAAAGTAAAATGAGACCGAAAAGTAGTTGTTTTTTTAAAGCCCATTGATGAGCTCTTACAGAATTTTGCGATATGACACCAAGTATATAGTTTTTTAAATTTGGTCCCTAAAGCAACACTGTTATCATCTTTAAGTCTCCTAAATTAATGTTATGGGGTTTAAAGGTGATGGAACTGAGGGTCCGGGGAGCAGTGTTTTATACTCACCGGGAGTCCCATTCTAGCATTGTATGCCAATGAAGTTGGTGTGTGCCATCGGCTTGATTCCTTCATAGAGATGAATGGAAGATGCATGCACAGACAGAGTCAAGCTGCTAGCACACGGGGACACGGTGCTGGAACTGGGCGCCCGGTGAGTATGAAACACAGCTCTCCGGACTCTCCATTCCCTCACCTTAAGTCCCATAATGTAGTTTATGGGGCCCACAGGTGATGACAGTGTCCTTTTAAAGGAATATTCTAAACTTGAATGGCTACCTTTCTATTGAATTCTATCATGGGACCCCAGTACTTCCAATAAGTGAGGGTCTCGCACTTATATTTATGGCATAGCAATACCAGGGGGTGCCTAGGCTTCAATCAGACCCGGGTTCTGATCTTTTAGTGCCACCTAACAGATATGACATTGGGGGATTAGGAACTCCTAATATAATCTTCCTATTTTATGTACATACCATATATACTCGAGTATAAGCCTAGTTTTTTAGTACATTTTTTTGTGCTAAAAAAACCCGCCTCGGCTTATATTCGAGTCAGGTAAGGGTTAAAAAAAACAACTTTATACTCACCTCCCAGCTGGCGTCTGTGTTCCCCGCGGTGATGCAGCAAGCTGCTTGAATTCCTGTGTTCCCGGCGGCGATGCGGCAAGCAGCTTGAATTCTCCCTGCTCCCTGCTGCCATTCCCCAGCGTCCTCTCTGTTCTGTCATCCTCTGCCGTCAACACTGTGATTGGATCGAGCGCCAGCCAATCACAGCTGGCTCAATCATTCACAGCCAATCAATGAATGACATTCACCAATTGGCTGTGAATGATCGAGGCCCGGCTGTGATTGGCTTGCGCTCGATCCAATCACAGCGCATACTTACACAGTGCTGACGGCTGAAAATTTGAAAGTCGAGCAGGGAGAATTCTAAAGCAGCTTGCTGCTCAATCCAATGACAGCGCTTACTTACACAGCGCTGACAGAGCCGAGCAGAGAGGACAGCGGGGATGGCAACGGGGAGAATTCAAGCAGCTTGCCGCACAGACACCGGTTGGGTGGTGATTATGAAGGTTTTTTTTTTTTTAACCCAATATATACTCGAGTATAGCTCGGCATATACTCGAGTCAATAAGTTTGCCCATTTTTTTGTGGTGAAACTTATTGTCTCGGCTTATACTTGGGACGGCTAATACTCGAGTATATACGGTATGTAAATTTTAGAGGTAATTTCATTGAAAGTATTCAGGGGACATTTAGGCTCCATATAGATGTGTCGGTGGCTGCATTCTAACCTATAGATTCTGTATTACAACGCAGCAGTGATAACCACTGTGCCACTGATGTTATAGTCTGTGTTCTTGGAACTGGATAGGAGTTGTATTTTATGACTGGCAGGAGATTTGCTACAGCTTCTTATAGCTTGTGCCAATTGTGTCTTAGTTGAAAATTTGAGGTTCGTATGATTCCCTCCACAATTTTTGTAAGACTCTGTATCATAGATGGGTTAGCCATAAAGTAATTAATTTTTTTTATCACCTGAGTATTTTTAAATTTAATTATTAGTGTAGCTTTTATAGGTGATCAGCTCAAATTTTTCTACAAAACAACAATGAAAAAAGCAATGTAGTGATCTTACCAGCACATTATTGTAACGACTGTCCATCTCCCCCACAGACCAGTCCGGATTCTGCAGTGTGTGGACTTTCCTGATAACCCAAAATGTAGTTCAAATAGTGGAAGTGGATTTACATTATCATGGATCACAATGATTCCTGTTTGGTTTGCAATGATCATGAACTGTGGAAATACACATTAACTGAATAACCCAGATGTCTTCTCTCCATTAATACTGTCTTTTCTGATTATATGATGTATTGTCTAGAGATAAGCGAACGTGCTCGTTTAGAGCAATTACTCGAGCGAGTATCGCTTTTTTCAAGTAACTGGCTAATCGGGCGAAAAGATTCGGGGCTCTCTCTCCAAACACTAAAAATATAAAAAATGTTAAAAAATAGACTTTTTACTGTATGTCTTATTGGAAATATTTCATTAGGTAATCTTAAAAATAGCAAAAAGGAAAAAATGGTCTAGCAATGGGATACCATTCTCTATCAAGTAAAAATTAAAATATACAGGTGGCTACTGATCAATGGGAGGTCTTGTGTCGGAGTACAAATGGAGGAGGTGGCAGCATTGTCAGAAGGGAAGCCAGAAGTGTGATGTCCCCACGGATGAAAGGGGTTTTTGTGCTCGCATCACTTCGTAGGATCATAGAGTGTTTCCCATTGTTTTCAATGGGTAAACCTTGCATCGCATCACACTCACATGCACCTCGTACGTCGTACAATGCTGTGATGGCTCTATTAAAAAACACTTGGCGATGAGAGGTGTTCCAAGGGAACACCCAAAGATGGGACATGACACGATATTTTCGTGCAAGGCAGGGGAAAAAAAACAATCGCCCACGTGTATGAACCCATTCATAAGAATGGGGTTCATATTTGTGCACGATTTGTACGCCTTGCAATGCAAAAATCTTGCACGATTTTCACGGCCGAGAGACAGCGGCCTAAGGGGCTGTACATAGATTTTCACATAGCCCAGGAAATGCATCATGTTTAGAAAGCTTACGCCAACGGTCTAGATCATGTCTGTAAATTAGCACTGTTTAGGTATGGGTACGGGTACAGATGGAGGGGGGGGGCAGCTGAACCTTTGCACCCGGGTCTCAGAGCCTTTAGCTACACCCCTGTCACTGGCGTAACTATAGAGGATGCGGTTGCACCTGGGCCTAGGAGCTTTAGGGGGCCCATAAGTCCTCTCTTCTCCATATAGGGAGCCTAGTACTATGAATAAAGCAATATAGTTGGTGGCTCTGTTATAGGTTTTGCACTGGAGCCCAGGAGCTTTAAGTTACTCCTCTGCGTTAAGGGGGAAGTTGGGGGGCCCCAAGATAAACTTTTTCACCCGGGCCCATGAGCCTTCAGCTATGCCCCTGTTCTACAATCATGACTTCTTCCAAAGTCTACAAAAACCCAAACACCACCTGTCATCAAGGATGAGTTCCTCCTTATCAGCTCACTAGCAAAACAGGTTATTTTAGCTGCATGGCACAGAAACAACAACAGACTCCCATTACAAATCACCACTGGGCCACCATTGGGATCTGTTGTGCAAATGTGAACAGAGTTTTACTAGCAACATTATATTTTGTTACATTGCTAATTAAATATGGTGTAGTCATAACAGAATGTAGTAGTAGTATAGTAGCCTTCAGCATTACGGCTCATTACTGTAGGGCCCTTTTTGTTTCTGTATTCACTGACATTGCTGAGACGAGGGTAGCTAAGAAGAAAACTTCGATTCATTGGAAAAGTGGTCAGTAAAAACTCCTATTCTACCAACCACACATTAAAGAAAAGTAATGAGGATAAAAAATCCAAACTTCAGCTTTATCTCCAGTAAGACTGGGAATTCATTGCCACGGGGCTGCAGAATTCTCTGGCCTTACTTAATGAATAGCAAGATATTTGGTATTCTTGGCATGTACAGTGAAAGTAATGTCTGTAGCAATGGGCACACAGAATGCTAATCATCTACATGGAGTACAAGGATATGAGTGACAATCTGCAGACTTTTCATTTACATTTGACAAACAAGCAAAGAGTGCGAGAAAATCAAAAAGTTCTGCTATACTTCAGAAGTGCTACATGACAGTAATGCCGCCTAATAATCTATAGCAGAGGTCACAACCTCCTGACCCTGGTGAGCCACATTCAACTTTGAGTGATGTTCCAGACCTGCATTCAACTCAAAAATGGAGAAGAGCATTTTTTAAATTGGTTTTCCAAGCATTTACTAGAAACTCCTTCCCGCTATAGGATGTAAGTTTATGTCCTAGATTCGAAGGTGTTTCTGCAAATGGACGTAAACTTACATACTAGATGGCACAGGCTTAGAAGCTGAGCCAACACCATTCTCAGCAGTTGTTGGCTACGGCTGACAACCAGCCTCCAACTGCAACAGTGGAGATTGGTGAGAACACCAACCCCTCTGTTAACCCCTTACATGCCACGATCAATGTTGATCGCGGCATGTAGAGGGATCACAGAGGGAGGGCGCTCCCTCTATGATGTCATGGACCCGCTGTGTTATAATCGTGGAGGGCTGATGGGTCTGCCATGGCCTATGATAGCTAATAATAATGATTAATAGTACATTGCAACACAGAAGTACTGCAATGCATTATAGCGATCAAAGCTTCACAAGTTTAAGTCGCCTATAGGGACATTAAAAAGTTTTTAAAAAACAAAATAGTAAAAAAAAAAAACGAGTAATAGTAAGAAAACTTTTTTCCATACTTTCCTCTCTTTGTTTCTAAAAAAAACCCATTAAACCAACATATTAGGTATCATCACATCAGTAAAGACCTGTGTAATAAATTGAACATGCCATTTATCCTGCATAGCAAAAACCGTAAGATACAAAAAAAAGTGGAACCAAAATGTTTATTTTGTTTATTTTGCTTCCAAAAAAACATAATAAAAGTGACCACAAAAGCCCTAGGTATCCCAAAATGGCATTAATAAAAACTACAGCTCATTATGCAAAAAAACAAGCCCTCACAGATCTCCGGCCATGGAAAAATAAAAAAGTTATGGGACTTAAAATGCATTAAAAAAAGGTTTTATTGGGCAAAAGTAGAAAAACCTAAAGAAAAATCTATAATTTTGGTAGTGTCGTAATCATACCAACCTGTGAAAATTATTTATTATATCATTTATGCTGTATGATTAATGCTTGCAAAAAAACATGAAATAAAATAATGACAGACCGTTTTTTCAAAAAATGTAATAGACCTTATACAATACATAATATGTCACCAGTAAAAACTACAGTTTACCACACACAAAACAAGCCCTTGTATGACCATGTTGACAGAAAAATAAAAAGTTATGGCTTTTTGAAAAGTGGAGATAAAAATTCCCCAAAAATCGTTGCATGCTTAGGACCAAAATAAGCAAGTCATTAAGGGGTTAATGACCTATCCTCAGGATAAGGCTTTATTCACATGAGCGTATATTGGCCGCGCTTTCACGCCCGGCCAATATATGCTGCTTATCTGATGCATTGGTTTACAGTACATCAGTTCAGGAGGGCGTATTACTGCGGCGTAAAAGCAGCCGGTCAGCCAAGATAGCACATAGGAGCGCATTTCGGCTTCTACGCCAGCTAGGAAAGACAGTTCAGGAACTATCTTCCTGGTTGTAATACAGCGGCGCCTCCCATAGACTCCTGTGGGAGCTACTGGAGAAGGGAGGTGGGAGGGTGTTTAGCAGCGTGTCTGCTAAACCCACACCCCCTTCCCTACTTCTCTCCACCCCTTGACGGCTATTTGCAGTGGGAGGGATGGGACGGGAGCTAGTTGCTAAGCTCTCGCCCTCTCCCGCCTAGTCCTGACCTCTCCCATTGCTGGCAACCAACAAGTGGCGGAGAGGGGGCAGGAGCTTAGCACACTAGTTGCCGCCCTGGTTCGCCCTCTTCCCTTGCTGAGAGCCGGCGAGGGGGCAGAAAGGGGGAAGGCAGTTTAGCAGAGTTAAACTGTCTTCCCCTGCCCGACGGCAATCCGAGCTCGGTGTATATACGCCAGACCCGGGCCATCTGAACGGGCACACAAACAGCAAATAGTCAGATTACCTTTTTTTTTAAATGTATTGAAAAGTATACTCAACTGCACTTTCCAATACAGTTTAAGCCCTCAAAATGCATGAGTCTGCATCAGTTCCGTCTTAGGGTGAATGCACACGGGTGCATTTGAATTGCGGAATCCGGAGCGGGTGACTGCCTGTGGATTCCGCGGCAAACACCGCCCATACCAGGCAATGCAAAAATTATTCTTCATGCACACAAGTAGAAACCAATTGCAGTTTCCGCTCGTGGATGAAAAATTGCAGCATGCTCCATTTTCCTGTGGATTCCGCACGGACGTGGACGTGCCACAGGTTCTGCAGGAAAAACAGGAGTTCTGCCCTGTACTGCGCATGTCTGACGGCAAGCCATGCGGACCATCCACAGTACAGAAAAGAAGAAAATACAGGTACTCGCGAATGCCAGCTGGGCACAGGGTCGGATTCTGCTGCAAGCATTCCCGCATGTGGAATCCGACCTGCCCCTGTGCGTGCGGACTTAGGCTGAGTTCACACCAGCACTTGGTTTCCCTTCAGCGTTTCCGTTTTCCTGCTCCATTTTGGCAGCAGGAAAATGGTATTCTTATCCAAATAGATCCGTCCAACGATAGAACTGAAAAGCACCGAGGGGAACCCATTGACTAAAATTGGGCCTTTGCTGCTTCTGTCATGCCCTCCGGCATTTTCTGTATTAAATAATGCTGCACGCGCAGATGTAGAAATAGCCTTAATCAGTAGCCGGGAAATTCCTTGCCATTCGGTGCTGAATCAGCCTTTCAAAACTTGACAAAGACCTGGAAGTCCGTGTGAGCAGGAAAAACAAGTAGGAGGGGGGAACAAACAGAATAGAGAGTGGGCTGCTGACTGCTCTGACTGTCGGGACCAGAGGAGTGGGTGGCACATCCAAAGGCCAGCACTGCTGAACTTACTGAGCAGTCCCATCCTGCAGAATACCAGGCAATGCCTTGGCACTGGGCATCTAAAGACATGTGGTTGTGGAGCGTGCTGGCTCTGGTTCTGATGGTTTTAGCATCCGGTGTAGTGAATGCACATGCAACAGGTGAGCAGAAAGACCGAGCCAAAAAATATAAAGGAGGAGGAACAACATCCAACCTGAGAAACATCATTATAGGACGGTGCTATCACTACATGTCTCTGTATCCAGACATCGGGTGAGTAGAGATAATATGTGTTGGTGGGGACCACAGTATTGTGTTAATGCTTATTCGTATGCCAATAATTTAAACCGAAAGACCCTTGTGAACTGTGACTTATAAGAGGATGCATGACGGGATACATGAAATGTTCTACAACTTTGTTATATACTTTGGGCTTCAATTTCACACTCTTTTCAATGTGTGTTTGCTGCACAGCTGTACATATCTAGTGGGTACAACTGTAGGAAGTCTGAGCAATGAGCCAAATGCATCAGTTGGGCAAAACTCTTCGGTAGTTTTCTATAGTGTATCAGTCCGGAGTCCGGGCTGTTTAGCTCACAGAGCATTGTCTAGTCTGGATACAACTGTATCTACCTCTCTGCTAGCTATGTACAAGGTTTGCTGTCTCTGAATGTAAACAAGAATTTTCTCATTCATAGGGTCAGAGCACACGGCAAACCTGGACAGGTGCCAGGGCCCACTGCGCCTGGGAAAAGGGCCCACTCTTAGAGCTGAGATCTGGCAGGGCCATTCTATGGCCCACTGAATAGGGAGGGTATTAACCCCTTAACACTATATGATGTAAGGTTACATCATGGCAGTGTGGTACTTGACGCACCAGGACGTAAACTTACGTCATGTGGATGGCGTGGGATCAGAAGCAGAGCCCACACCATCCCGCAGCAGGAGCCGGCTGTTACCGATAGCTGGCCTCCCACTGCGACACTGATCTCCGCTTTTAACCCCCATACAAGCTGAGATCTATGTAGATTGCGGCATGTAAAGGGTTCACAGAGGTAACGCACTCCCTCTGTGATGTCATAGGACCCCTGCAATGTAATTGTGGAGGGCTGATGGGTTGCCATGGCAACAGGACACGTCCTGGCTTGCCATTGCCTATCATCGTTGTTACAACTGATAAAGCATGGCAGTACAGAAGTCCTGTAATGCTATATCATAGCTGCTATGGTTCAAATCTCCTACAGGAATATAAAAAGTGTAAAAAAAAAATAAAAAAATAAAAAGTAGTCTAAAAAAACCCTGAAAAAAAGATCACAAAAAAACCCTTTTCAAGTGCAATCTCCCCTATTTGTATAAAAAAATTTAAACCCCACATATTTGGTATCATATCCATAGCAACCCGTACAATAAATTGAACACACTAGTTATCCTGTACGGCAAAAAACATTAAAAAATGAGGCAAAATGCTTATTTTCTTCATTCTATCTCCCCAAAAATGCAATAAAAGTGATCAAAAAAGCCCTATGTACCCCAAAATAATATCAATCAAACTCTTGGTTGGATTTTTCACTGCAGGCAGAAGGTTGTTTGCAGTTTTTGGCTGATAATGCTGATATTTTACAACTGTGGATGAATCTTGGCTGCTATGGAGCCCCAGCTTCACACGCAGTGTTAGGGGCTGCAAAAACAAAGAAAGGAGCGCTCCAAAGTGCGGAGGGACTTCAGTACAAAACTTGAAATTTAATAGAAAGTTGGTACCTCCAGCTGTTGCTCAGCACATCCCGGATGTTATCAGGTTAATCCAGCTAAACCCCTGCAAGGACAATACCTCCATGCGTGACTTGAAGAGAGCAAAGAACAACAGGTGCTTGGAAAGGAGGACCAGTATCGAGATACACAAGCTTTAATGCAGAGAGTCTACGCGTTTCTGTGCTGGAATCAGCACCTTTATGTGGCTGTTTATTTATTAAGTAAATTAACTGATATATTCCTATATTGGACCTAAGGGTCCTAGGGCTATGGGTCTTAGGGCTCCTGCCCGCAGACAGATATTTGCTGCGGAATCTGCACCACGGATCCGCAGCAAATAGTGCCCATAGCATGCTATGGGAAATCGATTCCGCAAGCAGAGGAAAGATGGCAGCATGCTCCATTTTTGTGCAGATCCCTCACTGACGGCTTCCATTGAAGTCAATAGAAGCCGTCCGATCCGTGGCCCTTCTGCAATCACATTCTGGAAAGGACACGGATTCTGCCTCATCGCCTGGCGATGACGCAGAAAAAGCGGGTCTTAAAAAAAACAAAAAAATCTGTACTTCGCATGTCCGACAGCTCGCCGTGCAAACCATCCGTAGCACAGGTGAAAATGAAAGTGATCAGGTACAAGTGGGCGCTGATGTTGGCAGAGCCGGATTCCGCTGCGGGATTCCGCATGCGGAATCCGGCTCTGCCATGTGCAAGGAGGCTTTAATCACTTATGTTTGTGTCCAATTACTGGTTTGTTTTTTATGTTTAAAGGGGTTGTCCCGCGGCAGCAAGTGGGTCTATACACTTCTGTATGGCCATATTAATGCACTTTGTAATGTACATTGTGCATTAATTATGAGCCATACAGAAGTTATAAGAAGTTTTTCACTTACCTGTTCCGTTGCTGGCGTCCTCGTTTCCATGGTGCCGTCTAATTTTCAGCGTCTAGATTAGACGCGCTTGCGCAGTCCGGGTCTTCTTCTTTTATGAATGGGGTCGCTCGTGCCGGAGAGCGGCTCCGTGTAGCTCCGCCCCGTCACGTGCCGATTCCAGCCAATCAGGAGGCTGGAACCGGCAATGGACCACACAGAAGCCCTGCGGTCCACAAAGGGAGAAGATCCCGGCGGCCATCTTCAGCCGGTAAGTAAGAAGTCACCGGAGCGCGGGGATTCAGGTAAGCGCTGTGCGGATTTTCTTTTAGGTCCCTGCATCGGGGTTGTCTGGCGCCGAACGGGGAGGGGGTTGAAAAAAACAAAAAAAAACGTTTCGGCACGGGACAACCCCTTTAATTTTATCAATTGGTCTAAGTAGCCTCTAATTAATTGATAAGTTTATGCCTTTATGTCTGTAGATCCTGCGGAGTTACACATGGGGAAATTAAACATGTGACCACGGAGTGCAGCATAAAATAAAGTAGGCTCGTTTTCTGTGGATCTACGTCAGTGTGAATCCACTTTAGAATGAGAAAATCAAGAGATCTGAGTGATTTCGAACAAGGCCTGGCCATCAGTGCTAGCCGGGGCCGGAATTTCATACTGTACCAACCTCATATAACAGTGTCCACAGTATACCAAGAATGGTGTGATCAAGGAAAAACATCCAGAGAAAAGGGATTCTGTGGATGTAAACAACTCGTCGACTAAAGAGTTCAGAGGAGGATGTCAAGAATTGTTCATATAAACAGGCAGCGCACAGTCAAGCAAAGTGTAGACAAATACAACGCTGTGTAATGCCTCAATGAACTTACTGTCTGTATAGCTGGAGGCCTAGTCCTTGTCTCATGACGCCAACACTCAGGATGATATGCCGCAGAAAAAACGGAGACGAGTCCAGTGGTAGTTTAGTAATCCGGTAGTGTGCAGATTTACTAACTTTGAAAATTGCAGTAACAACTTGGATAACAGTTCTCTGTAACGTACTTGCAGCAATCAACAGGCAATTTGAATATAACAAGAAGGTGTAGCAGTATTGCATTGATGATAAGCTGACTTTAAAGCGCTCTCCCTTACTTTCCTGTAGATTGGTTTAACTAGACAATTTTCCCACTAGTGGATTTAGATGAATAACTGATTGGAATTTAGATGAAGGATTTATGAAGCAGAGGGACAAGTGGCTGGATGCTAATTCTGACTTTGATTTCACCGAGTAGCTATATAACTCACTGTTTGTGGGAGATGGACCTTGGAAAGGTTCTTCCTTTTCTCTGCTGCAAGAGAGTGGGTTGTTCATCTCACTCTACCTCAGGTGACAAACGTGATGAAACTGTCTCCTCCTCTCCGACAATGGAACTGCAACCTCTCCTTACTCACACCTGGCTGAGTCTGCCTAACTTTTTTGTGTCACTCCCTTTTATAACCTCTCTTTCCTTCCCACCTTTATGGACTCCTCCTCCTGCATAGGGACTTGTAAAGCTGCTTCCTCGCCCTTGGGCTCTGGACCAGTGAAATTAAATCTGACTGTCAGCCAATGAGAGACCAGCTGATGTCAGTGATGAGCTCTAGCTTAGAGCAGAAGGGGAGACACAGGGTCTCTCCCACGGACAGCACCTTCTGTATCCAGGGACGGCATACAGACAGGTAAGCAGGACAAGTGTGCTGCTAGTGTTCTGTAGTACCCGCTGGGCCACTACATTGGATCCATGGACAGCATACAGACAGGTGAGACAGGACAAGTTTGGGCCACTACAGCTAGAGCTCCAACTAATGTGTCCAAATGCACAACTTTTTTATTTAGTCCAAGTGCCGTTACTGTATAACAAAAAAGACAATACTCCAGTAGGCAAAATAGTGCAAAATTTGGATGTTTGCAGTGAAAAAACATCCCCTGGTCAGATGAGTTCAGATTTCAGTTACACTATTCTGATGGAAGGGTCAGCAAAGGTGCAGTGTACTACTTCACAGCAAAGGCAGGATAGGGGCGCTCACCCCTAGGCCTTCAGACATGAGCAGGGCTGTCGTCAGTGCCCAAATTAAACATGCGTTCACGCTGAAGAAGACCTGGTTCCACTCCACCGCAGTCCAGTTTCGCCCAATTCTTTTTTTTTTTTTGTAGCGTCACCTACCAGTGTGAAAAACGGAGTGCATACTGATGTCAGTCAGGCTCTTGCTACACATAATTGCATTGACTCTGTGTACTTACACCTGTCTCCCTATTTTTTCACATCAAGGGATAAGAACTGCTCTGGAATATGGCAAGAACTGGTTGATGCAGTGCAGAGAAAAGATCCATGTAAGATCATTCAAGAAGACTACAAGCGTCTAGCACTTGTGGCTGCACAAACCATACCATGTCATAAGGTGACAAAAGTCAACTTCTTATTATAGCGCTGCAAAAATATTGTCTCAAAGAGGATTTGTCAAGATGAGGGATTTGTTTAAAGGGGAACCCTGGGACATTAACGTTGGTGGACTAATCTTTAGAATGGGTCAATAATCTTTGATCGGTTGGCATCCAGCCTACTGCACATGAACCCATAACTGAGTTATCTTCATAGTCTAATTGGACACAGTAGCCTGACCGTCCAAGCAGTTGTACCCAGCACTGCAGTTCATCTAATTCAGTTGACTCCTACTGATCAAAGATTGAATGTTTATGCTAATTAGAAAATACAAAAACATGTACTATTTTATGTTAGGTTAGAGCTCCTCTGGTTTACTTGTAGTAATTTATGGCTGTTACGCATGTTACCTATGGATTTATGATTTTAGCTATATATACAGTACTGTGCAAAAGTCTTAGGCAGGTGTGAAAAAAATGTTGCAAAATACGAATGTTTTCAAAAATAGAAGTGTTAATAGTTTTACATTTGTCAATTAACAAAATGCACAGTGAATGAATGAAATAGAAATCTAAATCAAAATTAATATTTGGTGTGACCACACTTTGCCTTCAAACATCATCAATTCTAGGAAAACTTCTACAAAGTCAGGAATTTTGTATGATTATAGTAAGGTCTATAAGTAACCAATTATATTAATAGGTGATAATGATAATTATTTTCAAATGCAGGTTGAAATACAATCCTTAACCAAAACAGAAAGAGCTGTGCAGGAGGCTTAAAACGTGGCGAGGAGCAGTCAAACTCTGCTACAAAGGTGGGGTTGTGGAAGACAGTTTCATGGTGCAGGTCTTGCTTATAGATTCGAAGCATGTCCTACTTAAACATCTGACTTTTTATGTAACACTCTTGTAATAAAGGCTTATGGATTTTTTCACTCAAAGAGCAGCCACTTTTTTGAATTATATTGCAAGTGTGTGGCCGTGTTGGACTGAGCAGCGGGGCTGTCTAGGAGGAATCTCTAAGCCGACTTGAAAGCAGTGCAGACTGGAGAGGGTAAGCTATTTTTTCCTTACCATCAGGAAGTCATCTGATTGGCTGCAGATTTCTTTTGCAGCAGGGCAATGACCTCAAACATACAGCTAATGTCATTAGGAACTATCTTCAGCATAAAGAAGAACAAGGAGTCCTGGAAGTGATGATATGGCCTCCAGAGCCCTCATCTGAACATCATAAAGTCTGTCTGGGATAACATAAAGAGACAGAAGGATTTGAGCAAACCGACATCCACAGAAGATCTCTGGTCTCCAAGATGTCAAGAATAACTTTCCTGCTGAGTTCCTTCAAACATTGTGTACAAGTGTACCTAGAAGAACTGATGCTGTTTTAAAGACAAAGGGTGTCACACCAAATATTGATATGATTTAGATTTCTCTCTTGTTCATTCACTTTGTATTTTGTTAACTAACAAAAACTATTAACATTTTTATTTTTGAAAGCATTCTGACTAGAGATGAGCGAGCGTACTCGGTTCGGGTGTTTTTGCACTGGAGCACTGCTTTTTCCGAGTAACTGACAACTTGGACGAAAAGATTCGGGGGTGCCAGGGGGCGGCATGATGGAGCGGAGGGTAGCAGTGGGGAACAGGGGGGAGCTCTCTCTCTCTCCCCCCCCCCCCCCACCCGCTCACCCCCGGCGCCCCCCGAATCTTTTCGTCTGAGTAGTCAGTTACTCGGAAAAAGCGGTGCTCAAGTGCAAAAACACTCGAACCAAGTACGCTCGGTCATCTCTAATTCTGACTCTACGGTACTTTGTACAGTAACATATATACATAATCACATCTATCTAGACCAAAGGGCATTCTCGCCTGGATTTACCATGTGAAGATGGATGCCTGTTGTGACATTATTGTTGAAATAGCACACGGTCTCTGCTCCCTTGTTCTCGCAATGGGTGCAAGTGCCTGCACTGAGATTCCCATGATCAACAAAGGATGGCATATCCTAGCTAGGATACCCCTTTAATTATATTTGGTCCTGAGAAAGCTAAGTATCAACCAATATGGCTGCTATACAACTCCTGCACTTAAATGCCTGTTACTCAGTTTTTCCAGACTGCTTAAAAGGCAAATTTAGCTTTTACCATAGGATCCCTTTCCTCTATTTATTACTATTCTAGAATAGAATTTAAAAAAACCTTGCTTCAGGGTCTACTCTACAAAATTATATAATACCGTCAACCAAAACCAGCGAAGGCCAACCACATAAATAATTGTTACCAAAGATAATTTTGTGTGCCTAATTACTAATACCAGTCAGCCCTCCACCAGTGATGGTGTCCATACACATACTAACATTGCACGACTTGCACAACTTTTTATGTAGATTATATGTAAATGTTCTATAATCTGTGTCTTCCCAGACTCTTCTATGGAGCAGGACAAATGACCTTGTTCATCGTTACACAAAGGCCACATCAGCTTTCATCACCCTAGAAGACACTTTCCTGGGCTTCCTGTTCAATGGTCTTACATGGTGTGGGAAGCCTTTAAGGCCAGGTAATCACCAATTGATGAGGGTGACTTCACACCAGTGAATTTCATGTGCGCTATCACACCAATTGCGATATGGCGAGATATCGTGCTTGAAAAGAACATATTGCTTAAGCCCCATTAACACGCAATAATTATTGCCTAAATGGCCAAACAACTGAACGAATTGACGGCTTTTTTGCATATAATTACATGTACAGAAAATGACTTGAAATCATCACTATTTCCTCTATTAGCTAAAGTGAGCTTTGTAGAAGGAGAACTACTTGTTTGCACAGCTGGAATGTATGTTAATGCAAGGGATTATCTGGCCAGCAGGATTCCATTGTCTTCTCCCAGCATGTTTATACTAGGGATTAGCTGGTCTGCGGGATTCCATTGTCTTTTCCCAACCTGAGTAAACAATGTACTCATTGTGCATGCAAGACATACACAATGAGTACATTTTCCCGTCCTCTCAAGTAGTCAAGTTACTCAAAACACTGAACAATTTTCATTCAAATGGAATGAATTTTGAACTGCCTGATGTCTTTTTTTATGCAGGCTAAAAAGCAGCGCTAAACGCCAAGTGAACAAATAGTGCACGACTGCCTGCGTTTACATTTAACGATTATTGCTCATTTTCATCTATTTAATTTTGAGAGATAATCGTTGCATGTAAATGGGCCTTTACAATGTGTTTTTTCACATGAGCGATTTTTCTCTTGGACAGATGGTTCGAGATTGAAAAATCACTGCATGTCCTATTTTTGGGCTAAAACGATGACCGTGTTTGTGCATGTTCTTGGTTGCGTGAAAATCAAGCTTGCAAAACGTGATGAAGCGTAGCCACTGATTTCAATGAGTGTTACACAGAAAGCTGCCATGGAAGTCTATGGTAGGTTAAAAATAACAAGGATAAGGGTATGACCCTGTGGATAATACAGGGAAAGGAAGCCAGCTTGCCCTTATTAGGCTTTAAATAGCCATTCTATTCTGCGGAAAGAGAATATCGCTTGCGTGTATGAACTGGCACTTAAAGCGCAAAAATTACATTATTATGTGCGTATCAGCCTGATTATTGCCATCTCAAAACTTTAAGTGCCATTACCTTTCTTTGAGGCGCGTCTATTTACACATACCTTCATCTGTCTAAGCCCTAATGCTTGCAGTACGTAGCGACTTGGTCTGCATGCACACCGTTGCTACATTGCAACTAGAGAAAGTGAATGTGATTGTGCAGAAATCTGGCAGGCTTGGATTTCTGTCAACTGTTGTATCAGGAGTTCACATGACCACATTCACCTTCATTACTTGCGATGTAGCAGCGTGGCACTGCGATTGGGTAGCCAAAGTTGCCGTGTAACCCTAGCATAAAGCTAGAAGCAAATGAAGCTTAGGATTGGAGGGACAATATGGAGGAATTTATTATTAGATAAAACTATTTTACTTATGAGAAGCAGCTCAAAGCATCCCAGAAATATTTATTTAAGCAGTACATACCTGATAAATTGTGTATTGTCTTTTTTAGGAATGAACTTTAAGTTTTGTCCTGCCTGGAATGAATGTGACCATAACTCCATTTCCTCATTCTGGAGAATGGCATCTGCTGCGGTAAGTAACAAGCCGGCTTCTATTCTTGATGCTCTTGAACAACGTAGGACGGTCCTGTTACACTGTCTGTCACCACAGTGGTAAATATTTAGCATGGAGATGTTAAAAGGTTTGGATAATACTTGGGTTACCTTATGGTAAGCTGATCACATGATGTGCTGCTGCTGGGATCCTTAGTGATCAGCTGTGATCTGTGGCAGCAAGTGTTCACCAGTGACAGCACAGGGGATTTGTGACATAATATGGCGGTTATTAAAATTAAGTCAAACAGTCTTGGTCCTATAGGATCTGCCAAGAGCAGAGATGCTTGCAGTACATAAGTATATGAATATAATGAGAGCTGCTGAGAGGCGAAAACCTAGTCTAAGATCTCATGTCCACGGGAAATTCGGGCCGTCACGGATTCCACGTGCAGAATCCCGCAGCGGGTCCCTCCAGCCCCGCAGACATGAGGCCAAGAAAAGAGATTATAGTTACCTGTCCGGACGCTGTGGGTATTTCCTCCGTCGCGGTCAGATATTCTTTCACGGCCCGGCAGATGTGCTCGGCACGCCGGCAGCATACCGCGCGCATGCGCCGTGTACCGATCTTTTTTCTAACTCCTGCTTTCTCGCGGTCCCGCGGCACAGATGCAGTGACAGCTGTGTCTGTACTACGGGCCTGGACAGCTTCCATAGGCTTCAATGGAAGCCACGGGAGCCTTCCCTGCAGGAAAACCGCACAAAATGGAGCATGCTGTGGGTGCGATCCGCGCGTCAGGGAATAATAACATCCGCAGGTATTTAATTACCTGTGGGTGTCCAATGATTCCATAAGGGCGCAGATCATGCGTGCAGGAGACCCACACAGTTTAATTAAATCTATTTTGCCCGTGGACATTGGGCCTAAGGGCTCCTGTACACGGGCGGATTTGGTTTGCAGAATCCGTGACCAGGCTGCCCCCAGATTCTGCAGCAAATACCGCCCATAGCCTCCTATGGAGAACTGCTGCTTCCTGCACATGAGCAGAAATCAACTGCGATTTCCGCTCGCGGAAGTAAAATCACAGCATGCTCCATTTCTATGCGGTTTCCACCTGGACGGCTGCCATTGAATCATTATTGCAGAAAGGTCGCGGGATCCGCGTCAACGCCTAGCGACGGAGCGGCATTATCTGTACTGCGTATGGGCGCCGGCACTTCTGCAGAACAGATAAAGAAGAATCCGGACAAGTAAGCGAGGTCACTGGCTGGGCACAGGATTGCATCCTGCTGTAGGATCCCTCATGCCGGGTCCGACCCTATTGTGTACAGGAAACCTAAAACATGCTGGAAGTCTGTAATCGAAGTTCTGCAAGTTACTTATAAAGCTTTAGGATGACATAGATTTCATGTTCTGTATGGCCTCGGACGTGCCTTCTTCTGTGCTCACTGATTACACCTGTGTGAGGTTGAGCAATGATATGCATACTTGCTGCATGACGCCAATGCCATACACTATCTTGGCATGTATGTGCGCGTAATACGTACCAAGATAGAGCATGCCGCGATATTTTTTTAGTGCAATTAATATGCGTGCAAAGAAAAAATTAAGGTGTGAGTGCTTCAATACAAATGAATTGGCTATTGGCATTGCGTGTTGCATGTGGGAAAATTGCAAGCGCAATGACAATACACCCATGTGAGACCGGCCTGACTCGCTAAAAGTGAAGAAATGGAAGTGAAAAATGGACACACTTCTGGTTCAAAGGAAGCAGGGGCCACTTTTCCAGCCCAGTCAGGCACTGATCACTTTACTGCAACGGAGCTTTATGTACCTCAGTGGTGGAGATTTATAAGTAGTGAACTCTAGTTGTCATACACACCTGAGCAAGTGCAAAAGTTTTCACCCCAGAAGTTCTCTAATTGATAACTGTAATGTAGTAAATGGGATCAGGGGGGTTACAATGTCTGCAATGTGCATGATGTCTGGCAATCACCAGGTAAGGGGTCATTAGCTACATTGTGCTAACATACAGTATTGTCAGGCAGGCTACACTTTTAATCACCTGTTTTGTACTTTCAGTTTGCTCGTGCATCATGTGGAATTGTAAACGTGATGTTAAATGGCTCAGCTGATGGTGATATTGCAAGGAAAGAAAGGTAATATATTATGTTATCCATCGGGAGTGTAATACAAAAGTAAGAGCACTTATGCACCCGTAATACGGACGAGTGTCCCAGCCGGGGACAGGTTGGTACTGTGAGTTTGGATGGTCATTAGTTATAACTATTTATAATAAAAATCTGATACCTTAAATAACTTTGGATGATAGATTTTGTTTAAAGGGGTTGTCTTTGGTGACAAAAATTACCTTTTTGCAAAAAAAAAATGGCAAAATGGGATTTTAGCATTTTAAGACAGTGCACTAAAATGTCAGCTGCTCTATCACCTTAACCTTTGGCCATTACTGGCTTCTAATGTTTTGGTCAATAGTTCAGATTGTTCACAGAACAGGCAGTTGTGATATGGATGTGGAGAAACAATAGTGTGAACACCGGCTTTATCGTTCAGTTTTTTTAGGACTGTGGAAATCCCCAATATGGACCCAACCAGAGTCTCGGAAGTGAAGGTCTGGGTGATCGATGACATTCAAGGAGACGACAAGTAAGATTTCAATTACTTAATTTCTTTTTGTCCCATATATATTACACTTGGTCTTCAGAGTAAAATATTATGACGGTACTAATGTGTACTTGCCAGAAATATTATCATTAAATGTATCACTACTGAAGATAGAAGCTGCACACAGTTAATATTCCCTTCTGTCTCTCTTAAACCTTTAAATCCCGCTGTCAATTCTGACAGCGACATTTAAATCCTCCGAATGATGTTCAGGGGTCCCGTACGCCCCCCCCCTACCCCCGTGGTGAGATTGGGAGAGCTTTGCAGGTGTTATGGCAGCCAGGCGCCTTCTGAAAGGCCATAGAGCTGCATTAGCAGACTGCCCTTCAAGCCATCCTAGTGGGGTGGCTTGATAGACTCAATCACAGTATGACGTAATGCTATAGCATTACATCGTACTGCAGGAGCGATCAAAGCATCGTATGTTGTAGTCCCCCAGGGGGACTTAAAACAAGAGTGAAAATAAGAGCAATAAAGTTTTTTAATTGTGTAAAAAAAAGTTATAAAAGTTTAAATCGCCCCCCTTTTGCCATATCTATAATTAAAAAATCTAAATCATAAATTAAAAATACATATTTGGTATCGCCACATCCGTAAAACTCCAATCTATCAAAGCAGCATATTATTTTTGAACATCATCTGAAAAAAAAAAAAAAAGAACTCCAGAAATGCACTTTTTCAGTTACCCTGTCTCCCAGAAAAAAACTCAATAAGAAGCAATCAAAAAGTTGTATGTATTCCGAATTGGTACTAAACTATAGGACATCCCGCAAAAAATGAGCCCCCACACAACTACGTCAACGAAAAAATAAAAAAGTTATTGTGCTTAGAAGGCGGCAGAAAATAATTGAAAAAAATTAAATGTTTTTGAAAAAAAAAAAGAGTAGTACAGTAAAAAAAAAACTATACAAGTTCGGTATCGTAGTAATCTTACTGACCCATAGAATAAAGTTATCATGTTGTTTTTGTTGCAGTTTGTGCGCAGTAGAAACAAGATGCACTGATAGATAGTGGAATGTCAGGGTTTTTTTCTTTTTACTCCACTTAGAATTTTTTTAAAGTTGGTACAGTATATTTTTAAAAATATGGTACAGTATATGGCACCATTTTAAAAAACTCATCCCGCGAAAAACAAGCCCTCATACAGCGACGTCGATGGATAAATAAAGGAGTTACGATTTTTTTTGAAGGGGGGAGTTAAAAATGAAAATGGGGAAAAAAGGGGCCACATCATAAAGGGGTAAAGCTGAGGGTATGACCTTAGGGGCCCCCCTGCAAATGATCAGAATATGGCAAACCAATAGGGTTGAAGCGGCAGTACCATCAAGAACCACATGTACAGGCAGGCTGGTGTAATAGGATACAGAATAAGGGTGCTGCACCCCCTTCTGCGTCCCGAGTCCCCTCACCAATCATATACTGATGGCCTACAGCACATTGTAGCAAAGAACTTGCCTGACTATTGGCCATCATTTGGAAATAACGGACAACATTGTCAATTTTAGCAGACTTTTATCTCACGTCTGAGATAACTATATGTCATCCGGTGTTGCATGTACACTCTCTACACATTAGAAGCACAAGCAAGAGAATAAACTATGCTTCTGATGCCTACATGTGCAACTGCAGCAGGGGAATGCAGTGTACCTTGAATGCCCACAAGCCTGAGTTTCCAGTCCAATTGATGCTGAAGGGAGTCCTGTAACAGTCTTTGTACATGCCAATGGTCCCTCATGGGCTGTAGAGACTGCAGCTCAGCTAGATCAAGACTACTTTTTGGTCTTACATATACAACCCTGGTACATCTCTATACAAGTTCCAAGTTGCCCTCAGTTGCAAACGTCGCACTTGCCCAATTGTATGGCACTACTCTAGCTCTTTATATCTTTAATTTCATACAGAGGTATACGGAGATTCTGCTGTAAGAAGGAGCCTTATTTTACTTCTTATATACTGGGTTCATATTACAGATTACTATATATGTGTGCTATAGACAATAATACCATTGATCTAGTGCAGAGAATACTTTTTTTTAAAGGGAATGTGTCACCGGCAATGAGAACCATAATCTAAGCTATGGTGCCAAAAGGGAATGTTCCCAGCTGCACTGGGGAGTATATTTTATAGTTACCCACCTCCCAATTCTTGCGCTATCATCCCTGAAAGTCTGCGCATGGCCTGAGCATTCAGTGTGTGGACCATGTCATCAGACTCAAAGCTGCAGGCTATGCCTATGCGGATAAACGCGCATAGAGATCAAGCCTGCAGATTGGAAAGTGATGGTACATTCCACACACTGAATGCACGGTCTGCGACCCAAATTTTAGGGCTGACAGAATGAGCCCCGGGAATTCAAGTATGAAAAATACTTCCCCATGATCCTGCCCTCTGAGCACCGTAAGGGGGGCCATGCAAAGGCATTATTTACTCGTGTGAAGCCCCGCCCCTCCTCTAAGTCCAGGAAACTATGGCGCCATAAGCACCTTGTATATGAGCCTCTGACATGCATTACTGCAGGCAAAGGCAGAGGTGAGGGCAGCAGTGTGTCATGCTTGGCAGCACACACAGGGCCTGGACAGTTTGAGGGCCGGCAGCAGAAGGGCAGAATATGTAGCGGAAGCCAACTGGTGACCTCAAAGCTGCCCCCATGTTGGGGAGCAGCGCATGCCAGATGAGGAAAGAGCCTGATAACTGGGGCCCAAAACAGACAGCATGGAAGGAAATAGAGGCTCCCTTCTCGCAGAGACTTGGTCCCAAAGTAGATGATGGTGAAATCCACCCAGAACGACAAAAGCTGCCAGAGATGTGAGACCGGTCTCAAATGACTAAGTGTGCGGACACTTGACAGACTATTGGACTTTCATGGCCATTGAGACCGCAATGTTAGAGTGAGGTCACGCGGATAATGTTATTCTGCAGACCTTGATACTATGAAGACCAAAGACAGAGATGTATCGATGCTAGCGTGAGTCGAGTCCTTGCCATTTCCAAGACACTATATTTTGTGAGACATATAAGTGATGTATAATGTTATTGTGAACTTCCGGTTAAAGTTATTATTCAGCGTATGAAGTATAACCGCCCTCCTATGGAGCGGAAAGCCGCCAAAGTTTCAGTTCAGTAAAAGTTTTTTTGTGTTTTTTTTTTTAAATGCTTAGTCCACCTCTGTCTATCATTGCTGCGCCATACAACACCATCACCCTGCATCAGCACCATTACAGTGCTCATAGCCGGTGACAGGTTCCCTTTAAGAAGTATACATTAGTTAGTTCTAAACCATAAATATGACTCTTATTTCAGAAATTCCTGTAATAGCAAATCTTTAATGGAACTCAAACAGTTTATTGAAGGGTACAAGCTGAAATATTCCTGCATTGACAACTACAGGTAAGTCATCTCACATGGGGTTTGGTAAATAATTCATTAGTGACATATGGCAGACAGTAATGTGACCGGGGAAGGGGAGGGGGGTGGCACCCTGGAAAAGGAATTGCTTGGTTCTGCTGCTCGCACACGGAGGGATTGAGGACATTTCCTGAATGAATTTGTATGAAGAAGAAGAAGTTAGGCGCTGTGTGTGCATGGGGAAGCAGCACTGGGCTTGACTATTTCTAGCACACTTTTAATGCTTGTTCAGCATATTCCTTGTCACTGGGACCCTTGTGACAGTGATTGGCAGGGGTCAGGGTCGTGGGGCCCACAGCAATCATACATTTACTGTGAATTAATGTATTTTCGGTGCTAACACTAGTAGACCTACAGGTGACCAATGCAGTGCAAATATGTAATACCGTACTAGTAGAAAGCGGTTCCAGGATGGAGACTGCAATATATCTATATATATAAAATTGAATGTATGTCTGTCTGCGTGCGTGTCTGCGTGCGTGCGTGCGTGCGTGTCTGTTTGTCCTTTATGCGCTACTACACCATTCATCCGATCGCCATGAAACTTTGGGAAGTTGTTAAGTACACTCCTGGGAAGATTATAGGCATAGTACAAATATCCTACGATAAATGGCGCGCGAGCGTCGTCGAAAGTTACGCCCCCCCCCCACGTAGATCGAATAAGTAAGCCACCTGCTATTGTGATGTCATCACTGATGTCATCAACATCGGACGCCCTTGAACATGCCCCAACATGTTCTATAAAGCTGCATTGTGATGTCATTAAGGCTCTATTATGACACGTACAGCTTGGAACCACTAGAGCACGCCAGCCAATTACCATTGGAGTTGGAAGTGGGTAAACAAGTACTAGGATATCTTCCTAAGAAGCCACAGCAGCCGGATAAATTGTATGTTCCACCCAACGGCTATTTTATTCAGCCCGCAAGGGGGAAGCAGCGGCCTACAAAATCTAATTCTCTCATTTCCTGATGTCATAGATAGATAGATAGATAGATAGATAGATAGATAGATAGATAGATAGATAGACTGTATGCAATAACCCTGATAGATAGATAGATAGATAGATAGATAGATAGATAGATAGACTGTATGCAATGACACGTACAGCTTGAAACCATAAATACTAGAGCACGCCAGCCATTTACAGTCAGTCTCCATTGAAGTTGGAAGTGGGCAAACATGTACTAGGCCAGTGATGGCGAACCTTTTAGGGACCGAGTGCCCAAACTACAACCCAAAACCCACTTATGTATCGCAAAGTCCCAACACGTCAGGGGGCGGGGCTTATCACAACGTATGATTTTACCCCCGTCGTTCTAAAAAGGACAAGGCTGTTTCAGAATAGACCGGGTGCAGATTCTGACTGCTTTTTGGACGCGGAAATACTGCAGAATGTGCTCAGCGGAGATTTCTGTGGAAAATTCTGCAGCATTTCCGCATCTAAAAAGCAGTCAAAATCTGCACCCGGTCTATTCTGAAAGAGCCCTGCCCATTTCTGCCACATGTACACATACCCCAGCGGTAATAGTGACACCTTCACCCCAGCGATAATAGTGACATCCCACAGCAGTAATAATAGTGACACTCCCCCCATTAGTAATAAGAGTGACATACCCCAGCGGTAAACCTCAGTGGTCGCTGCTGCCGTCATCTAGATATATAAAAACGTAGTATGTATGTATGTCTGTCTTCGCAGCAACGCGCGAACATGCCCCAACATGTTGTATAAAGCTGCATTGTGATGTCATTAAGGCTCTATTATGACACGTACAGCTTGGAACCACTAGAGCACGCCAGCCAATTACCATTGGAGTTGGAAGTGGGTAAACAAGTACTAGGATATCTTCCTAAGAAGCCACAGCAGCCGGATAAATTGTATGTTCCACCCAACGGCTATTTTATTCAGCCCGCAAGGGGGAAGCAGCGGCCTACAAAATCTCATTCAGGTAGGTAGGTTCAGTTCTTGGAGGTTGGGGAATGCTTATGGGCAAGGCCTTATGTCTCATCCCAACTCGATTATTCAATTCTAAGCGCAAAAGAATTAGCGTCCAAATTTTAATTCTCTCATTTCCCAATGTCATAGAAACTTGAAATTTGGCTCGAGCATTGATTATGTCATAAATAGGAAAAGTTAATGGGTCCCAACTCGATTATTCAATTCAAAGCGCCAAAGAATTAGCGTCCAAATTTTACGTACGGAATCTAATTCTCTCATTTCCTGATGTCATAGATAGATAGATAGATAGATAGACTGTATGCAATAACCCAGATAGATAGATAGATAGACAGACTGTATGCAATGACACGTACAGCTTGGAACCATAAATACTAGAGCACGCCAGCCATTTACAGTTAGTCTCCATTGGAGTTGGAAGTGGGTAAACATGTACTAGGCTATCTTCCCAAGAAGCCACAGCAGCCGGATAAATTGGATGTTCCACCCAACGGCTATTTTATTCAGCCTGCAAGGGGGAAGCAGCGGCCTACAAAACCTCAGTGGTCGCTGCTGCCGTCATCTAGATATATAAAAACGAATGTATGTATGTATGTCTGTCTTCGCAGCAACGCGCGACGGGTACGCTAGTATATATATATATATATATATATATATATATATAATTAGAGATAAGTGAGCATACTTGCTAAGGACAATTGCTCGAGCGAGCATTGTCCTTAGCGAGTACCTGCCCGCTCGGAAAAAAAGGTTCGGGTGCCAGCAGGGGGCGGGGAGCGGCAGGGGAGAGCAGGGGGGAACTGAGGGGAGATCTCTCTCTCCCTCTCCCCCCCCCCCCCCCGGCTCCCCCCTGCTCACTCCCGCAACTCACCGCTCCCCCACGCCGGCACCCGAACCTTTTCTTCAGAGCGGGCAGGTACTCGAAAAGGGCAATGCTCGCTCAAGTAATTGTCCTTAGCGAGTATGCTCGCTCATCTCTAATTATATATATATATATATATATATATATATATATATATATATATATATATATATACATCCATGCTCAGGAAAATGATTCGGTGTAACTAGAAATAATAGTTATAATACAAAGGCGTCAGCTATTTCAAGTCCACAGAATACTCAGGACAAACCAACGTGGAGGTCGCTTTCTGTGACCTACTCTTATAGACATTGGCAGAATTCTTCACAAGCCTCCACAGACTTTTCTTTTATTCTTAGTGAATCTAATTAAAATATTTCCCAGTAAACAACATTCCAGTGAAGTTTATTATACACGACCGCCCACGGATAATTAGCCTGGCAGCACACTTTTATGAAAGCTGTCTAAAAGAAGATCTTTGTTGCCCATGGTAACCAATCACAGCGCAGCTTTCATTGTACTTATCCAGTATAAGAAATGAAAACTGCGCTGTGAATGGTTGTTATGGGCAACACAGACAGATTGTCTTTTAGACAGCTTTCACAAGAGTGTGGTGAGCTTCTTTTCCGTGAAGATGCTATGGTGATGATGAGTGAGTGAGGCATAATCTGTAGTAAAGTTGTTTTGATAAGAAACCACACCACATCAGGCTAAGAGATATATATATGAGATTCCATTATTATTTAAAGCTTCCACTGGTATCTATGAATAGTGCAGTGTATTGCTCCTTATTGCTGGCAGTGTTCTACAATGGCGAGACTGAGAATCCCGGTCTCTACAATAGTTACCATATTTTATCTTAAATATCCCCACTTTTGTAATCTGCAGGATTTTAGTGTAATGCTCCTTTAATATAGCATTGGTTTCCTAATATAATGATCATCATTGTGTTTGTTTTCTTTTAACCAACAGGCCAATCCAAGCTTTACAATGTACTGGCAACCCAGATCATGCTGCCTGCAATCAGTGCCACTAAAGGTTTAATAAAATGTGCAATTAACTCAATGCTAAGCAAAATAAGAGCTATCTACCTGCTGCTTATTACCCGATATCATGCGGTCCGGCTCTTACCAGGTAGTTAAGGAATACTTGGATAACACAGACCGGTGGCTTGGATTAATGTCTGAAAAACATGACTTCATTCTATATGAAGAATCAGAGTTGGGAGCAATGCATATAAAAGTTGCAAGAAAAATTAAGGGAACCCTTTGCAATTACCTGTACTTCTGAATTGATTTCTAATTCTAATATAATATGATCTGATTGTCAAAGGTTTTCTCTGTGTAGGTCGTTTGCTATTACACTTGTATGAGGTGCACACAAACTGATATTTCTTAAGAAGAACAGATTTGTTAGTAACCAGGCTTTGAGTGCCTTTATTTAATGGGCAAAGCACCTATGAAGCTCACAAATCCAATCTCACCTCTTTAATTGAAAAACACCTTTTGCCAACTAGTCCTTAGAGAAATCATGAACACAGAGATTCACTTACTTTTTCTCTCTGCACTGTGGATAATGACTCAAAGTGCTCAACACCAAACATGAACGGTTTGTGTTATTAGCTTAGATAGATTGTGTTTGACTGTAATTGTGGCTTAGCTAACAATCAGACTATATTTTATTAGTAATGAATGTAGAAATAAAAGGAATTCCAAAGGGTTCACTTACTTTTTCCCAACTGTGTATCCAGCACCTCTTATGTACAAATAAATAAAATTGCTTGTTGTTTTTTTTCTTCCTAATTCGATTAATGACACACAGTGCGCTGTTACGTGACATGTTCTGTCATTTCAGATAAATCCCAGCATATACAGACTACATGTGACTTAGCGTACATTCACATTTCTGTTAGGGCGTCATTAATAAGTCTTTTTCCCTGTTCTGTTTTTTTTTTAAAACAGAGAAACTGAATAAAAAAAAACACTGAGGAAAAAACCAGAAACGTTTATTTCCATTTTAATTTTATTTCGCTTTTCCAAAAATGGAACAGGGAAATGTAATCGTAACTGAAAGCTCTAATACAAGTGTGAATGGGCCCTTAAGTGGTTGCTTTACGGCAGGCTGACATTTTTTCTGTAATGTTTAGTAGTAATAATTAGAGATGAGCGAGCACCAAAATGCTCGAGTGCTCGTTACTTGAGTCGAACTTTCAGTGATGCTCGAGAGTTCGTTTCGAGTAACGAACCCCATTGAAGTCAATGGGCGACCCAAGCATTTTTGTCTATCGCCGATGCTCGCTAAGGTTTTCATTTGTGAAAACCTGGGAAATTCAAGAAAGTGATGGGAACGACACAGAAACGGATAGGGCAGGCGAGGGGCTACATGTTGGGCTACATCTCAAGTTCCCAGGTCCCACTATTAAGCCACAATAGCGGCAAGAGTGAGACCCCCCCCCCCCCCCGCACTGTCAGCATAAAGATCGTTCTCCTCTGCCACAGCTGTAACAGCTGTAGCAGAGAAGAACGATGTTAGCCCATTGAATTCAATGGAGCCGGCAATACAGCCGGCTCCATTGAAAGCAATGGGCTGCCGGCGATCGCGGGATGAATTGTCGGGAAGGGCTTAAATATATAAGCCCTTCTCTGCAATTCATCCAGAAATGTGTAAAAATAAAAAAAATATATGCTCACCTTGTCCCGGCAGAACGATGTTAGCCCATTGAATTCAATGGTCAGTGCTCGTTTAATCAAGACGAGTACCGTGTGGTGCTCGTCACGAGTAACGAGCATCTCGAGCACCCTAATACTCGAACGAGCATCAAGCTCGGACGAGTATGCTCGCTCATCACTAGTTATAATACAATTATAAGTGGTGATAATTTCTCTCCTGTTGTGTCTCATGAGATTGTTGTAATAAATAGTTGCACCAGTAGAGGGCACTAAAGTTTTAATGTGTACAACACCAATAAATATGTTGCATTATTTAGTTTGTCCACTAGATGGCACATGATATATATTGGTTATAGTATTGCATGTTATTAGTACATGAGTACCGCAGTACTGTTAGGAGATGAAGTACTGCATTCATATGCTGATAAACACACAATGTTAGTCAATCAAGTGATGCCAAATAGCAAGGATGGGGATTCCTTGTTCAGCTTCTTAATTTGAGTTATGTTTAAGACAACTCAAAGCAACTGTCCAGCCACTGGGGTTAAGGGTGCGGGCAGACGAGCGCATAAACGGCGCGTTTTTGCGACCAAACGTATATACGTGACCATCTGAGGCAATGGTTTCGAATGTATTCGTTCACATGGGCGATTTTACGGCGCGTAAAAACAGCAATTCGAAAAAAAACGGAACATATGCGACCGAAATATGCGCCAACGCATATTCGATCGCCGAAAAGACCGTTTGCAAAGTAGGAACAAACGAAAATACGCTTTCTAGCTCTGGTCGTGATCGGTGAAAAACGATCGCTCGGGCGATTATACGTTGCGCTCGTGCGAACGTAAATACGCCTACGCTCGTCTGCCCGCACCCTAAACCTGACAAGTTTCTTGTGCAGCATTAGGCTTTGTTCCCACAAGCTTATATCGCCCACCGTTTTCACGGCCGGCCGATATATGCAACAATCTGAGCAGTGAAAACTCGTGAACGGGCGCACAAATCTAACGTTTGTGTGCCTGTTCAGACGGCATGGGCCCTGGTGCATATATGCCGTTGCCTCTTCCTTGACCCTCGCCAGTTCACCTCCTCTCTCCTCCCTCCTCCTCTCATTGCTGGCTGTGTATAAGAGGCAGGGAGGGGGCAGGAGATTAGCTCCACCCTCATCACGCCCCCTCCCATTGCAATTAGCCAGGAGCCCATGCAGCGGTCGACGTATTCCGGCCAAAGAGGATAGTTCCAGGACTATCGTTTGGGCCTGACATAAAAAAACGCCTGGTGCTGTATTGGCTGGCCCAGGCGCTTTTACGTTGCGGGAATACGGCCATGTGATCTAATGCATTGGAATCCAATCCATCAGATCACAGCGTATATCAACCGACCGTGAAAACCGTGGGCCGATATACGCTCGTGGGAACAAAGCCTGAGGGTTACTGGCCATATTCGGAACAAATCGCAGTAATCATGAAAGAAGAGCAGCAGCAGATACGGTACAAACAATTTAAAAGTCCATTTTATTCCTCCATGTTAGGGCTTATTCCCACGTCCGTATATCGGCCGGGTTTTCACGCCCGACCGATATACGGTGTCCCTTTCTGCAGATTCCCACTGTCAAGCACACCGTGGAATTGATGATCCGGGAAGTTTTCTGACTACATGGAATTCCGGATGATGTGGTCTCTGACAAGGCATCCAGTTCACCTCAAGGTTTTGGAGACAATTCTGCACGGCCAAGGGGTATTATTGTGAATCTCTCCTCTGCCTTTCATCCGCAGTCTAATGGCCAGACGGAAAGAACAAGTCAGACTTTGGAACAATATCTCTGCTGCTTTATCTCCCATCTACAGGATGACTGGGTGGATTATTTGTCAACAGCAGAGTTCACCTACAACAATGCTCAACACAGTTCAACCACCTAGAGCCCATTCTATTCCAACTATGGTACACATCCCGTCTTTATTCCTGGCCTACCTATCAACACTACGGTCCCAATGGTTAATCATAGACGATGTTAGCAGAAACGCAGAAGCAACAAAAAAAACCTAACAGGAAGCCCAGAATACCTCTAAGAAGGCGTCTGACCATCATCGTCAAGCAGCTCCTACCTTCCAGGTTGGAGAAAAGTTGTGGTTAGCCTCCAAGAACCTGATGGTGCACATACCCTCTCCCAAACTTGGGCAAAGATTCTTGGGACCTTTCACAATTGCAGCAAGGGTCAGCCAGCTCGCATTCCAGCTGAAGCTCCCGGCAGTCTGAGGATTCACCCTGTCTTTCACGTTTCCCTACTTAAGCCATTTCGTGAGAATATTTTTGTAGGATATCAACCACTTCCTCCTCCTGTGAAAGTTCAGGGCCAGGATGAGTTTGTGGTAGAGAAGATTCTAGACTCCAGACTTCTGAGAGGTAAAATACAGTACCTTATGAAGTGGCAACAGTATGGGCCAGAGAAAAATGTGCATGCTCCAAGGCTCACAAAAGAGTTTCACAGGAGATACCGGCACCTGGGATGTCCGGAGGTCATCCTCAAAGAGGGGGGCCACTGTCAGGGCCCGAACCCATGACCTCTTGTGTTCCAGTAAGCAGTTCTCTCCGCTAGGCTATTCAAGACTTGGATAGTTCCCTTGCTGAAATCTAGCCTTGTTCTGTATTTCCCAGTTACCTAGTTCCTGCCTCCTGGTCCTTACCCCGCCCCTGTTCCTGATTGCACTTCCTATATAAGCCCTGCCACTCCTTCAGTGTGTGATTATTGTGCTCCAACACTTTAATCAAGTGCCTCTTCCTCCTGCTCATCTGTAATTGTACCAATACCTACTGCTGCTGACCTCTGGCTTCTATTTGACTACGCTTCCATCTCATCCCATTATACTGCATTCCGTGACTACCTGCTTCCTTCACTACTCTCTAGTAATTCGCTCGGCTACTACACCTGGGCTCCAATCCACGTCCGGTAAGACTTTACACTGTCGATGATACAGGTACTGGACTCTTAATGTAGAGCAGACTAGAGTAATACGGTCTAGTGTTTTACCACTGTAGTCTGATGGTCAGGGGCACCCCTACCATGAGGTGACCTGAGCCTGTTGCATAAGGCAGCAGTCTGCAGGACCTCAGCTGTGTGGTAGGCTGCCACCTGGCCGGTAATTATTTTGTACCGTCCATATTAGTGGCCAGTGAAAAAATATTTTCAGCTTTGAGCCGGCCAGGCAGCAACCCGACAAGCGTTTAAGAGCCCTTTTACATGAAATGATATTGTTAAAAAAAATAATTATTCAATGTAAACATGGCCAACAATTGGGCAATGAACAATAATTTGTTTGCTTATAGTTCATTTTATGCGCACACAAAAAACACTGTTCAATCGTCTGCAAGTCGTTATGTCTGAAACACAATTGTTCAGTCGTTCCCATTTACTGGTACAGTCCCCTGAATGACCAACCATTGAATGAACGAGCGAATGATGAAAAAATGTAAATGACTATCTGCATGTGTAAACTGACTATATTTTAAAGTAAACAACTCTGTCATCACTCACTCCTTCGAATGATTTCTGGCTCCATGTAAAAGCACCCTAACTCACTACGTCTAAAACTGCGGTTTGGTGGCAGCTGCCGCTGCTGTACTCCTTCTATGACCCATGAGTGCTCCACCTGGCATCTGAATTCCTGCATGCAGACACTGTATTGTACACAGTGCAGACGCTTGGGGGAGAGGTCAAGGGTTACAGACTGATTACAGCAGTGGAGGGGCCACTACTGAGACCACTAATGGGGGTCACTATTACTACTGGGGCCAATAACTGGGTCACTATTACTACTGGGCCACTAACGGAGGTCACTATTACTATTGGGGCCATTAAACGGGACAACATGGAAACTAGTTTGCTGCTCACTTAGCAGGCACTCGCTGGGATAGAGGATGGTAGTATGGAAGAGCAGGAAGAGCAGGCAACTAGCTCGGTGACAGATAGAAGGAGGGTTAGAGTGAAGAGAACCAGGGAGGCTAGTCCTGAACTGACATAACCCAACATATTTGCAAAGTTGGCAGATGAGGGGGATGCCATTACAGAGCCAGCACCACTACAGCACGACATGCCTTCTGAACGCCACGGAGATGACTGTTCCAGTGAAAAGGGGATGGGGAGTGCAGGGCAGGTTAGACTGGTCCTAGTGGTACGGGATTCAATTATAAGGGGGACAGATAGGGCAATCTGCCATAAAGACTGGGATCGTCAAACGGTGTATTGTCTTCCTGGTGCTCGAGTTCGACACATCACGGATCGGATTGACAGATTACTGGGAGGGGCTGGTGAGGATCCAGCGGTCATGGTGCACGTTGGCACCAATGAACAAATTGGAAGTCAGTGGAGGGCGCTCAAAAACAATTTCAGGGACCTAGGATCCAAGCTTAGGGCGAGGACCTCCATGGAAGTTTTCTAGAAAATACCTGCCTGCACTATGTGCCACATTAGAGAGGCAGCAGGATCTTAGAGAGGTAAACAAGTGGCTCCGGCTACAGGCTCTACCGTGGGGAGGGTGCAGCTTTGCTGGGGAAGAAGATGGCTAGAAGGCTGGAAGAGTGTTTAAACTAGGGATTGGGGGAAGGGGAAAAAGAGAAACGGGGGTAGACAGTGTAGATAGCGACCTGGGACCAAGAAATGGAAACGGGGGTCGAGCAGGGGGTGGTGTTAGTACAGTTAGAACTGACAGAATAGCTAATAGTACCATTAGTAGCACAATGAATATAAAGAACAACAACCATATAAATTGTATGGCAACGAATGCAAGAAGTCTGATCAGTAAAGTGGGTGAGCTTGAAGCGAGAATGTCTGATGAAAATTACGACATAGTAGGAATAACAGAAACATGGCTTTATGATAAGTACGATTGGGCGGTGAATTTACAGGGTTACAATCTCTCCAGAAGAGACCGTGGAAACTAGAAAGGAGGAGGGGTATGTCTGTATGTTAAATCGTACTTAATACCGAAGCTACAAGAAGATATAGGTGCAGGAGATGAATGCGTGGAATCTCTGTGGGTAGAAATACAGGGAGAAAAAAAATAACAAAATGCTGCTAGGGGTTTTCTATAGACCACCAAAAGCAACAGAAGAAACTGAAATCTTATTATTAAGGCAAATAGAAGAGCTGTCAAACCGCAATGAAGTCATTATTATAGGGGATTTTAATTATCCGGATATAACATGGGAAAACGAAACCTGCAAATCTCATAAGAGTGATAAGTTCTTGAGAACAATTAAAGATAATTACCCTACCCAACTTGTGCAGGAGCCAACTAGAGGGAGGGACATTTTGGACTTAGTATTAACTAACAAACCGGACAGAATCTTGGGGGTGCAGTTTGAGGGATGCTTGGGAAATAGTGACCACAATATAATTAATTTCTAGCTGTCATTTAACAAGAAGCTCTATCAGGGAGCAACAAAAAAACTAAACTTTAGTAAAGCAAAATTCGATCAGCTCAGAACTACTATCGGCAACATTAATTGGGACAATGTCCTCAAAAATATCAGTACAGACAACAAATGGGGAAAGTTTAAAAGGATCCTAATCACCTCATGAGAGCAGTTCATACCCTTCAAAAACAAAAGAACTACAAGTAGAAGGAAACCAATGTGGATCGACAAGACTTTATCAGGGGAAATAAATGAAAAAAAGAAAGCGTTTAAACTGCTAAAGCAAGAAGGCAGCAAAGAAGAGCTAAAATTATACGGGGAAAAAACAAAACATGTAAAGAAAAGATCAGAATTGCTAAGGAGGAAGCAGAAAGACTGATCGCCAAAAATAGCAAAAATAATCCTAAACTATTCATCAATTATATAAACAATAAAAGGGTTTGCACTGAAAGCACTGGCCCTTTAACAAATAGTGCAGGAGAAACCATAGAAGACAATAGGGGGAAGGCAAATCTATTAAATAGTTTTTTTTTCTAGTGTATTAACGAATGAAAAGTAAATGCCACACGAGATGCAGGGGAATAAAACGAATCCCCCACTAAATATTGCTTGCCTAAGATAGGAGGAAGTGCAGAGATGGTTAAAGAGGTGTCGGGACCAGCGGTGTTGGGACCGGCGGCTGGCGAGTCTGCGGTACCCACATCGCTGGTCCTGTCGCTCAGACTGGGGCTGTGTGGCGTCGGGGAACCCCAGCCCTTATTACCTTCCCCAGCCGCCGTACTCCTCCTCAACACCGGATTGCTAGGGACGCGGCAGGTGCTGCCCTGCGCTGGGTCCTCGGATCTCCACCTATTCTGCAGGGCTGGGGTCGGGTTAGTTTGGTCTTCCAGCTGTATGTGCATAACTTGCTTTTGTCTCCCGTATTGAACTCCAGTTTTCTCGCAGCTTTCTAGACCTGACTTTTTCTTTTGCCTGACCCTTTTGTACTGCATACCCTCCTGTGGCCGACCTGGATAGTCTGACTTGCCTTAGTGCTTGTTTTTTCCAGTGTCTGTGTTGTTTGTCCCTGTGTCCTGCTTCCCTAGTGAGTGCAGGGAACGTCGCCCAGTTGTCGCCCTGGGGCCTAGCCCAGGGGGGCAAGTAGGTAGGGACACGGGTTGTGGGCAGTGGCAGGGACTTCCAGTATCCTGGACCCCGGTCCGCTGACAGTAACACTGGCCCCTAAAGGAGGTCAGACCCTTGCATCCGACCGGCAACTTTGACCCCCTCGATGGAGGCCATGGCGGCTTAAGCGAACCAGGTCCAGGTCCTTATGAACTTAGTTCAGGACCTATCCGCCCACCTGGAGCTTCAGGAACAGGTGGTGGCTACAGGTTCTGTACAGCCCCCTTCCATTCCAGGAACTGTTTCGGAACCTTGGCCTATGCTTCCTGATTGCTTTTCCGGGGAGAGAAGCCAGTTTTTCGCTTTCAGAGAGAGCTCCAAGCTCTACTTTGACCTCTGTTCCCACTCCTCCAGCACTGAATACCAGAAAGTGGGAATCGTTATTGCCCGCCTGAGGGGAGAGCCCTAAAATTGGGCCTTCTCGTTACCAACTGACTCTCCCACCCGACAGTCTCTTGATGCCTTTTTCTCTGCCTTGGGCCAACTATATGACAAACCCGACTGGGCTGCCTACACAGTTTCTAAACTCCTAGCCATGCGCCAGGGTCGGAGGGTGGCTGAGGACTATTGTTCTCAGTTCCGCCAACACTGCATGGAATCTGGGTGGAACGACACCACCTTGAAATATTTATTTTTGCCTGGCCTGTATAAAGGTCTTAAGGACCTACTAGTGGCGCACCCTGAGCCTAAGACCTTGGAGCAAGCCATGTCACTGGCTATTCGGGCCAACCGATGCTCGAGGGCCAGGCGCTCCCCTCAGACCAGTCCAGTTCGTATGTCCACTTCTTCGAAAGACCCGACCTTATCACCTCCCACCGCAGAACCCATGGAGCTGGGAACCATGATCCGTAAACAACGACAGGAATATTGCCTAAAGAAGAACCTCTGTATCTAATGTGGGGAGTTGGGTCATCGCATCACATCCTGCGGGAAGAAGCCACGGCTGGAAAACTTCCGCTCTTAGGCAGTTGTCGGGAGGACTGTCTAGGAGCTAAGGTACTCCCTGTTATGTCTAAAATGTTATTGCCCTGCACCTTAGAATTTCAGTCTTTCTACCACGCCGGGAAAGCATTTGTTGATTCTGGGTCTGCTGCTAATTTTGATTTCGTGGCTCAACTGTCTAGCTTTATTCTACATTTAGACCCTCTAATTCTGGTATCTGGGGTTGACTCCACTCTATTGTAGGCCGGCCTTGTAGATCTGGTTACCCCGGAGTTACGGCTTATGGTATGGGCCTTACATACTGAGTCCTGTACTTTTCTGATTATGAGAGACTTGTCGGTAGACATCGTATTAGGGCTATGCTGGCTAAGAGAATACAACTCCGTAATTGACTGGGACACGTTGGAACTGGTTAAGTGGGGTTCACGCTGTGACAACCATGTTCGCCCGGTGCAGTTGGATATCTCCACCTGCGAAGGGATTCAGCCACCAGACTACCTCTCTGAGTTTTCAGACGTCTTCTCGAAACAGTTATCTGAAGCCTTACCTCCCCATAGGGAATGGGATTGTAAGATTGATCTTCTTCCTGGAGCCAAACTTCCTAAAGGCCGCATCTACAATGTTACGGTTCCGGAGAGGGAGTCCATGAAGGAATATATCCAGGATAGTTTGGTCAGGGGGCACATCCGACCCTTGGAGTCTCCAGTAGGTGCCGGGTTTTTTTTTTGTGGAGAAGAACGGGGGTCTCAGACCTTGTATTGACTACATAGAGCTGAATAAGATCACAGTCAGAAACCAATATGCTCTTCCGCTCATTCCCGGCCTCCTCAACCAGGTTGCTGGTGCACAGTGGTTCTCTAAGCTCGACTTACGGGGAGCTTACAATCTCATTTGTATTCGGGAGGGGGATGAGTGGAAGACGGCTTTTGATACACCTCTTAGTCATTTTGAGTACCTTGTTATGCCTTTTGCGTTGTGTAATGCCCCCTGCCATCGTAGTATACCTGGACGACATTCTGATTTTCTCCTCCGACTGGGAGATACATTGTGCACATGTTCAGACCGTGTTGTCTCCACTCAGAGCTAACAGGTTATTTGCTAAGATTGAAAAATGTGTTTTTGGTGTACAAAATATATCGTTCTTAGGGTATGTCATTACACCGTGGGATATCCAGATGGATCCCGGAAAGGTGAAAGCCATCATGGAGTGGGTCCAGCCTGTCACCGTGAAGGCTCTGCAATGCTTCTTGGGGTTCACTAATTGCTATCACGAGTTCAATAAGAATTTCTTTCTGGTGGCTAATTCTTTAATGGATCTCACCAGGAAGAGGGTGGATGTGAGTACCTAGTCTTCTGATGCGCTTGCAGCCTTTGCTACCCTGAAGGCCGCCTTCTCTTCAGCAACCATCCTCGTCCAATCAGACCTTTCCTGTCCGTTTGTGGTGAAGGTGGATGCCTCTGAGTTTGGAGTGGAAGCAGTACTTTCTCAGGGCCCCTCCATACTCACGAATCTTAGACTCTGTGCCTTTTTCTCTAGAAGGTTTTCCTCCACAGAATGGAACTATAATATAGGCCATCGGGAGTTACTTGCTATTAAGTCATCAGATTACAGTGCTCACAGAACCTTATGTATTTAGATTCGACTAAGAGGTTAAATGCTCGGCAAGCCCGTTGGGCCTTATTCTTTTCATGTTTCAACTTTCTGGTTATCTACCAACCGGGTTCGAAGAATGTTAAGCTGGATGCCTTGTCTAGGAGCCTTGGCACCCCAGAACCTACTGATTCTGAGCCTGAGACTATCCTCTCCCCGGGGATGGCTTTTGCCGCTGTTAAGGACCGTTACACATGACCGGTCACATTAACCTTTCAAGCCTTGGGTTCCAAATTAGTTCATACCTGGATGCATCAGAGAGGCCAAAAACTATATGATCTATAGTAATTAACTCTTACAGATATGTAGAGATGTGCCGCGGCAAGTATATACAGCCCACTCTGCTTAAGGCGCGTACACTGAAAGTTTATTGACTGACTATAGTTCTAATACAGAAAATAAATACGTCATTAGTCACGAGGTTTAATCTCATTGGGTTAGAAATAACATTAGAATCATGCATTGTTTAGTGAGAATATATTTGTTCTCAAGCGTCTGTTTCACTTCAGTGTTATCTCGTCCTCCCTGGTCCTCCCTTGTATTCACTTTGTTATTCAGCTCGCTGTAGTACAGTCAAGTCCCTTGTCCAAGTTTCTCCGCAGGTGTGGGAGGACTTTTCCTGATAACAGCTGTGTCCAGACTTGGTTCTCATGAAAAAGAACAGAGAGACACATCATTACGCATTGCAACGAATCTCCTGCTCTAAAGCTATTTCTGCTTGAATTATTGTTTCACTACACACAAGCTTATTTACGTCTTATAATGCTCCATTTTGTATCTAGCGGCCATTTTGAGACAGATTCTTTATTTTTTATGAACCTGTACTTTCTCAAATCCCCCTAGAAACTGTCTCAAAATAAACAATACCTTATAACTTCTACTGGGCGGGGTAAGGTTTGCTTTCCCTATCTCTAGTTTATGATCTATGCCCTACCTATCATTGTTGGTCAGCTGTCCAAGGGCTAATCCCTTCCCCGACAACTAATCCTAACTAACTAAACACGAAGACCTAGTAGACACAGAAGGGATCTACAACACACATGCTACTCTAGTCTAATGGCTGGGAGACTAGAGTGGTCACCCCTGCTTCTGCTGAGACAGATCCATAAGGGGACAAATCGCTCTGTTGTATTATAGGCATATAGCCATCGCCTGGGGTCTCTATATCTACGTATACGGGGGCGACAGGTACCATCTGATCTGTAAGCTTAGCACAGGAGCGTTTTATGCAGGGCACAATACAGACAGAAAGTAGCAGGAGTATGATAAGAGTAACCAGAATCCCTATTCCTATCTGCATTAAGAATTGTTTCCATTGTCCGGTCCATACAAACCACTCATCCCAGGGGTTAGTTATCCCAGAATTACGCTTCAGCTCTTCTGACAATGTGGCCAATTTCTTTATTGCGATAGTCACTTTACCTGTGGGGCCTGTATTATCTGGAATATATGTACAGCAAGTTTTCAACAATCATTTTACAAACACCACCTTTCTCGGCTAGCATCATATCCAGAGCCACTCGGTTCCGGAAAGCCATGGTGGCTGTGGGGCCCAACTGATCAGCAAGCCCCTAAAGTGCATCTCTTGTATAGCTCACAAACCCCTGCTGGTTGTAATATATATACAAACATTCTTATTGATGGTTACTATTCCAAACAGGGACTCAAATCCGGCCTTAACTTGATCCCTGGCCTCAAACCCATCCGGCACCCCCCTTGGCACTCCGATTGCATCTATATATATACACATGTGGATCAAACCTGCCACCTGGTTTCAGATTGTGACGCTCGTCTGTAGGACCTGAGAGAGAAGCAGAGACCACAGAATGCGTTATTGACAATTCCTTGGAGAGACCTATGACAAAATTAACAAGAGAATCATTTCCCAAACTTGGCTACTGTGACATGTATCCTCCAGAGAAAAAGAAAAACTAATGGAAGACACTCAATTCAAGATTTACCCGTTTCCTTCATTGCCCATGGATCTACTTTCCCACTACTCCGTGGACGGTAGGGTGTGGGAAAAGCCTGGAATATACCCAAAGCAGACATGATGTATTGCATTATTTCACCTGTGACATTTGTACCTTTGTTAGACTCAATTACTTCCGGTACCCCATATCTGCGGATTATCTCATTCATGAGCTTCTGTACGGTTACCTGCTTATTTACTTTGGTAACAGGGTAGGTCTCCAACCTGAAAAGAAATCAACAACAAGCACATATTCATGCTTCCCAACAAGTGGGAGCTGAGTGTAGCCAATTTGCAATCTCTGAAATGGGTAGAGTGGTCTAGGCAAGCGTTATGTGGCAAATTTACTTCTGCCCTGTTGCTTACGGCAAAGATCATGCAAAATTGGACAAATGATGCAGCAGCTACAGAAAACCCAGGAGTCACCCGTCCTTGTTCAAGCGTTGACATCATTGCTGCTTTGAACGGGGTGTTGGATGAGGCGAGCATCGCCACCATGCTGAAGGAGGTGCTGGAAGGCCTGGAGTACCTGCATAAGAATGGCCAGATCCACAGGGATGTTAAGGCTGGAAACATCCCCCTGGGTGAAGACGGCTCAGTGCAGATCGCAGATTTTGGCGTCAGCGCGTTTCTAGCCACAGGAGGCGACATCACCAGGAATAAAGTCAGAAAGACCTTTGTGGGCACGCCATGTCGGACGGCACCGGAGGCGACGGAGCAGGCCAGAGGACACGACCTCAAGGCGGACATCTAGACCCCCGGTAGGTGTGTCTTTCCGTGCATCAGCTGGGCCATCATGGGGCACAGGGACCGTGGTAGGTAAGTTCTGTTGACCGTCCCATTTCTGCTGCTCCCATATTTAGTCCATTTGTCTTTTTTTCTTCATTGCTGGCTTGTAACTGTAAAGTCCTTAGCATATCAATGTCCAAAATTTTAGCAAAGTCCAAAGTTTGTATCAAAGTCCAAGTTCATATCAAAGTAGTCAAAGTCCAAGGTTTATATCAAATTCTTCTTTTCTTCTTTTCTTCCACGGCTTCAGGGCCACTGCCTTCGCTGTGTGGTTTGTGATGGCGTTGCCTCTTGCTTCTCCGGTGTAGGAATTGGTGTGAGCTTTCCACTTTGTCACCGCTGCACCATTCTTAATTGGCTGTCCTGCTGAGGTAACAAGCTGTCTGGCCTTCCATGTTGGGCCGCAATCATGAGCTACGCCAAATGCATACCGGGAGTCAGTGTAAAAGGTTGCCATCTTACCTTCTACCACTCCACACGCCTCAGTGAGGGCCTGTAACTCCGCTTCCTGTCCTGGGACATGCGGAGGCATTCTGCTTTTAGGACATCTTGTTGCGTGACCACTGCATATCCAGCGTGGAGTCGTCAATTACCCTGGTACCATCTACAAAAACAACTCAGAATATGCATTATTAACAAGGGCTTTCAGTTAACATTTATTATGGCCACCTGTTCTGGCAACATGATGGCTTCCATTAGTAAACTTACAGCTTTTCTATTTTTGATGGAGGAAACACAAAAGGCTTAGTGATACATTGAGGTAACTATTTGGGTCAGGAGTACATAAAAAAAAGTAAATCATCAACATATTACAAGAGGGTGGTGCCCTCGGGAATTGGCCAGGCGTCTAATATCAGCTTCATGCATCTGGTAAACTGGTTTTGGGCTATTCTGTGCCCCTTATGGCAGCACTGTCCAACAGTACTGCTTTCCTCTGAAAATAAATGCAAACAAATGCTGACAGTCTGGCTGGCCCTTTAAACTCTTTCCCTTTAACGGGGAACAAAAGGGGTATTGGCTGGGAAGACACATTCCTTAAGGGCTTTAAGTTAACATAAAGAAGAGACAGTGTCTGCAACTGCATCTTCCTGGACATGTGCCAGGGGGTACTGACGGACGAAGGGGGCTAAGAGCTTGGTCCTCTGCGTACGTAAGAGTGAGGACAGGGAGAGGTGTCGCTTGGTCTGCTGCCATCCAACATAAGGTCGGATGACTTTCAGACCCGGGGTGTATACAAGCCTCACCGGACAGGTGAAGTTTGATACAACCTCCCAAGGGTCCCATCACGCAATTCTCAATATGCTTTCAGGACCTTCCAGCATAAGGAAGCGCGTGAGGTATCGTGACCCTTAAAACATTACCTCAAGCGGTTTAGTTTCTGCCAGCTGAATTGGCACTTCTGAACCCCTTGCACCGATTACCGCTAGACAATCAGGCTGGTATTCTATTTCAAATAGATCATAACCTTATTGTAAAAAGGAAAAAGAAAAAATTAAAAATTTAAAAATAGCTGACCTGCAATACCTAGATCACCTATATCTTCTCCCCCCCCCCCCCTTTGAACTAGGGTACTTAATTGGGAGAGTAACCGAGTTCAAGGTAGTAGCAACAGTGAGAAGAATGACAAGAGCACATTGTAGCTGGATTTGACGGGCCAGAAATAAGTGCTTGGGTTGCACTTGCGTGTATACGCTCCGGATGTCATGGGGGGGGGGGTTAGTTCAATACCAACTCCGAAGATTTGTTAACCATTGCCTGTACTGCTGCCACCGCACAAACACATGAGGGAGCTCCTCGAGCCACTGGATCCACCCTCATTGAGTAGTATCCAAGTGGCCGTGGTTGTCCTCCGTGCTTTTGTGTCAACACTGCCGTCACATGGCTAGAAAGTTCAGTACAGAAAAGAGTAAAGGGTAAAGAGTAGTTGGGAATACCCAAGACTAGAGAGCTGCTTCAGAGGTGAGAGAGAAAAGAATAATTGAAAGACAGTCATAGAGTGGTTGCATAAGAGGAAACAGAGTGGATTCATGGGCAGCAGTATGAAACAAGGCCCAGAAAGGTACAGAGTTTGGCAACAGATGTAGGTACAGGTATGGCCTGGACAGCAGCCTTTTGTTCCTCTGTCAGATGTCCAGTTCCTTGGCCTAAACAATGACCCAGGAGAACAACCTTTATTTTGCAGGACTGGAGTTTGTCATTTCTGCAAGAAAAATTAACAGTGAAATTGTGGCCTGTTGGCAGGCTTCCAAAATATCAGCATACAGAACCGACATGCCATTGGTGTCTGACTGACACCTCATCAGCACACAGTGTCTACATCCCACAGCGCCGACAGCACACAGCGCCTACATGTAGTAGGCGCCTGGCTGACCCTTCAGCGTTTTTTCTGGACTGGAAAAAAGAGGGGTGTTTGTTGGAGCAGTTAGTTTACAAAACTCTTCTGAACTGGCACCTGAGGTCTCAACCCGTACCGATCTATCCGGTAGGAATTTGGTGGATGCAGATAAGGCCTGTAAGATATCACTACCAATAACAGAAACATGAATATTCTACAAACATCTATCCACATTGAAAATTTACAGTCTGCATATGCAGGGGGAAGGAGGGGAAATTGTATCCCCAGTCAATATCTGCATCGTCTGAACACGGGTCATTAACTCTCATCCATCCATGCGGTCAAGTCTGTCTCTCTCATTCAAATGCCTATGATTCACCACACACACAATGTTTGTGCCGTTACAGAGTTCAGGAAATTGTGGATACATTGCACTAGGATGCACACCGTTCACACCAGGAGATAACGCGTATGATGCAACTGTCCTCATCTTGCAAACAAATGCATTCAATCACTACCACCTCTCCCTGGAAACAGTCAAACTTTAACTGTCTGTAATACTAGAGATGTACAACAGATCCCACAACACTAATATTTCCCATAAAAGGAACACACATCTAGCAATTATGCACACGCCCAACCAATTACAGAACTGACATTTACACAAAGAACAGCAAAAACAGTGAGATTCACTGGATTCATTACGGGTTCTATTCTGTTCAAGCAAACTTCTCTAATTGTCCAGTGTTCTCCGCTCTAACTCTCAAGGCCAAAGATTAGAGCGAAGAGAAAAAACAAAGGGAAGGGGGGAGGACCTGCTCTGGACTAGCTGCGGATTCTAATAGATCAAGCATTAACCCTCTATGTACTCCTATATATTTATATATCTTATCACATATTGACCCTCCCCTTCCGACCTTTCTTCTCAGCAGTATCTGACTTATGAGGAATGGACAACACGTACAGCAATGACACAATGTTATGACATTAAAACATACAGGACAGACAGCACGGTGGTATTGTCACATAATTGTCTGCAGACTCTGCATGAACTTGCTTCATGTCATAGGGGGACACAGACTAGAGGATTCCCTTTCTCCTCCATTTTTTCGCCCAGCAAAGTGGAAAAGATTTTTCCAGCAACAACTACATTCATGGGCAACAACTACATTCATGGGAAATTTTAAGCACAGACCTACTTGGGATGGGGGTGCTAAACACAGACTGCAGAACAGATAATCGGGAGAAGGCTATTTGCAGGTGGGATGAGGAGACTTGATTGTTTCTATGCAAAATTCAGAAAAGGCACTCGTCATTGCAGTTCAAAGAATTGGTATGCTGGGTAAAAACATACATAGATGGGAGGTCAGAGGCCAGCTCATTTCTGCTGCGGAGCTAAGATGACGTCTGAGCGGCAGCTGAAGGTATTGTTACAACAGAAGCTAAAATGGCCGCAGGGCTATGGCTGGCACTAAAATGGCCACCGAAGGCGTGGCCTAACTGGGCGATGGTGACGGGAGGGTCCAGGAATACTACATACTAGACACGTATCAAGATATACCGACTGGTATTGGCCCCAATAACAACACGGCCATCTAGGGGCAGGACAAAAGGGAGAAAAACATTGTCCATGACATGGCCGGGGCGGTGCCCTCAGATGTTAAAGAAGGACTGCCTTTCTTTGTCTTAAACTCAAAGCATATGAATAATCGCCATCTTGAATCTGCAACTTTCTTACTTCAACTTTACGTTACTTACTGAAACATCTTTCTCTGCAAACTTGAGCAATCATCTATTAACTACAATTCCTTCATTATCAGCTAACACACTTTTCAAGCCTTCTCCGACAGCCCCCACCTTTGTAAAACGGCTGTCCGCTCTCTGTGAATATGAACTATTCCCTGCATTTAGACTCATAGATAAACACATATGCTGGGTTTTGAATTCCACACCTTGTGCACATCCAATGTGGAACATCATCAGTCTTATCAGAGCTCTCGTATGGAGGCGGTCTGACAGGCTTACGGTACTTGTAAGACTTTACATGTTCTTCAATCCATTCAACTTCCTCATAACCTTCAGCTTTCAACTGTACAGAAACCTTATGCCACATTTCAGCGTCTTTCAATAAACCAGCATCATTCAGTGACCCTCTACACTTACATTTCTGACCACAATCCAGGTTGTAGCCTGCCACCAGACGGCATACCCACTATCTCACATAACTTCTTAACCTTCTTCACATACTCCTCTCCTCTACATGACACCAAGTGGACAGAATCCAGGAGACCCTGATCAGTAGTCTTCTTAAAGAACTTCAACATGTTATTACGTACGATACAACAAGACGTAGTGTTCAAAGACTTCCACGCCAAATGCCCTGTCCTCGATGACGTAGTGTTCACAGACTTCTACGTTCAATACAGTTAAACAGCCAAAACGCCCTGCATCGTTAAACAGCCAAAATGCCCGGTACAGTTAAACAGCCAAAACGCCCTGCACCGTTAAACAGCCAGTCCTAATGGACCCACAAAATGCCATGTACAGTTAAACAGCCAAAACGCCCTGTACATTTAAACAGCCAGTCCTACTGGACCCACAATGAAAACACATATATATGCATATAGTCAAATTACAGATTCTGTCCCTCGGTGTCACTTAAGAGTACCCAAGACCTGAGGTAACAACATCTATTGATGACAGCTTAACAATTGTACATTGAAATAACGACTGACCGCAGGACAGACTACAATCAAACGTGCCAAAACAGACCACGGTAGACATCATATATATGTATATATGTGACTTACCGCGCTGTATGGGGTTGATCAGTCCCCGGCCTTTGGCACGGCTGATATCATCAATCCAGGTCTGTGTCGTAGTCCAATGGTTATCATCAGAGTCAATCAATAATCCTGCCGACTACGCCAGTTGTTAAGGACTGTTACACATGACCGGTCACATTAACCTTTCAAGCCTTGGGTTCCAAATTAGTTCATACCTGGATGCATCAGAGAGGCCAAAAACTATATGATCTATAGTAATTAACTCTCACAGATATGTAGAGATGTGCCGCGGCAAGTATATACAGCCCACTTTGCTTAAGGCGCGTACACTGAAAGTTTATTGACTGACTATAGTTCTAATACAGAAAATGAATACGTCATTAGTCACGAGGTTTAATCTCATTGGGTTAGAAATAACATTAGAATCATGCATTGTTTAGTGAGAATATATTTGTTCTCAAGCGTCTGTTTCACTTCAGTGTTATCTCGTCCTCCCTGGTCCTCCCTTGTCCTCCCTTGTATTCACTTTGTTATTCAGCTCGCTGTACTACAGTCAATTCCCTTGTCCAAGTTTCTCCGCAGGTGTGGGAGGACTTTTCCTGATAACAGCTGTGTCCAGACTTGGTTCTCATGAAAAAGAACAGAGAGACACATCATTACGCATTGCAACGAATCTCCTGCTCTAAAGCTATTTCTGCTTGAATTATTGTTTCACTACACACAAGCTTATTTACGTCTTATAATGCTCCATTTTGTATCTAGCGGCCATTTTGAGACAGAGTCTTTATTTTTTATGAACCTGTACTTTCTCACCGCTGTCTCCTCTAAGCTTTCACCTCTTATTTGTGCTTCGCAGCAGTCTGACCCTGAAGCCCTTCCGGAAGGCAAACTTTTTGTCCCTTTGTCCTAGAGGTTGAAAGTGTTAGAGGAGATGCATGCCTCAGTCCTTGCTGTTCAGCCCGGTATTCAAGGAACTCTGGAACTACTTTCCAGGACCTATTGGTGGCCTCATAAGGCTAGGGACGTCCGGGCGTTTGTCACTGCTTGTCCGGTGTGCGCCAGGGGGAAGAGTGTCAGAAGACGTCTGGAGGAGCCTCTGCTTCCCTTGCCTATTTGAAACTCAAGGTTCCATCCTTGAAGCTGGCTCCCCGCTTTGTTGGCCCATTCACCATCTCTCAGGTGGTGAACCCTATGGCGTACAGACTGTCTCTTCCGCAGTCTTGGGGGATTTATGATGTTTTCCGCAAGGGGTTGCTCAAGGGATATGTGACCCCAGTTCTGCCCGCCCGGAACCTGCCCCCTCCTATGCTTGTTCAGGGTGAACTAGAATAAGAGATAGAGCATTTGATTGAAGCACGTTGGGTTAGGAATACTTTACAATACTTGGTGCATTGGAAGGGTTTTGGCCCAGAGGATCGAACGTGGAATTCCGCCAGGGACGTACATGCGCCACGTTTGGTCCAATGGTTTCACAGGCCCTCAAACCCGTTCTGGGTCGTGGGGGTCCGGTGTCCTCCAATAGAAGGAGGGGTACCATCAGGACCAGCGATGACGGGACCGGTGGCTCGCGGGTCCGCTGTACCTACATCGCTGGTCCTGTCACTCAGGCTGGGCTGTGCGGCATCGGGAAGCCCCAGCCCTTATTACCTTCCCCGACCACTGTACTCCTCCTTCTTGCCGCCGGGTTGCAAGGGACACGATGGGTGCTGCCCCGTGCCGCGTCCTCGGCACCATGGCAACCAGGCACGCTTGGATCTCTGCCTGTTCTGCAGGGCTGAGGGCGGGCTCCCCAGCACTGCTGGGAGTCTCTGCTGCTGTCAGACTTCCTGCCCCAATCAGCTGCTGGGGTGGGAGTTCTGACAGCATTTAATCTTCTCTGGGAGCTTCCCTCTTTGCCACTGTTAGTTGGGTCTTCCAGCTGCACGTGCGTATCTTGCTTTTGTCTCCCGTATTGAACTCCACTTTTGACTCTCAGCTTTCTGGACCTGACTTTGTCTTTTGCCTGACCCTTTTGTACCGCATACCCTCCTATTGCCGACCCAGATAGTCTGACTTGCCTTAGTGTTTGTTTTTTCCACTGTCTGTGTTGTCTGTCCCTGAGTTCCTTTTCCCTAGTGAGTGCAGGGAACATCGCCCAGTTGACACCCTAGGGCCTAGCCCAGGGGGGCAAGTAGGTAGGAACAGTGGTTGCGGGCAGTGGCTGGGACTTCCAGTATCCCTGACCCCGGTCCCCTGACAAGAGGATCAAAATCGATAAATCGCCGGGCCCGGATGAAATACACCCAAGGGTTCTAAGGGAACTAAGTGATGTGATAGCTAGACCGCTATTTCTTATTTTTATGGACACTATTGATACCAGGGTTGTACCGCTGGATTGGCTCATTGCCAATGTGGTTTCAATACACAAAAAGGGGTCCAAAAGAGAGCCTGGTAACTACAGGCCGGTAAGTCTCACTTCAGTAACTGAAAAAATATTTGAGGGGTTTCTGAGAGATGCCATCCTAGAATACCTCAAGGAAAACAACAGTATAACCCCTCATCAGCATGGGTTCATAAGGGGTCGATCATGTCAGACCAATTTGATCAGCGTCTACAATGAAGTAAGTTCTAGACTGGACCTGGGAGAGTCTATTGATCTTGAATCTGGATTTCTCTAAAGCATTTGACACCGTGCCACATAATAGCTTGATATATAAAATGAGACTGCTCGGTCTGGGCGAATTCGTGTGTCTTTGGTAAGGAACTGGCTCAAAGATAGAAAGCAGAGGGTAGTAAAAAATGGTTCGTACTCTGATTGGGCCACCGTTGCTAGCGGGGTGCCATAGGGTTCAGTATTAGGCCCCATTCTGTTCAATATGTTTATCAATGACCTGATAGAGGGGCTGCACAGTAAAATATCAATATTTGCAGATGATACAAAATTATACAAGAAAATTAATACAATAGAGGACAATATACGGCTGCAAAATGACCTAGACAAGCTGGGGGCTTGGGCAGAAAAATGGCAAATGAAGTTCAATGTTGATAAATGTAAGCTTATGCACATGGGCAGGAGAAACGGATGTCACCAATACACACTAAATGGGGTACTGCTAGAGAAAAGTGAGATGGAAAAAGACCTGGGGGTACTAGTGGATTGTAGATTTAACTGGAGCAATCAATGCCAGTCAGCTGCTGCAAAAGCAAATAAAGTCTTGGGGTGCATTAAAAGAGGTATAGGGGTGAGGGACGAGAACATCATTCTTCCACTATATAAGGCACTAGTCAGGCCCAATGTGGAAAACTGTGTGCAGTTCTGGTCACCGGTGCTCAGGAAAGATGTTGCAGTGCTTGAGAGGGTTCAAAGAAGGGCATCTATATTAATTAACGGAATGGGAGGACTGGAATACCCAGAGAGGCGATCAAAATTGTGATTATTTACCCTGGAAAAAAGACGGCTAAGAGGAGACCAAATAACTATGTATAAATACATGAGGGGACGATACAAGGATCTCTTCCATGATCTGTTTATACCCAGGACTGCGACAGTAACAAGAGGGCATCCGCTACATCTAGAAGAAAGCAGGTTTCATCGCCAACACAGAAGGGGGTTCTTTACTGTAAAAGCTGTGAGACTGTGGAACTCTCTGCCTGAGGACGTGGTGATGGCAAAATCCATTAAGGAGTTTAAGAGGGGACTAGATGCCTTTCTAGAGCTCTATGATATTACAGGATATAGACATTAGGTGACCAGCAGGGTTGTTTATCTCAAATGTTGATCCAGGGATTACTCTGGCTGCCATTATGGAGTCAGGAAGGAATTTTTTTTCCTTCAAAGGAGCTAATTTGCCTTCCTTTGGACCAACAAGGGAAAGGTTAAAACAGGCTGAACTAGATGGACATTGTCCTCATTCAGCCTAACATACTATGTTAAAATAATATTGGGGCCATTATTGGGGGCATTATTACTCTGTTTCTTTAGACAAGTCTCACTGGCACAAATATGTGTTGGGTATGTTGTGTATTGGCACTTTCAATGCCTATGAAAATGACTAGTTTTCTTTTTTTACAGGAAGAGGAGCGCAATTTCACACTTTGCCTCAGGCAGCATAAAAGCTCCCGTTAGGCTGGTGCCTGGTTCCCAGCTGATAGTCACATCCGGCTGCAGCAAGCCAACAATAACATCACAGATGCCATGGCCATGTGACCGCTGCAGTCAATTACTCGCTTAGTTTGGCCAGTGATCATCTGCAGTGGTCACATAACCTGTTCCTGGGACGTAAATCTCTGCAATTGGTGGTAGTGACCAACTAGGGACCTGGCACTTGTAGAACAGGAGCAGCAGTGAGAAGAGAAGGGCTTTTTTATCTTATTCTACCACTCTAAGCCTGTTTAAAAAAATGTTTTCACCTGAGATAACCCCTTTAATTCCTTAATTGTCTGAGGGAGTTTCAAGAAGCCAGGAAAGGAAAAGATATCTGCGTGTAGAAACATGTACCTTAACTCAATACTGAATTGTCACTAATGTGATAAGTGAATGACACACATAATAATCGGTATTGATATACATGTCTAGAGAATTTGCATGTGTTGTAAATAACATTCAGGTCTGCTGAAAACTATTATCTAGTATCTGAGTAGTCACATAAAATACAACGGAGGCGATTTCTCCAAACAAGTGCAAAGGAAAGGTGATGGAGTGGTCCATAGCAACCGACCAGATCTAATGTTTCAGAGGTTCCTTTGAAGTAATCACATGCACTGGATTCGATTGTCCTTGTTTTCTTTTAGGGCTCTGTCAGATGAGCGTCTTTTAGGTCCGTGTCAAATGAACGCCTCTAAAAGAACCAATGGGTTCTTATAGAAGCGTTCATATGCGCAGAATAGCACGCACCTAAAAAAGATAGGACATAGGTGCGTTTAGTGCAGGAGTTTCCACTGACTCCTATGGGAGCAGGAGTTAATAGAAACTCCTGTGCACGGAATAGCTTCCCCGCTGCTTACAGCAGGACATTTAAAAGCTGCTTCTAGCCGGAAGCACCTTTTAAATGTCTCGCTGTTAACCCCTTAGTCCCCACGGGGATGAGGGAACTTCCCGTGGGTTCCGTTAATCCCTGTAGGAGTCCTCTTATCACTGAACACTGTGACAGCACTGTCACAGTGTTCAGTGCTTTCAATGGAGCCAGCGCTGCAATGGGATGAAGGCAACCCCTATAGGGATTTTCTAGGAAGGGCTTGAAATATAAGCCCTTCCCTGAAAATAAGACCTAGCTGCCTGAAAAAAAAAAACACATTACCTCTCCGGCGCTGTCCAGCACTGGCGTATCTTCTCCCTGGCTTCCCTGCACTTTTCTAAAGCATTTTCTTCTGGTCGGGTCCTGAAAGCGCCGCCTCTGATTGGCTGAGTGCTGTGACCAAACAGAGGCAACGCTCGGCCAATTATTGAATAACAGCTTGAATATTCCGTCCCTTGTTATGGATAGATAGATGGATAGATGGATAGATAGATAGATGGATAGATGGATAGATAGATAGATAGATAGATAGATAGATAGATAGATAGATAGATAGATAGATAGATAGATAGATAGATAGATAGATAGATAGATAGATAGATAGATAGATAGATAGATAAGGTAAAGGATAACATGGATGTGGGATCATTTCTTTATATATAACCAGGCAACTCCCTATAATCTCTGATTGTGTGGTAACCCCAAAGCAGACAGTTAAAAGCCCAGATATGTCATCATCACTGTCAAGTATTAGTTAATAATGTAAGGGCTGAGACATTTCCCCATTGTTGGATTTTTAGCTGTAGCCTTGGGATTCACCTAAAGCATTTGCATGTTCTTGTAATTATGACAAGGTTCATTTGAGTCCATTATCTGTGTGGATTACAATTTGCAGTCAGTCCTTATTATTACACTTGTAGAATTGCTTGAGATTGCTTGTACTGTAGCTCTTGAGACAAGCTCCATCATGCAGCATGAGCTCTTACTACCCTCTTAGTGTCAGCAGTGTTGTTGTGCATTATGTAAACCTTGTAGAGACATGCTTGTGGCTTACAAGATGTGGCCAGCGCAGAGAATTAATATGTTTTATTTGGCAGTGACCGTTCTTCCTTTTAATCCAGTTTGTAACTCTACTGTGTGCAGCTCTCTCTGCCAACTTTCCTACCATCGTACATGCATGTTCGGATTGAGCATGTCTGCATGTTCGTTTTAATAGGGAGAAGGGAATAAGACACCAATTATAACATGATGACATATCCCAATATGGCATCACGTTGTAAAATGGAAATACCACTTTACCTCCATTCCAGTGAATGGGACGCAGACAGAATACCAGACATGGCCCCAGGACTAGACAGGTACTGTTTCTTGGAAAAAAAGAAATCCCAGACAACACCTTTAACCCATATGTAGTAGAAGTTTTGCAATTATGTGCATGACAGAACCCTTTTCATTTGCATTAACAGTACTGTGCTAAAGTTTTCAGCCGGTGCGGAAAAAATGCTGCAAAGTAAGGATTTTTTTTAACAAGCAAAAGGCGTCTGATTGACTCAAGATTAAGGCCTCCTGCACGCGATAGGGTCTGATCCAGCATGCGGGATCCAACCCTGTGCCTGGCCGGTGACCTTGCTTACCTGTCTGGATTCTTCCTTATCTGTACTGTGGTAGCACCAGCCATCACGTCAAGCACATGTGCAGTACAAATTATGCCGCACCATTGCTAGGCGATGACACGGATCCCGAAGCGCTTCAGCCAATCACAATCAGAGCTCAGCAGCGCTACAGAGCCGGGGATAGCAGCAGAAGTCGCCGCTGAGCCCCGGCAGTAGTCAATGGCTTTTCAAGGAAGGGCTTTATATGCCCTTCCCTGAAAAGCCATTTAAAAAAGTGTAAAAAAAAATACTCACTTCCCTTCGGCTGCCGGGGCTCAGACGCGCCTTCTGCCGCTGTTCTTGGCTCTGTAGCGCTGCTGAGCTATCAGCAGCCGGGTATTTAAAATCCCCACCTGCTGGTAGCGCTGATTGTGATTGGCTGAAGTTCTAGCTGAGAACTACAGAGCCGGGGACAGCGGCAGAAGTCGCCGCTGAGCCCCGGCAGGTGAGTATTCTTTTGGCTTTTAACACTATTTCAAAAGGCTTTTCAGGGAAGGGCTTGTGAAGTGTGGTTTTAGTTTTGGTTAACATTTAAAGGGGTTTACCAGGACGTAGGATCGTTAGGATGGGCAATCAATATCAGATTTATGGTGGTCCGACTCCTGGCACGATCAAACTATTGAATCTGTGGCCTGTTCATTGTATATCATGTACAGCTCCGTACATTTTGGAATGGCTGTGCCTGGTACTGCAGCTAAGTCCAATTCACTTGACTGTATCTGAAACAGTTGCTATAAAATGTATGCAGCTATGTCTACAAAACAATGAGAAGGGCGTAACTATAGGGGATGCAGTTGCACCCAGGGACAGGAGCCTTAGGGGCTCATAAGGCCTCTCTTCTCCATATAAGGAGCCCAGTACTATGAATAAAGCATTCTAGTTGGGGGCCCTGCAGGACACACTGCAAGCCGTGGTAATTTCCACACCAAAATCCACAAGGTTACCTGCAGATTTGGAAGCGGAATTAAAACTGGCTTAAAACCTGCCTGCAATTCTGCATCAAAATCCACAGTTAGATCTGCAGATTTGGTTGCATTCCACAGTCTAATTTTGGCCCATGTGAAAGCACCTTTATGCACTTTGCCTGACATCTTTTTGCTACTCGTATATGGAATGGTATGGATCAAACATTGGGAATAAGGCACAACTCTTTGATGAACATGTACATATGCAAATGTTCTCAGATTAATTTCTACAATTTTATTAATAATACCAGCTTACAAACTGTGCTTTGAAGCAATGCAATGCTTCTTCTTCAGTAGTGCTGGGGACACTATACAGGTTTACATAAAACCCTTATATTGGATTGGCCGAGCTTCTGAAATCCTCATTTGATTGCCATTGATGTGAAGAAATCCCAATCACTGGTGCTGCTCTGGGTAACCACCTGGTGGTAGTGCTGCCCACACCATCATGATCTGCTACTCTGCATTGTGCAATAATCTCAAAAACAGAGCTGTCCGCAGAAACATAATTTACACTTGCTGATCAGGTAATTTTAAAGCAAAGTCAAATTGTTATTGTAAGGGCTGCTTCGCACTGGCGATATTGGGCTGTGATTCACGGCCCAATATTGCCCTCAAAATCCTTCTGAAAACCTCTGGATGCGAGGCGTTTTTTACATGAAAATAGCCTCGCATCCTTGTGGGGAATCCCTTCATCCCTGCCGTGGCTGAAGGGATTTCTCGACCATGTCTGAAGGGATTACCCTGGCGCAGCTGCCACAGCTGTGGCAGGGGATCGTGATGTTCTCCCATTGTTTTCAATGGGGCCAACAGTCCTGCCACCGGCCGCATTGAAGACAATGGACAATGTCGCAAGAAGAAAGGATATGCTTTCTTTTTAATGCAACATCGCAGAAGTGAAAACTTTGCAAATGAGAATGAATCCATTGGAAATGATTGGTTTCATAATGATGCGTTTTCACTCAGTCTCACATCGTGAGAAAATTGTGCGATTTTTCTTGCCAGTGTGAAGGCCCGTAAGTGAGATTTTAGTAGAAGATATTGTAAATTTCTGACGCAAAAACTTTTATTAAGCAAATGGACTTTTCCAAAATATCACAGTGCATTAATATACAAAGAATTGCTAAAGCACATAAAGCTGTTTATATTACAAAATGAAAATAAAAGCAGGATTGATATCCTATAATACCTTGTTTCCCCAAAAATAAGATCTACTCCAAAAATAAGCCATATCCTAATTTTCGGAGAGGCTTGGAATATAATCCCTACCCTGAAAATAAGCCCTAATTACACTACATTCAAAAAGGAATACATTATCTAACTCAGTCCAGGTCCCTCCTGCTGCTCTCTAGAGGTTCGGCGCAGTTCACACAGTCCTCAGCTACTCGTACAACATCACTTCCTGGTTACGGGATTCATAAAGCCTGCCTCCAGGAAGCAATGGCTGTGATTGGTTCTTCGATCACTGCTCAGCTGATTAATGCAGCACTGGATCAGCCAATTCATAAATCTTGCCTCTACAATGAGATGGCAGTTGATTCAGAGGGTTCTTCCATCGCTGCTCAGCGAATCAATGCAGTGCTGGATAAACCAATCACAGCCATTGCATTGGTTCTTCTAGCACTGCATTGATTAGCTGAGCAGCAGTCGAAGAGCCATTCACAGCCATTGCTTCCTGGAGGCAGGATTTATGAATCTCCAAGTGATGTTGTATGAGCAGCCGAGGACAGCAGTAAGCGGCTGCTCATACAAGCAGGAGGAACCTGAACTGGGCCTTCTAGGTATGTATAATAAGACCTCCACCGAAAATAAAAACTAGGGCCTCTTTTGGGGCAAAAATTAACATAAGATAGTGTCTTATTTTCGGGGAAACACGGTATATACTATTCATCATACTACAAAACTTGTGTAAGAAGAGTGCCCAAGTTCGAGTTTCTGCTGTAATGAGCTCTATTATGGGTCCTATAGTTATGTAATCTGGATGATATAAGGGTGACCTTTACTGGCCGTCCTACATTACTGTAGTTTGTGCATTTCTCTATGGAGTGTTGTATGGAACATAGTATGTTGGGCTGAAAAAAGATATATGGCCATCCAGTCTAGCCTATTACTTCCCAAATGTTGATTCAAAGGAAGGCAAAAAACCCCCCAAAATGTTCCTTCCTAACACCAAATTTGGCAATCGGAATAATCCCTGGATCAACAACCCTTCTAAAGTAATTAGTGGCTACAACACGTAATATTATCATGATCAAGAAAAGCCTCCAGGTCCCTCTTAAACTCTTTTATTGAATTCACCATTGGTCTTGAGATCCTAAAGAGTTGCAAGCTGGACAGCACTTCCATTGGTACTGAGCCTTAGGAGAGACTGATGATTCTGGAATGAGCTCCGCCCCCGTCCCGCCTCCCCTCATTGCAAATAGTGCAGAGGGGCGGAGAGGAGGCAAAGAGAGGGCGGGAGCTCAGAGAACTGCTCCCAGCTCTTCCAGCCTCCTCCACCTGCAGAGAGAGACGCCGTATATCGGCCGGCGTGAATACCCGGTCGATATATGGTCGTCTGAATAAGCCCTAAGACTGTCATCATAAATCGTCAGACAGGAAAAATGAAATCTCAGCAAACTATGTCAGTCAGAATAAACTGATAGCTCCTCCCCAGCCTGCTCCCCTGTTGTAAATGAGTTATTACAGAAGGTTGTATGACGGTGTCAGGGGATGGTGGCGGAGATCAGAAGAACAGCGAGCATAAAAAGCTACTATTACAGAGGGCTGTAATCCACTGCAGGTGAATTTTCTTCTCTTATCAGGAGTGAGAGGGGACATCTAGCTGCTACTCAGTGAAAGGATGAGGTATGTAGAGATACTGTGTAGTACAGAGTGGGTGTGGTTATGCTGCACAGGATCCAGAAGAGGAGCTAAGGTTGTGCATATTCATAAGCGAGACCAGCTGATCAGTGCTGGGAATGCCACCAAGATAGAAACTTGAATGTGAGACAGCCTGCAAACCAAGTATAACGCTTTCTAAATGCATGAGAAGGAAAACTCAATGCAAAAAAAAAACCTAAGAAAAGTGCATCATTTTCCTCTGCAGGGAGTTAGTAAGATATGTTTGTATTGATTTGTCATGCCTAAATTTCGCTATAGTCTTTAAGGCAAACCATCTCTATATTCCATATTAGGGTTTATGGACATCGTAGAGTTGGGTCTCCTGCTCAGATTCCCCCTCTATGAGCTGCAATATGCAACTGCTAAGGGGGCTGTACATGTATTAAATATTCAACCATTTACTTAACTTGCCGGATGAAACTTCTCCAGAAGACAGACCAAGAGGAATCAACATTTTAGCTATTTATTATATAAGGATCATCATGATAAGGTTACCTGTATAATATTGCCCTGCCATTACACAGGCCTTCCCTTTGGTACTGACCCTTTTGCAACCATCAAGGCTGCCTGGCTGGTTAATAGATTTGTAATTGCGCACATACCCATAGTCTAAATAATATAAGAATAGCATTTCCACCAAAACAAACTCCAAAGCTTACATCGTTGTTGATTTATATAGGAAATGCTGCTGCCACATACAAGCACATTGTAGAGTTTAGCATATTTGTGACTAGAAGTCTGAAGCTTCCTTTTACTATTATCCATAAAGCAGGTCCCAACATGAGTCTAATTACTATTGTATTAACGAGCAGACCTGCCCTGTACAGTAATTGGCCTATTAAGATTGGTATTTTACATACCATTCAGAAACCTAGAGAACATTTGTAATCAGACAAGCCTTTTTACATTAGGGCACCTATAACATGCCATAGTAGATCAAAACTTGTATGGCAACACCCACTGAACAGACTGACAAGAAGCACCAGGGTCAGGATGTGGGGGCAGCCACCTGCGATGCCATGGACGGGGAGTTGCAGGATCTGGCGGACCCTACACATTGGGAGTGGAATGAAATGGAAAGTATGTATTAGGGTGGCTTCACACGACCGTATGCGCAAATACGCTCGCCACAGTGCAGAGGTTTGAAGAGGTAGATTTGCACGCGTGTTTGCACATATTAATGTATTGCAATATTGTACTTTTTATTGTACTTTTTGCGCATGCATGGTCAGTTCACAAGCACACGCGACAGCCTTTCCGTGAAATAAAAGGCTAATTAGTCTAATAAGCTCCAGATGTGTTCTTTTCCCTGTATTTTGTGTAGTTTTTCATGCTTCCCCATGCGTATATATGCACCTCTCATAGACTTCTATGGGACTTTTGCTGCGCAAAACACAGCAAAAAAGGGCAGGTCCTACTTTTTCATGTGCGTGCAAAATGCGCGTACAAACGTGCTTATGAGAACAAACCTATTGAAATCAATGGGTTATTTTCTTTGTGTTTAGCGCACGCAGATTTTGCATGTGCAAATACCTGCGGTCGTGTGAAGAAGCCCTTATAGCTAAGAATTGGTGAGTGCTTACAAAGGGGGAGTCAAATAAATGATTTGACAGATATGATGAATTTGGCGGGTTGCTGGGGATGGTGGTCCTGAAACCCCTGTCTATGGACCTACAGAGCTAGTCCTGCCCATAGGAAGCACACAGTATACGTAAAAATTAAAACATGAACATCCTTCTTGCTGATAGAATGAAAAAGATGACAGGACCTGCTTAATATCACTTTCTTGCAGTGGTCAGAAAGCCGTTCAAATAATCCTTCTCTGCCAATCAACTGGAAACAGATTAAAAAGAAAACGGAAAGTAAAGGTTTAATAAACTGCCTACCAGTAGAACAGAGTTAAGGCCCATTTACATGGGACGAATGTCGGGCAAACGATGCCCAACACTCGTCCCTGTGTCTACTCGCTCCCGTGGTGCTGCACAGGAGTGAGTATCGTTGGCTCACTCACAGAGCAGCCAGCAAGGGGCCAGGGCGGCTGCAGGAGATTTCACTCCCCCGCCCCTCTGCATTCACTTAACACAGCGGCCATTCAGGATTTTATGCAGCCTAAACGATGATCCTTCAGTGTGAACAGCAGCTGTTCAGTACTGAATGACTGCTGTGTTAAGTAAACGGAGAGAGGCGGGGGAGAGTGAGGAGAGAAATCTCCTGCAGCCACCCCAGCCCCCTGCTGGCCGCTCTGTGAGCAAGCCAGCGATACTCGCTCCTGTGTAACAGCACGGGAGCGAGTACACAGAGGGACGAGTGTCGGGCAATGTTTGCCCAACATTTATCTTGTGTAAATGGGCCTTTAGGCATAATACATTGCATTACGTAAGAAGTGCAGAATATAATATAAGCTATGGTATCAAATGAACATATGTTTAAGTTCCTCTGTAGGAATAATAAATATTGTAAAATAAAAGATAAATAGTGTTTAGATGTATACAGAATAAAAATAACATAAAAATTGCCATTTTCTTTACAATATAGTGTTTTATTATGGAAAAAAACTAAGAAAACAATACAAAATTGCTATAGATGCATTAATAGAAACAGATACTATAAAATTATAGTGCTCTTCATACCGCATAGTGAATTCCATAAAGAAAAGTGAAAAAAGCCAGAATCTCACCTGGCAAATGTTTTATCTTAGCTATTTTGTGTGCTATGATTATTTGTCTTAGGGCTTATTCAGATGACCATATATTGGCCGGGTTTTCATGCCCGGCCTATATACGGTGTCCCTCTCTGTAGGGGGAGGAGGCTGGAGGAGACTGCACTTAGCTCCGCCCCTTCCCATTGCAAATAGTGGTGAGGGGTGGAGAGGGGCGGAAGCTCAGTGCACTGCTCCTGGCTCTTCCAGCCTCCTCCCCCTGTAGAGAGGGACACCATATATTGAGCAGGCATGAAAACCCGGCCAATATAGGGTCATCTGAAGCCGCCCTTAGGCCTTATTTACACAGGCATTGAGTTTTCCTACTGTCCGCATCACAGCCGGAAAGAATATAAATGAGAAAAAGCTGCGACCAAGTTGCAGCTAAAATCCGCGTTTTCTCGTCCATTCACTTGACCAGATTTCCTTCAGCTGGCATAAATCATCAGAAACACTAGCCGCTGCTAAACTCCCTCCTGCTACTTTTGCTGGCAGCTCCCATAGAAGCCCATGGGAGCCACCAGCTGATCGCAGCCAAAAGATAGGGCAAGACCTATCCTGGCCGTGTTAAAACATCGTCCGGCATATTGGACGTTTTTACACGACTAATGATCTAAATGAATGCATTGGAATCCAATGCTTCCAATGGTCCCCATTTTTTATTGTGGCTAAATTAGCAGCGTAAAAATGCTCGTATGTATAATGCCTTACAAGCAGAAAAAGTTAAAGTATGAAAATTGCTAATTTAAGATTAATAGAGATGAGCGAGCACCAAAATGCTCGGGTGCTCGTTACTCGAGTCGAACTTTCAGTGATGCTCGAGAGTTTGTTTCGAGTAACGAACCCCATTGAAGTCAATGGGCGACCCGAGCATTTTTGTATATCGCCGATGCTCGCTAAGGTTTTGATTTGTGAAAATCTGGGAAATTCACAAAAGTGATGGGAACGACACAGAAACCGATAGGGCAGGCGAGGGGCTACATGTTGGGCTGCATCTCAAGTTCCCAGGTCCCACTATTAAGCCACAATAGTGGCAAGAGTGAGACCCCCCCCCCCCCCCCGCACTGTCAGCATAAAGATTGTTCTCCTCTGCCACAGCTGTAACAGCTGTGGCAGAGAAGAACGATGTTAGCCCATTGAATTCAATGGAGCCGGCAATACAGCCGGCTCCATTGAAAGCAATGGGCTGCCGGCGATCGCGGGATGAATTGTCGAGAAGGGCTTAAATATATAATATGCAATTCATCCAGAAATGTGTAAAAATAAAAAAAATATATATACTCACCTGGTACCGGCAGACGGAGTTCAGTGCGGCCGGCGGCAGTCCTCCTGAACTGCTCTGAACAGCTGTGAGTAGTATTCAGCAGCCAGGGATTTAAAATCCCCGCATGCTGAATGAGCTGCCTCTGATTGGTCACAGCCTGACCAATCAGAGGCAGATCTCACTCACACACCCATTCATGAATTTATGAATGGGTGAGTGACTGCTGCCTCTCATTGGCTCAGCGCTGAACTCCGTCTGCCAGGACCAGGTGAGTATATATATATATCTTTTTTTTTTTTTTTTTTTTTTACACATTTCTGGATGAATTACAGGGAAGGGCTTATATATTTAAGCCCTTCCCGACAATTCATCCCGCGATCGCCGGCAGACCATTGCTTTCAATGGAGCCAGCTGTATTGCCGGCTCCATTGAATTCAATGGTCAGTGCTCGTTTAATCGAGACGAGTACCGCGTGGTGCTCGTCTCGAGTAACGAGCATTTCGAGCACCCTAATACTCGAACGAGCATCAAGCTCGGACGAGTATGCTCGCTCATCTCTAAAGATTAAATAAAATGCAAAACGTATTGATCAAAATTGACCATTAACATAAAGTATGTGTTACGAAAAACACTGAGTCGCCTGCAGAGGTAAAAGCATTCCAAGGTTATAACCACTTAAAGTGACACCTCAGATTTGAAAAATGGGGCCTGGTCAGGAAGGCTAAAACTGTCTGTAGGGGGAAGGGTTAAAAATACTAGCACTATGTAACAAGCTATTATACTGGTAACTCTTATGTAATAGTCGTTACCAGGTAACCAGGTGTGGCTTTTTGGCAGTAGATGTTGATTTTTGATAGAATGAGCAGCTACTGTGTGTAATGTAGTTAATGCTGTCTTGGAAACCAATGATGTGGCTTTTTGGAATTGTTGGTATTGTCACAAAGTAATTCTTGGGCTCGGCCAAATAAAATCCTGAAAGCGGTGATACATTGTCTGTAAATTGTTCTATTCAGATTCCACAAAATCTGTAAGCAAATCAGGCCGTCCGAGTCCCGAGTCACAGTGTCCAGATATGCAGACATACGTAAGGAAGTCGGGAGGAGGGCTGCACAACGCAAGATCGGGATTTCACTGCTGCTAGTGCTGACGTCAGCGGCAAGGGGAGGCGGCCAAGCAGCTGAGGGGCTGTGGGAAGAGGCTGACCAATGTGCATACAAGGCGCAACAATATAAAAGTGTTACAATAATGATAAATCTTGTGTTTACAAAGATATGTTCAGGTTCTGTGTCATGGCCAGGAATGATATGATGACTGCTTAGGATCGACCACGCTGATGACAGAAAACCCATTAAAGGGCAAGCTGTTGTGCTACCTGCACCACTGGCGATATGAAATCTGGATAGGCACATACATTACAGGGATGTATGTTTTATTAGCATTTCAGAAAGAACATACTGTAAAATGCCACTGGGAATGGGGAGAACAATCATGGGGGTGTGGCCCCGCAGACTTCTCCCTGCCCAGATCAGCTCCTTTGTACAGCACAGGCGCATTGTAGTTGTAGAAGGGAGTTGTTATCTGTGAGGAAGAATCCTGAGAGGTTTGAAAGCTCGCTATAAGGGCTTATACCGACATGTGCATATCAGCCGGGCTTTCACGCCCTGCCGATATACGCTCTCTCTGCAGGGGGAGGAGGCGGGCCAGGCCGGGAGCAGTGCCCTAAGCTCCTGCCCCTCTACGCTATTTTCAATGGGAGGGGGCGGGGTGGAACTTAGCTCCGCCACATCCTCCCATTGCAAACAGTGGCGAGGGGCGGGAGCTCAGGGCCTGGCCCGCCTCCTCCCCCTGCAGAGAGGGACAACGTATATCGGCCGGGCGAATAAAAACCCGGCCAATATACGCACGTCGGAATAAGCCCTAACATTGTGTATTTTTGTTAGCCATTAAAAAGTATCATATCTACAAGATTACTTGGTTTCTCTTGCTGGGAACAATCACATTCAGGTCATTGCTAGGATACTGAATAATCACTGCTAAAACACTGCCCTCTTTAAACGGACACTAGATAGGAGATGCAGCGGTATGTGGCCTGCAGTGGCTTCTGTTCCGCAAAACGATTTTCTGCTCTGAATGTGAGATTACATTGGCCAAGTCTGGGATCTCCAACTGTAAATGATGTCCAAAATGTAAGAGAGCTGTCGTATGAAGTTGAAACCCCTTTGGTACTACTTTGGTAAATTTCCTACTTTGAATCTGATATGACACAAATGTCCCATAGATGCATAAAAGCATTTAATGTAACACTATGAAGTTTTCCACTTTAAAAATGTTTCAGTGTATGCTCCTTTATCTGCACATATAAATATCCCGATCACATTGGGGACAACTCTTCTCATCTCTAAGAATCTCTCATATCATGCTTAACAGATTAGTCATACTCAGCTCACAGCGCCTTTACCTATCAGAGGATCAGAAAACAGACTGACCTTTACATGCCGTGTGAGTCTTCCAAGTCACAGACATGTCACTATACAAAAGATCGAAGGTACAAAAACCAACACACAACCACAGCCCTAATCACATGACAAAAGAGTGTCATGCATGCATACATGTGCTCTGCACTGCAAACAGGAAGCTGCTGAGTTGAAAGCTGCCCTCTGGTTTCAGGACAAAATTGTGTCCCAGATGCGGAGATGGAAGGGGTATATTACCTGCATTTGTTCCTCTATGAAGACCCTCTGATCTGACAGTCCATCAGAGACATCAGCTGTAACAATAGCCAGGATTAGAGTTAACTTGACTGTTTAAGGCCAGCTGCACACGACCGGGTTGGATTCCGAATGCGGGAACCCGCAGCGCTTTTCCATAGCATGCTATGGAAGGGATTTGCTGCCCGCTCTGGATTCCGCAATGCAAATCCGTCCATGTGCAGGCGGCCTAACACCTCAGTGTTGACTGAAGCACCTAAGTGGATTTACAAAGGAAGGAGCTCCCTTCGTAAGCTCATCCGAACCTCACAATGTGGTCATGTGATGTCCCCGGGGCTACCATACATTCTATGTACTGGAACCTATTAGGCCGTGCCTACAACAGGACATTGAGGGCTGTCTGTCCATGTAAAACTAACAAGCATAATACACTGCAATATAGCAGTATTGTAGTGTATTATTGAGGCAATGAAAGGATCCCATCATCAATTTCAAAAGTGGGACTAAATAAAAATGTAGAAAAAAAAATAGCAAATAAAGAACATAGAACATTTAAATCCTGTAAAAAAAATTAAACTTTTTACAACTTTTACTTACAGTTTAATTATCTAAAGCAAACCCTAATTGGCCTCTAAAATAGGGGGAAAAGGATCAAAAACTCATATGTACTCCAAAATGGTACCAATGAAAACTACAGGTCGTTCAACCAAAAGCAAGTGATGACACAGCTATGTCACCTGAAAAATACATAATATGTAAATTGTTGCAAATTTTCACTGCGGAGTCCACACCAAAAATCTGCAGTGTCTGAAATAACCATTTTTGGCAGATGCAGAAACTTAAGATAGGCCCATAGACATTCTATACAGTCCATATTCAGCTGGCAAGCAGTGACCGTGTCCGAACAAGTGCTTCAGCTGTCTCATTCTAGAAATCACGGGGGTCTTGGCAGTCGAACCCCTAGCAATTAAAACTTGAATTTAATGATGAACTCTTATCAGTGGTGCAAGCTGTTATCACAGGCGGCAGCACTGATAAGATTCTTTCAACTCCAGTTGAGTCCCACTGGTAGTTCACAGTTATGCAAAACAGCTGTATTGTTCGCTGAGTGATAGCTGCATGTCCCGCTCCGCCCACATAGCTCTTAAGTAGCTGCCTAACTGCTATAGACTATGCAAAGATGATTGCTCAAAACTGTCACTCAAACTGTCATTTGAGCAACCTTTGAGCGATCATCTGTCAGTGTAAATGGGGTCTTAGTCTAAGACACTGCATGCTGCTCTGATTAGCCAGTGATGGCCAGTCAGATAAGCATGTAGTGTCTAAGGGCTGTTTCACACGGGCGTTGCAATTTTCACCCGCCTGCATTGTGGCCGAAAATCGCATGAATGAGAGAAAGCCGCGACCACGTCACGGCTAAATCTCCCGCTTTCTCGTCCGTTCAGACGGCTGGGCTGGGGCGTATATATGCTGCAGCCCATAATTCTGTTGGACGGGGGGAGAGACTTTAGCGCTGCTAAAGTCTCTCCCCCTCCCTTTGCCAGCTGATCGCACAGAAGCCTATGGGAGCTGCTGGTAAGGGGACGGGGAGGGCCTTTAGTAGCGCTTGCCATGCTAATTTCCCTCCTCTCTCCCCAGCCTATGGAAGCTGCCAGCAAGGGGAGGGGGAGGGACTTCATTAACGTGAGCCACTGCTAAACTCCCTCCTCCTCCCCTTTTCTGGCGACTCTCATAAGCTAAATAGAGATATTCTGCCGCCCGCCGCTGCAGCGTCCTTTTCACGTGATGCGACCGTGTGAATAGACGAGAAAACGCAAATTCCTTTTGGAATCAGATCGCGGCAATGCAGCATTGCTGCGATTTTTTTTTTTTAATGTGATGCGACCTGCGTGAAAACGCATCGTTTGTGTGAAGGCAGTATTACACTGCCCTGGACTACCAGGAACCTTACTAGGTACACCTTCAGAATGCATCACCTAGATTGTGTGCACTAATTAAAACTAGATTTTTTAATTACCGCCCATAGCATGCAATGCAAACTGCTTTTTCCTGCCCACGAGCGGAAATCAATTGCAATTTTCCACGTGCGGGAAAAAAAAAATCACAGCATGCTCTATTTTAAGGCAGATTCCACGTGGACAACTTCCATTGAAGTCAATGGAAGCCATCTGCCCCGCGGCCCGTCCACAATGATGATTGCGGAAAGGTCGCAGGATCTACGTCATCGCCTAGTGACAACGCAGCATTATCTGTACTGCGTCCGTAGTACAGAAAAGAAGAATGCGGACAGGTACGCCGGGTCACCAGCTGGGCACAGGGTTGGATTCCGCTGAGGGATGCTGCATGCAGAATCCCACCCGGCCGTGAGGGGTATTATTAATATTAGAGAGTATAGAATGGCACTGTTAGTCTGAGGTGCACTAATACTATGTAAGGGCTCATGCCCACAGCCGTGACGGGCTGCGCAAGCAGAATACCGCAGCGGAGTCTGTCATGGCGCCCCCCCCCCGAAAACCCCATACTCACCTCCAGATCCCCGCATGACGCGCCAGCAGGGTCATATGACGCGGCCGACGGTGGGCGCTGTGTGCGTATTCACGCTATACTTCCGCTGTGCTGACAGCGGAAGTATAGCGTGACGACCGGCTTCCATTGACTACAATGGTGGCATTCCGCAGCGTGGACATTGGAACGCCGTGGATTTCCGCCGCGTGAATCCGGCTGTAGGCATTAGCCCTAAGGGTACAGAGGGGGAGTATTTCAGAGAGCGGCATTATTAGGGCTTACTCGCACGGGCATAAAGTCGGGTTGCGTGCGGTACATGTATCTGACAAACAGCACAAGACCCCATATTAGCCGATTATGCCTGGACTGATGGTACGTGTGAAAAAAGAATTGCTGCGTGTCCTATTCTCATTCCCTACCCCATGTCTGAGCTGGTAGGGATGGGGAGAAATCTACAGGGTGGCCACGGAAAAGTAGCTGGCGCCACACCCTCTAATGAAAGATGTCTGTGTTGCCCATAGCAACCAATCACAGCGCAGCTCTCATTTCTTACACTGCTGAGGTAACATGAAAGCTGCGCTGTGATTGGTTGCTATGGGCAACAGACAGATTTTCTCATACACAGCTTACATAAGAGTGCGGTGCCGTTGCCCACCCTGTATAACGTGCCAGCTCTTCCCTTGGCATTACATGATTGTCTTACACTTCCCCACACCTGCGGGTTTATAAATGTTACACAACCAGCGGGGTCAGGAAGAGACACCCACATTATCCTGAATGTTACATGACATCCTCGACTCTGCTGCACGTACTGCTCACGCCTCCGTAGGTGTGGCGTGCCCCGCCCCCCCACAGTGTCCTGGCACAGCAGCGGTGAATGAAGTGGGCAGGGCTCGCCGACACCTGCAGGGTATTGTTGGCAGTGGCGCAGGTAAAACGCGCGAAGGTATAGCCTGGCGCACGGCCAAACCTCCCGTCAATGAGAAAGGTGTGAAGACGGGAACATCCGACCGCAGGAGGCGAGCGCTCATTGGTCACCCGGGCTGGGGAGATAATCAGGAGCTGCGCTGTGATTGGAGAGCAGGCAGGGGGCGGGGCCAGGAGATGGCGCCATAATACAGCGATGACTCACCTGGATACAGCGACACCTAGTGACGGCAGCAGTAGAGGAGCGCCCGCCCTGTGTAGCCCGGCTCACCTGCAGGGGAAGAAGACTGTACAGTACGGGGGCTTGAAGGGTCCACATCATCTCAGAAGTAGCCTGATCGCCATAACTGTAGCCCTTACAGCCCGGCTCTCCTGTTATTAGCAATATTACTTATCATTTAGTTTTCGCATGACCGCCTTACAACATCCGTAACCATATAACGTTGTTGCGCTGATGTAGGACTTTGTTTTTGCGGGGACGAGTTTTATTTGTCAATGTCACCATCTTGGGGCACCTATAATGCGTTGGCAAAGCGTTATTTTGGCCTTTCACACAGGCGCCGGTACAAACGCTGCGTTTACTGCGCTCTCAGCTGCGTTGACATGCGTTTTTGACAGCGTTCAATTGCGTGCAAGCTGATAATGCCAGAAGTGCAAAAACACGGTAACCGTATTCTACCGCGTTATCAGCAACGCTAAAAACGCACCCCATTCATTTCAATGGGCAAAGCATCGCGTTTTAAATTGCAGAAACGCATGAAAATAGAACGCAGCCTTTAAGAAACGTAAGGCCTCCCTCACACAGGCATCGCGGTGAGCACTGGGAGGTAAATCGTGGCTCTTTGCCGCGTTTTACTTTTTTTTCGGCCGCAGCATCGGCGGCTTCTCATCACTGACGAGGAGCGTTGGCCCAAAATAAGAACAGACAGCGCTCGAAAATTGCGGCGTTGGAAAGTGCTGCGATCGAGCGGCTGTCTGAGTGGTCCCATTGAACACAATGGGAGCGCTATATCGCGATTAGCGCAGCGCTGGAAGCTGCGGAGGGAGGCCCAAGGCGTCATGTCCAAGGCGTCATGTCCACGGGTGGGACGAATCTGCATGCGGGAGTCCGCAGTGGCTGAGGACCCTGCGTACCTGTCCAAGTCTTCTTTTTTCTGTACTGCGGACGTGTGTGGAAGTGCCGGCCAGCGCACATACGCAGTAGAGGTGTTTATTTTTTTTTATTGTTTTTTTTAAACTCACGCTGTTTTTCCGTGAAATCCGCGGCCTGTCCGGCTTCTGTTGACCATAATGGAAGCCATCTGTGCGGGAACTGCAGCGGAATGGAGCATGCTGCGACTTGTGTTCCGCAACATAAGGTTCGCAAAACAAAGCCGCACGCTTTAATTCAGCTGCGGACCCCGTATCTCCCTACAGGCGGCTTGAATTGCGGATCTTCCACAAATCAAATTGGCCCGTGGACATTGGGCCTTAAACTCAGAAAAAAACGCCCGTGTGAGTGTGGCCTTAGGCCTCATGTCCACGGGCAAAATATGATTTAAGATCCGCAGCGGATCACCCGCATGCGGATCCGCGCCCCATAGAAATGCATTGACCACCCGTGGGTAGATAAATACCCGCGGATGGTCAATAAAAGTGATTTTTTTTAAAAAATGGAGCATGAAAAAAAGACCAAAATCAGCATATGCTCACCTGCTCCGGATCTTCCTTTCTTCGCGGCTTCATCTTCCCTCCATCGCGGCCGGATCTTTTTTTCTTCGGGCCCGCGCATGCCGTGCACATCCGCTGGGCCGAAGAAAGAAGATCCGGCCGCGACGGAGAGAAGATGAAGCCGCGACAAAGGGAAGATCCGGAGCGGGCGAGAGGTGAGTTAATTCTTATTTTCAGCACTCATGTCTGCGGGGCAGGAGGGACCCGCTATGGATTCTCCATGGAGAATCCGTAGCGGGCCTGATCTTCCCCGTGGACATGAGGCCTTAGGCCGCTTTCTGATAAGCGCATTTTAGCTCGGTATTCGGTTCCTGTTTTGCAAACTGCGATGCGGAGGTAACGCAAGTCTTTGTATCTATTCACATGGCTGTATTTATTTATTTATTTTTTTTTTACATCCGTTTCTTAAAAACGTAACTGCCTATTTTTTTCTGTCTTTTCGCCCCCTGATAACTGTTTTACTGGGCAAATATTGGTCAGTATTCAACCACTAGAAAACCCTAAAATTCTGATGACGTACGGGTGTAATGTCATCCAGAACGCGTCCCAAATACGGATCCATATTACATTTGAAACTGGCCTAATTGCACAACTATTTGTATTCAAATTTGCCCTATAATTGTTTTGTATGAATTCGGATGGTTTCACATTTGCGCAAGGATTCAGCTTTCCTGCTCCGTTTGGGAGCAGGAAAGAGTAATCCCCATGGCCAAACGGTTTTGTCTTTGGACGTAGCAGAACAGCGTCTGGCGGACGCCATTGGCTATAATGGAGTCCGCCAAGCTGGCCAACTTTGGGATTGCGGAAGGGCCGTGGGTCGGATGGCTTCCATTGACTTCAATGGCAGCTATCCGCACAGAATCTGCCTTCAAATAGAGCATGCTACGATTCCACACACCCCCCCCCCGAGTGGAAAATCGCAATTGATTTCTGTCCACGGGCAGTATTTGCTGCTGAGGCGGACGCCCACTCCGGATTCTGCAATGCAATTACGCCCATGTGCAGCCGGCCTACCTTGGACAACCAGTGTAAAAACCTCTGACAAATCATTAAACAATATATAAAATAATAGCAAAAATGAAATATAGAATATAGAAGGTATGAAAAGACAGCCCATATGGGATTTGACTCACGGCTAGGCCGGGCTCACACGAGTGAGATATATGCAACCAGTCCACAATGTCACTGCAAACTGGCTGTGGGAGGGACGCCACATTTGTATGAATAAAGATATGGCATTAATACATTCTCTATGATATACCTTATGCTGAACCTACTTATCTGCAGGGTGCTCGCCCCAATAAGGGCGTCCCCGCTTATGCCGTGCCAACCCCCAAATTTTTAATTTCGTGGACAACTTATCCAAAAATCACAGACAGACAACATTTGTAATGGACATATTGCATGACAAAAGATAAGTAATACATGTCTTTAGGTCAGGTGCCGATAATAAAAAGAATGCGGTTCATATTTGCGTGTCTCACAACACACAAACTATGTAAGATCTCTGCTTGCAGTTCATTGTGTATATCCAGAGGAAGAAAATCTGTCCCGGTCATGTGATGCTCACACAAGTGCGTGGCTCATTTCAAGGAAGAGCTGTGGTAAGTAACGCGCGCTGGGCTTTGCTGGCCTTCGTATGACCAGCTTGAGAGGAAAAAGGGGAAAAACTGGGCAGAGCCCTAAAAGTTGGGGAGAAACCAGCAACTGCACTGATGTGCTGGATTTAAGAGAAGTGGAAATATGCGGTGTAGCAGGTGCTGCCGGCCCAGTTTGCTGGTCGGCCAGTGGAACTGTAAGTGTTCGGTAATGTGATAAAGAGGAAACTAAAAAGGGTCCGCCTCGGTGAGCGATAACGTAGAAGAGAAGTGAAATCAATAGTGGGTGTTTAAACCCAAGATGCTTTATTAAAGACCAGTAAATAATGCGTTTTGAGGATGGCAGACCTCTTCATCAGACAGCTGGGTGAATATATTGTAGTATCTTCAACATCCTGCTCCAAAAAAAGGGCATAGAGACCATGATATGTGAACAGTAGGACTCCTAATGGCCGTCAGCAGCGAAGAGCCACCCAACATTGATTCCACTTCTCTTCTGAGTCGTTGCTCACCAATGGGCATACCAATGTCCTAGCTTTTTTATCCTCCTCTTCATCACGTTTCATATGACCAGGACAGATTTTCATCCTCTAGAAGTAAGCAATAAAAGATCTTATTCAACGACTGCACTTACAGATTTTGAAAACTGGGAAGTTGAAACCCCATTCACTTGTGCAAATCGGAGGACCTGATGTAGACTTTCATTATCGGCATCATACCCTATCCTCTTCAGAATTTTTAGATTTTCTATGGATTTCAGACCATCTTCGTATCTGACTTTTTCAGCTGTGTGGGAACATGGCCTAGGGAGAGCTTCATAAAAAGTCATCAGACATTTTTCTATTTTATTACTTAGGAAGTACATAAAAGTTTCTGTGTTCTGTAAATGATAGCTGGAATCCCTCTCGGACAGAAGGCCACCCAGATAGCACCAGTACCAACCTGTTCCCATTTACGCAATGTACATTTCCTCATGACACAAATCCCCTATGGCAGTTTGTTAGTTCCGACATGTCAGTATGTAACAATTCGCCTCATTATGGTGTATTATATATTTCAGGTCTATTATCTGCCTTTACATATGTAACACTCATGCATGTGATGTCTCTTCAGAGCAGGCCAATACTTATCCAAGGATGATATACTTAGATGGTGAAAGGTAGCAAAGCGCTGACTGAAGATAGCTGTGTACGTTATTTTTCAGCTATCGGGACTATTCCAGCCCAATATATGCAAAGTGAATCTATAACAGGGCAGATTTACTAATGAAACTGAGTCAGAATTCTGGTATCAATGCAGTAGACAAGATTTATTGTGTTAGACACTTTTTATACAAAATTAGACACTCATAGAATGGTAGAGTTGGAAGGGACCTCCAGGGTCATTGTGTCCAACCGCCCTGCTCAGTGCAGGATTCACTAAATCATCCCAGACAGATATTTGTCCAGGGAGGCCAGCCTCACTTACAATTCTGTTGGGCAGCAGTCGTTGCTTCTACTGACCCAAGAGTGTCTGTGGATCAGGAACATGACTTTACCACTAGAGATGAGCGACCATACTCGCTAAGGGCAATTGCTCGAGCGCGCATTGCCCTTAGCGAGTACCTGCCCGCTCGAGAGACAAGGTTTGGGTGCCGGCGCAGGGGAGCGGTGAGTTGCGGCAGTCAGCATGGTGGAACGGGGGGGGGGGGGGGGAGATCTCCCCTCCGTTCCTCCTCGCTCTCCCCCGCAGCTCCCTGCCCGCCGCCGGCACCCGAACCTTGTCTCTGGAGCGGGCAGGTACTCGCTAAGGGCAATGCTCGCTCGAGCAATTGCCCTTAGCGAGTATGCTCGCTCATCACTATTTACCACCATTCTCTGTGCTACTTATTGCAGCTCTGTTGCTTCCTCCAGTTGTAGAGCAGGTTCTGTCCTTTGGGATGTCCAGGCTGCCTCCTGCTGTTGCTCTTCTCAGCGCTGCTCAACCCAATCCTCTTTCTTCTCTCTCAGGCTCCTGGGCCGCCTGCTCCCTCTACTGACCTCTCCTGACCGCACCTCAGCTCTCTTACACAGTCTCCAAGCTCTCCTATTTGTGGCAGTGCAGAAATTCCTTTTATTTGGCATTTGTAGCGCTGAGAAAATTTGGGCTTGTGCAAGGGGCGGGGCTTCCACACAGCGCTGACAAGCGATACTAATTTCTGGCGCTACATTTGCCTAAATTCATTGCCATGTCCTTGAATTTGGCACACAGTTCTCTCCCTTCTTTGCTTTTTCCTGCCAGGAGGGGCGAAACATAGCATGGTGCCAGCAGGAGCCGCTGGAAAGAGGGGAGCGAGGTAGCGTTCTTGTCTCTTATAGAGACAGTAGACGGTGCTCATCTTTTATGAAGACGTGAGTTTTCAGGGTTTACTTATTTATGTTTTAAGCTCTCCAAGGCGGTAGAGAAGAAAGATGTTTAAAGTAGCGAGTTCTACAGTACAGGCGAGACATGGAAGAAATCGTGGAGATGATTATATGAGGAACAGTTCACAGGGGAGCAGAGGAGGTCTTGTGCAGACCGGAGATTAGATGTGAGGAGGCAATTTATTTCTGATCGTTTTATTCACTTTATTGTATTAATCCAATTATTTATATATTATTTATTTTTTTTAAATACAGAAATTCATTAAGTTTAAAGAAAGTCTCTCAAAACATTTTAATCAAAAGCCAGGTTTGAGTTGCTGTAAGGAAAAGTTTCCAGAGGAGTGCGGCCTAGTGATCCTAAACCTAAGCACTCAATACCCAAGTGTGCTGCCCAAGTCCTACCTACTGAGGTGCTTGTCTCCTGGCTCCAGTTCTGCAATTCACCCTGCAGCTACTGCCTTGATTTTCAACCTTTCCTGGGCCCTGGTGAAGCTGGCATATTTCACTGACGCCTAGTGGAGACTGCTGCATTCTCCGCACCATACCAAGGATGATCTGAGGGCCCTGAGAAGAGTAGATAATTGCCACCCAGATTCCCAACCCACAATGCACCATGCAGCCTGCCACTCAAAGCTGCACCCTAAGCACTATCTTTACCCAGACTGAAGTTCTTACCCTGCATCAGTACATGGTGAGAAGAGTGAGGAAACTGCCTAACTTCTAGCTAGATGCTCCAAGATGTGCCAAATTTATCTCATGGCATGCACTTTGAGACATTTCATAAATTTCACATATTTTTTTGTGTCCTCTAAGTTTATGTTGTTGGGTTTTTTTTGTACACAGAATTAGTAAGTCGGCCCCCATGTGTGTGACTAACGATTGGCGAACTGTATGGGATGATAAATAAAGAGGTAGCATCAGAATCAAGTTTTATCACCTATCAACATAAAAGTCTGAGAAGTAGAGGATTCACAATTGGGGACCTCACCAATCCCAAGAACAGTAGTGCCATGCCCTCCTTTCCTCCTCACTGCACTCCCCCCTCCAGTAAGAAGAATCTGAATGAAGTGGTGGCCAAACATTCAACTCCATGGGACTGATGGAAATAGTTGAATGATGTACCTACCGTTGAAATAAATGGAGCAGCAGCGCACATGCTTGGCCGGCAGTCCATTCAAGCTCCTCCTCACTGTGGGAGGTGCGGTGAGGAGTATATGGGGACACAGTACCCCCATTCAACAGTGAGACCTCCAGTGATCAGACTTTTAGCAGTTATGCCATGCAAGATGATAAAAGTTATTCTGGAAATGCCCCCCTTAAACGTTTAGAGCCTTTCGTGCAATGATTAACGTATTCTCTAGTACAGCATTCCTGTTCCTTTAGTCATCCATATATTGAATCACTGAAAAGCGTTGTTCACTTGTTCATTCATGTTAAGGTAGACAAATTAACAACTCCTGGCTTTGGGTGATAACATTTTAAATGGGTTTTCTAGGAATGGAGATTGTTTTTTGTTTTCTGCAAAAAAATAGGGCACACAAGATGCACAGTGTGTCTGCGCACACAAAAAATGGGCAAAATCACATTGATTTTGTGCGTATATGTGCAACAAATACGCAGCTTTTTTACATATGTCACGCATATTTACGTATACCCAATAACTTCAGTGCGCTCTTGCGGTGCACAAATGCGCGCCAAGATATGTCATGCCACAAATTTTGTGCACATTGTATACGATGTACAGTTGCTTGCAGATATGTATATGCTTGTGTGAATCTGGCCTTGGCCCAAGGATAGGTCCTCAAAAGTTAATTGTCTGGGGTCCATGGCTTGGGATTCTGACCAATCAGCTGATTGTGCGCCCCTGACAGCGCCGCTATCACACAGAGGTCATAGCGAAAGCAGCAGAAGTCTTTGCTTCGACCTCTGTGTCGTAGCTGGTTCTTGTAACTGCGTTGAAATTGACGCAAGCCGTTGTAATTGTTGAGAACCCGACCTGCTCCTGCTTGATTGCAAGAGCAGAGGCTTTAATCCCGCGTTGTATTTTTGCTATCTGTGGGGTTTAAAGCCCAGGGTGAAGCGCTGTATCTTTACCTTGCTTGGTCCTTAAGGAGTTAAGATACTTTCCATTTCACATCCGTTTTTAATAAAACTGGATCAGTCGAAAAACCACCAGTGTGAACGCAGCCTTACACCACTACTCTGGTCTCTTCTTGGTTTTGGACTTCTCAGATGTTCACAGAAATCTTACTTGCATTATACAACGAGAGAAGAAATCTAAAGCCGTTTAACTGGTTTATCGGTAAGCTGATGTTGGCATTAATCTAAAAGGACTGTAACTTCAGAAATGTTCTTTCCTTAGTTCTGCTAAGACATGGGAATGTACGGCTCAAGTTATTTTATTCATATGTACACTGTAATCCTGGTGCTGTGGACATTTGGACCTCTACAATCCTCCCTGCCTTTAAAGAGGAGCAGTCCGCTCTCTTAACATGTCTGATTTAGTGCATACTTGTATTCCCCTAATAAAACAGTTCTGGAACATCCTTTCTTATAACTCAGTATTGTGCCACCAGCACTGGCTGCCACTAACAACTCTGCTACGTTTGCTAGGTCTCTCATATATTGTTAAGGCATTGTTCACACGGGCAAAACGGCATTGTAGCGATATTGCATCTCTGGTCCATGCAATATCGCTGCGGTTTCTCACGGTGATACCGCAATTTTGTCGTGCTAATAAAATACCGTGGCTTTATAGCACCACATGCAAGGATTTTCGGGGAGGGGGGGCTTGAAATATAAACCCTACCCCAAAAATAAGCCCTAGCTGCAGAAAAAAAAGTATACATCACCTTAGAAGCGCTGTTCGAGGCTCCACTGTAGCTTCTTCCCGGTCCCCGGCACTGTTCTTCATCTCTTCTGGCTGGGGATTGAAAAATGACGCTTATCCAATCGGAGCCAGCGCTCGATGAATGGCTGTGATTGGTTCATCGAGCGCTGGCTGTGATTGGCTAAGCGTCAGCCCATCAGAGGCAGCACTTCCAGGAGGCCAGCGGAGACAAAGAAGAATAGTGCCAGAGACTTGGGGAAAATATGCAGCAGAGTCGGACAGTGCTTCTAAGGTGATGTATACCGTTTTTGTTTTTTTTCTGCAGCTAAGGTTCAGGTTATGGCTGTGATAGTCAGATTTCCTACTGTCAAAGTTGCATCGCACTGCAAGAAAGGAAAGCTCCATAGCGAAACATGGGCTACAAAACCTCACGAGTCGCATGCATATCGCGAGACCTGCAAGGTTGTTGTGTTGGGATGTCGCACACTCCAAAACGTTGCACGTGTGAATTAACCCATTGGAAAGCATGGGCTGAAGGAGCTTGCGATTTGTCACATTGTTGCAACGCGACAAAATCTTACTGTGTCATGAACTCTGAGGAAGAGAGACAGAGCTAAAGACAAAGAGGATAACGTGTACAAGGACCTCCCTGCGTATGCTGTTTGTAACCTTTGGTGGAGAGCAGTATTAGTCAGCTAGCACGCTGATGAATCGTCCCCGCATGCGTCCTTCCAGATACCACGTGACGGAACGGAATCGTGAGTACCAAGTGAATATTATAATGCAATTTGAGTGGAGCCCCACAGCAGAGGTTAATCTAAATTGGACTGTGCATGTCAAGAATTGTCATATCTGTTAGCAAAGATATTCCTGCTACAAGCTAAGTAAGAGACATGTCCAAGAGCATCATAGGCTGTATCTTCAATTAATCTGCTGAAACAGCTACCTTTAAAGTCATGATAACCAAATGATCATCCATCTACTGCTTATTTGTAATACCTCACATTATGCTTTGATTGACTTGTAACCTGGAATGTACATAAGCAATTGCAGTAAAGTTAAAGGGGTTGTCCCGCGCTGAAACGGTTTTTTTTTTTTCAACAGCCCCCCCCGTTCGGCGCGAGACAAACCCGATGCAGGGACTTAAAAAAAAACCACACAGCGCTTACCTGAATCCCCGCGCTCCGGTGACTTCTTACTTACCGGTTGAAGATGGCCGCCGGGATCTTCTCCCTCGGTGGACCGCAGGGCTTCTGTGCGGTCCATTGCCGATTCCAGCCTCCTGATTGGCTGGAATCGGCACGTGACGGGGCGGAGCTACACGGAGCCGCTCTCCGGCATGAGCGGCCGCATTCAGAAAAGAAGACGACCGGACTGCGCAAGCGCGTCTAATCTGGCGATTAGACGCTGAAAATTAGACGGCACCATGGAGACGAGGACGCCAGCAACGGAACAGGTAAGTGAATAACTTCTGATAACTTCTGTATGGCTCATAATTAATGCACAATGTACATTACAAACTGCATTAATATGGCCATACAGAAGTGTATAGACCCACTTGCTTTCGCGGGACAACCCCTTTAAAGCTGTTTCACAAAATCTCAGTGTCAGAAATCCATCCTGCACTCCGTATAACTGAAGCAGCTCCCTTGACAAAAGGGTATGGTGTGGAACCCTGGACCCTCAGGTTAGTGAAGCCACCCTGTCACGCAATATGTGAACTACAACCCCTGCTAGCCTCTTGTATTAATCCCCAGTACACCACAACTTTCCCCATTTTCTGGTGGCAAGATATCCCCGAAAGCTTGCTGTAACATTATGCATTTTTGTAGCCATTAAAAGGTATCATATCTACAAGATTACTTGGTTTCTCTCACTGAGAACAAGCACACGTTGCTCTTAATGATGCAGCTACAAATCAATTTATAATGACCTTGCGTTTTTTATCTCCCATGTTTCTCTATGGAGCCTCCTTTTTATCGATCGGTGAGGGGAGATATAGCTTCTTACATGAGGCCTCCAGCGAAATCCCCCGATGTCATCTTCAGTCCCAGGCCCCTCTGCTGATCTACCTGTAATGCCTACGCAATTTACAAACATTCCCAGGGAACACTCACCTTCCTGCACTTCCCGGAGTAGCTTATTGAGCGCCTTCTGTTTGAGACCACCGCACCTCAGCAAGTCTGAGGAGGTGTGAAGGCTCACAGAGTACCACTTTTTACACCCCATCCCTGCCGTTGGGGTCAAGAAATACCCCCCCAAAAGTGTTGGGTTTGCAGCAAGCAAGACTTGTATAAAGGAGCGCACACGGGGGGGCGTGGCTTACCATTGGCGGGAAAAGACACTCTTCAGCTTAGCACCCGCTCCGTCCACCACTTCTTCAAGCCAGGCACCAGCATCAAAGGAAGCAAACAGGACTAAATAACCCCACAATGGACAGGAAAAGGTCACAGCTCCGCAGTGCAGCCTCGGTGGAGAGAGACTCCAGCGGTATAAACCGCTTCTTTAGCCCCGCGGCCCCCGACGACTGACAAGCGGCAGACATGGAGGAGCATACCCCTGAGGCAGTGCCCGCATCTCCACCTGCAGAGGACCCGCGCTCACACTTCACCGGAGGGAGCGGTGTTCCAGCGGCTCACCCGGCGCCTGATTATGGAGGTGAGGGAAGAACGGGGAAGAGCCCAGCCGCCACTGAAGTCCTTACAATGGCAGCCATGCAGGGACAGGAGGCACACCCTACCTTCACAGCGGTCCCAGGTTTCTCGGCTGAGGGGCTCCAGAGGCACACAGACAGCACCCCATAGGTGGCAGCAGACGAGATGGAGGAGGGGGAGGCAGACCTCAACATGTGTGCAACAGCGGCTCCCTGCACAATAGATAAAGCTGCCGAGCACAAAATGGCGACGATGCAGCCAGTCCTGACACGTGGACCACCCAGCAGCAGTAGCACAAGTAAAAAGGGGAAGCCTGTTCTGCACCATACCCTAGCCGGCAGCCACAAGGACAGTGTGAGTACCAGGGGTACACACCCCACATATATAGGCACCTCATACCAGAGTCCCCCAAATAGGTACAGGACCACTGGTGCGCCTTTGTGGCAACCATACCCCCTCCAGGACCCTCGGGGAAGTGGCACCTCTCGCTCCCCCTCTCCGAACTTGCATACGGAGGACAGTGATTGGGACTGGAAGGCTCATATTAGAGCACTCCCTACTAGATCTGAAATCAACTCTTCATTCTCCCACCTTGAACAGTCACATAAACAAGCAGTGACGCAGATCCAAAAAGATATACAACAGATCGGTCACAGAGTACAAACTATAGAAGAAGCACAGGAACATACTAGCTCAATCCTTTAGTCTCACATGCAAGTCATTATGACCCATTCCACCCAGATATCTAATATTTTTCCGCATATCGACGACTTAGAAAACAGACACAGGAGGAATAACATCCGCGTGAGGGGCCTCACAGAAGACATCACCAATACACAGCTGGAGCTGTGGGCCTAGGATTTTTTCGGGTCTCTGATCCAGAGACCCAGGGGATAATCCTATTGAAATCGACCGTATACATAAAGCACTTGGCCCAAAGATCCTCGACCCAAAACGCTGACGGGACGTTATTTGTCGTATACACTTCTACAAAGTTAAGGAGGACATCTTAAAACAAGCTAGGAGCACAGAAAACCTGTCCTACCACGATGCGCCTATCCTTCTGTTACCAGATTTAGCCAGAAGAACCTTACAACTTCGCAAAGCTTTAAAGCCGCTGCTGGAGGCTCTTAAGGGAAAAGACATACCATATAGATGGGGTTACCCATTCCAGTTGGTGGCATGGAAGAATGGCAAATCCACCACTTTCTGTTCCCTGGGGGACCTTCCTAATTTTCTGGGGACTTTTGAACTCCCGCTCTCCCTCCCAGACTGGCCGTCTTTGCCTTCTCTCCCGGCCCCTACAGCAACAGAGGCATGGCGCACTGTCGGGCCTACACGTAGAGGAGAGGATCGAGGGCAAAGGTTCTCACAGACTTGAGGAAACAATTACCGGTCACAGGACTACCGCGATCTGACTGGACTGGTATGGAGCCCCATTGTCCCCCAGTCCTCTAAGCCCTAGAGGAGGATTCCTTCCTTGGCCGGGCCTGACTCTCAGAGCGGCCCTTTCTCCTCTCTTCTCGCTATGATCCTTTCCTCTTCCGTGCCTCTAACTCCTGTCTACCTAAGTGCTCACCTGCGTAATCACTGATGGTCTCGGTTCTGTGGCATCATAACGTTCTGCTTTGCTTCCTGTTACTTTCTACTATTAAGCAACCTGGTTCTTACTGGTGACCCCGCTTGGGGTAATTTATATGTTCTCAACGGTGACGGACGGGAGCACCTTGCCCCGTTATTGTTTCTAACTACTCTCCCCATCAGGCTGGACAACACTATGTGTGGTCTGTCTCCCGACGATGTTCAGGGAATTGCCTGCCTTGTTGCGGTCATTTCCGGATGTATTGCTTGTTTATGTTTCCCCTCTTCCCCATCCCCCCTCTCCCCTTTCCACTAGGTCGTCAGAGGCGGGAGCTCAAAACTCGAACACATGATAATTGATAGCCTGACCTTTTGCTCGTACAACACTAGAGGCCTAAATAAACCGTCAAAAAGAGGGCAGATTCTCAAACATCTTCACAAAAATAAGGTCATGATAGCGCTCTTACAAGAAACACACTTCTCATCAGGTAATATACCTAACTGTACCTCCAATCATTACACTACCTGGTTTCACAGCCCCCACCCCAAGAGGAAAGTCTGTGGAGCATTGATAGCATTACACAAACAACTGCCCCATCAGGTTATCTCCTCAGAGATCGATCCAGAAGGACGATATGTCTTCCTCAAAATCTCTATTCGCGCGAGTTCTAACCATTGCAAATGTCTATTTTCCCAACCATGCACAGATTCCGTTCGGTCTCGGGATCATGGACGCACTCTCGAGCTTCGCCGCAGGATCACGGATAATTTTGGGAGGAGACTTCAACCTGTGCCTTGAGCCCGTCCTGGACTCTTCAGTGGGTAGGTCCGGGGTCTCTTTCACTGATTTACGTAAATTTAAAAAAGCCCTTGTATCCTTACAACTAGTAGATCTTTGGAGGCTCTTACACCCAAAACCAAAAGATTATAGTTTCCACTCACTAGCCCACAACAACTACAATCGCCTAGACTACCTGTTTATATCACACGACCTTTTAGATTTAGCTCCCACTAGCTCTTTGGGAGTCTTCCTTTGGTCTGACCACGCTCCGGTCTTCGGGGCCCTCCAGGGTCTCACAGAGGGGAGAACAAACCATTCTTGGCGCCTTAACGACAACCTCCTTAAGGATCCTCTTTGTGTAAATGAAATAAAGAAAACAATCCAGAACTTCGTGGCCGACCATGCCCTAGACTCCTCCTCCCGCCCTATCCAATGGGAAGCCCTAAAATGTGTGATAAGGGGAGTATTTATTTCCCACGGCTCCTGTTTAAAAAGAGAACGTACACAAGGACTTAGAGGTTTACTGACCAGATTGGGCAATCTCGAGTCTTCCAACAAGACAGCACCGTCTGAGACACTTAATGCCGATATCTCAGACACCCGGGGTAAGATCCTCTCCATCTTAGACTAGCAATCACTGTGTGCTAGAGATAGATGGCGCGGGAGCTTCTACGAACACGGGAATAAATGTAGCCGACTTTTGGCCAGGGCTCTCCATCCCAGGACATCTACTCCTTATATACCCTCACTAAATTCTCCATCTAAGGGAATAATTCACTCCAATAAGGACATATTGGATTGCTTTAAACAATATTATCAAAAGTTTTATAACTTGCGGAGAGACCGGGATACTGAATAGACCCAAGATACATCAGCAATTAAGGAATACCTAGACAGGTTCGCACCGGGGGTGCTCCCTAAAGAGGAGGTCGATCATTTGGAAGGTAACATTTGGAATGCCCTTTCCCACCCCAGGCCGTACAGGCAACCATCACAATTATTCCCAAACAAGGGAAAGACCATACACTCTGCTCTAACTACCGCTCCATTTCCCTTCTAAACATTGATACCAAAATGTTCTCAAAGATCCTGGCATCTCGTCTGAAACCCCTTATCCCAATCTTGATCAACTGGGAACAGTCAGGTTTTGTCCCGGGTCGTGAGGTGAGGGACAACACCATTAGAACAATTTCACTGATTTCGCGTGCTCGCCTCTCAGGGACTCCCTTATTATCTGTTGATGCAGAGAAAGCATTCGATAGGGTGCATTGGGGGTTCCTGGAGGCGACCCTGAAGAAGATCGGGTTAGGGCCCAGATTTATTACCTGGGTCATGGCCCTTTACTGCGACCCCCTCAGCTAGAGTCTGAGTGAATGCTGCCCTTTCTACCCCGCTTAAAATAAAGAATGGAACTAGACAGGGGTGCCCCCTCTCACCTTTTCTCTATGTCCTGATGATGGAGTCTCCGGCCAACGCCCTTAGGAACAACCCAGACATACGTGGGATCCAATCAGAGACTTCTGAACATAAGCTCTCCCTTTTCGCAGACGACCTATTAATGTATAACACAAACCCCCGGATCGCAATCCCAGTTGCCCTAGAGGAATTTGAGAGATTCAGTAAAATTTGCAATTTTAAAGTCAACATAAACAAGTCGGAAATTCTTAATATAACAATCCCAATGGAGGTCGTAGTGGCGATCAGCAATTTTTCCGCTATGAAGTGGAGGAAGGACCACATTAAATACCTGGGCATTAATCTCACCAGCGACCCTAAAACCCTATTCGAAGCGAACTTTAAACTGATGATTGATAGTTTTGGAAGAGACCTGAAGAAATGCAGACCACTTACGTTATCATGGTTTGGAAGAATTAATGCACTAAAGATGGACGCTATGCCTAAGTTTCTATATCTCTTCCAAACTCTACCGATAAGAATCCCCAAAGCGTACCTGACAAAACTCCGCAAGCTCTCAACGGAGTTTGCCTGGGGTGGAACGAGACTGAGGGTTAAATTTAAGACCCTTATCAGAAGGAAAGGGGAGGAAGGAGTAGGCCTACCCAGCTTCTCTATCTATCACAGGGCATCCATATGCAGATGCGTCCTAGATATTCTTCACAATAATCCCGCTAAACTATGGGTGGAGCTGGAGTGCAAGAAATTCCCCGCCCTTACGATGGGTTCTTTCTGGCTGCCACCCTTACTGGCTAGTATGACCTCCTTACTTTCGCCACTCGTGAAACAGATCCTAGAGGCATGGAATGGTTTTGCCACACGTTCGGGTTTGGTCTCTCGCCGTGGCCCCTTAACACCACTGGCGGGGAACCCCGACCTTCCCGTTCTACTAGAGGGATCCCCTCTTTTAACAAAGATGGACACCCTGGTATTAAGAGTCAGGGATGTATTATCGACTCTTGGAGTCCGCCCAATGGGCGAGATCCTGGTTGGGGGGGCCCTCAGCCAGAGCGTGGTTCCAGTACTTACAAATTAGACACTTCATCTTGTCCCTGGGCCCTATGGCCCTCCTCCAGACCCCCCCTCCCAGTTCGAACAAATGTGTGTCTCCTCTACAACAGGCTCGACAAGGGTCTCCACACTGTACAGTCTTTTGCTAGCCGTGGAGACACGCGACAGTCCCCCGGGATTTGTTGGGAGCTGGGAGAGAGATTTGGGGAGACCCTTCCAGGAGGAGGTCTGGAACAAGACCTTTACATTAACACACTCACTGGCGACCACCTCTAAATTCCAAGAGACTAATTACAAGATCATGTCTAGGTGGTACAGGACTCCTGCACACCTAGCAAAAATATTCCCCCTGACCTCGGACACCTGCTGGAGATGCCATGGTGGGGGAGGCGATTTCTTGCATATTTGGTGGTCCTGCCCATTGGTTCTACCTCTGTGGCAGGATATCATCAGCCTTTATAACGCAGTCTACAAAGATAGCGTGATCCTCTCACCAGAGGCGGCCCTGCTATCCATGATCCCGGTCCTCCTCTCCCCCCATGAGGATCTTGTGGTTGGAAGCCTTCGACAATATAAATTGAATGGAGGATCTGAGCGCAACAGATAAAGGTAACACCCAAAACTACTTTACCACTTGGACGGCGTGGATTCTATTTAGGAACTCCACAGACTTAAAAACTTGTCTCCAAACAGGTGCAATATCCTCTTAGGTTTGGCAGATCTGTTACATAATCGGAAACTTGGCCTTGGGCCCCTGACCTCTGACCATAGACCCCCCCCTTTTCCCCCCACCTTATCCTACCTATGTTGCCCCTTGTCTGGTTATGTGTACTTGGTTTCAGCATTTACTTGCCTGTATCTTATATATTCTAAAGCCAGCCCCATGGCCCTGGAGGTGCTTAGCCTAGGCCCAATAGGTGTGAGGCGGATTGGGACATCGACGGCAAGCCCAGGGACCCCGGCAACATATGTTCCTTTCTTTCTGTTTAAATAGGCTTCATCATTCTTTATTGCAACAGTTATTCCAACGATGCTGTAACATGTCTTTGCATTGGAAAACTCAATAAAAATCATTTGAACCATAAAAGAGCGCACACAGGATTCTGAAGAGTCAGATTTTCGTGACTTTATTTCCCTTTCTTTTTCTGATGGATCTGTATGTATTTGTTGTAAATGTAGACAAAGACAATAATATGTTACACATTTATAAAGTCATGATAAAGTACAGCAAGCAAGTTATTTATGGGCTTTTTAAAATGTATTTATAAATGTAGGAAGGTTCAATTAAAAGTGGTTTTACAAGTATACATTTAAAGGGGTTGTCCCGCGATAGCAAGTGGGGTTCAGCACTTCTGTATGGCCATATTAATGCACTTTGTAATGTACATCGTGCATTAATTATGAGCCATACAGAAGTTATTCACTTACCTGTTCCGTTACTAGCGTCCCCGTCGCCATGGTGCCGTCTAATTTCAGCGTCTTAACGCCCGATTAGACGCGCTTGCGCAGTCCGGTCTTCTCCGTGGTGAATGGGGCCGCTCGTGCCGGAGAGCTGGTCCTCGTAGCTCCGCCCCGTCACGTGTGCCGATTCCAGCCAATCAGGAGGCTGGAATCGGCAATGGACCGCACAGAGCCCACGTTGCACCATGGGAGAAGACCCGCGGTGCATCGTGGGTGAAGATCCCGGCGGCCATCTTGGTAAGGTAAGTAAGAAGTCGCCGCAGCGCGGGGATTCGGGTAAGTACTAAACCTTTTTTTTTTTTAACCCATCCCTTGTGTTTGTCTCACGCCGAACGGGGGGCCTATTGAATTTTAAAAAAACCCGTTTCGGCGCGGGACAACCCCTTTAAGTTATACCTTATAAAGTATAAAACATCTCTGAGGTCGCAGAAAATATTAAAGGGTACTCTTATTTTTTAAAGTTAAGGCACATTGCTAGATGGTTTCCCCAACCAATTCTGAGAAGAAAGTGTTGCAGCAATGATGTAGCCCTGTGTTCCCTTCACTGGTTTTCCCTGCATTGTGGCCCTTCGGCCACCCTACTATGCAATGAACTGTAGCATGGTCCCATTGAAGTGAATGGCGCCAGCTGCGGTTCTCAGCACAGCCGGTTGGCTGAAAGCACCGCTGTGCGGGGGAAAGGAGTGGAGAGGACACAGCGCTACACCAGTGCTGCTGCCCCTTATTTTCTCAAGACCATTGTCACCAATCATAAAGTGATGTGCCATCTCTTTATCAGATAGGAATACCCCTTAAATAAAGTGTGAATGTAACATATGTATAGTATCATTAAATCATGATAATTGCATAGAAATTGCCTCACGAGTAGCCCCAGCAGAATAACCTCAATGCTTGCATATGACCTGGTATTACTGTTTTGCAGTAGGAAAAAGGACGGCTTAGGCATTTATATAAACAAGTAATAAATAAGAATAAAAAATGTTTATAATATTGATTAGTTCACTTACAGCACATAGAACCCATGGCAATGGCACATATCATCCATGGCACTCCCCCACTACAGTGCCTGATTTTTCTACTATTGAGATTGCTGTTTTTTCTTGTCCATGCTCTTTCAACCTCTTGTTACAGATATGAATCCCCTTTGTTGCTAATATTGCAGTTCCTCCTATATAATGGAATCTTACATGAATACTTATCATGCAATATGAAAAGGGCCCCTCAGAAGCCACATGCTTGTACGGATACACACAAGCTTGCAATCTGCTTTAGGAGTAAAGGGCAATCTCAGGCTGGTTCCCGTATACCTTGTTAAAAAAAAGTGGTGCCTGCAAAGTGGGAGAGCCTGAATTCGGTTCACACCACCCATGAGGAAGGTGAGTTTTTCTAACCTGAGTTGAACAACCCCCCCACCCCCCACCTTCTTCTCCACAGACCTTATAGCAGCTGACAGGTCTGTTATATTTGTCCTTTTCCCATAAATATATGTGAATATATATGTGCGTTTTTTAGTACATAAGTTACATATAAATCAATCATTGTTTAAAAAAAATTCTTTATTTCATACAAAAGACATATAAAACGTCACGTACATAGTACTGCAGCGCTGAATCAGTTCCACTAACTTTACCAGTCCACAAATTAGAAAGTCGATTCATCTTGTACAAGCTGTATGCAGTATATGATTTGAAGAGAAGTAATCTGGATAAGCCTTTAACATTTTAAATATAGAAGCATTTATACATAGAAATAAAAGGAATAAAAAACAATTCTTAATATTAACAAAATCGATTATTTCAGCTTAACAACTTTTGTCCTGCACCATTGAGAAGAAGAAGGAGCACAGGGAGCTCCAGGAGCCTCCACAGTACTCTTTGGCTAATTTTTCCCTCTCAACATCTGTGTCCTTTTCACAGTCTTTATTCGGTTCAGTGATGTTGACTTTAGTTGTTGGTTTAGGTTGTTCATGGATTTTGCTTCCGTGGTTTGGTACTGGCACATTAGAAGGGAGATACCTTAGGTGTGCCTCGGGTGGTCCGTTCTTGCATTCCTTAGACTTTAGGACAGCTTTTTGGTCCTGGCAAATGTTCTTCTTTTTCAGAGCCCGAGTGATTTGCTTCCAGTAAGACTTCTGATTTGCAGCATAGTTTGGGCATCCTGTAGGGTTTCCTCCATAAGCGCAGGATACTTTTGTGTCTCCTTTAGTACATTCAACATTTAAAGTCACAGTCTCCGTTCCAGATACAGACCAGATGCATTCTGCTTTGTCTTTACTGAGAAATTTTCCTTTAAGAGAGGCTCTCCCACCTTTAGATCCTCTCTCTTTTTCTTTATTCTGAGTGGGAGATTTTTGCTTTTCTTCTTTACCTGCCCCTTTCTGTCTGTCCTTTTTTCCTTCTTTTTGCTTATTACCTTCCACCAGGAGAATTTGTGAGAGCAGAAGGGTCACCGCAGTAAGTAGGGCAAACGTTTTCAACTTCATGATGTGCTATTTATGAAAAATGAAAGCATGACATAATTAATATAACTGATTGTAAATGATGTAGGATATCAGCATCTACGAATACGAAAAATGTTGGCATTAAAGGGAACTTGTCATATCCTATGTCCCTCATAAAGTAAGATTATGGGTTCATGAGACAAAATGCTGAGCTGAGTTCAGGGTTGTGACTTTCATACTCATCAGCCTATGTGTTCCCTTGCAGTCCAACAGCAAATCCGATGCTCCGTGTATTGTGATTACTCGTCTCTTTATTGCAGACTTGTGCACACACACTGTCTTTAATGAGAGGACAGTGTATTCATGCGCAATGAAGAGAAAGAGTCCACTCAAGGCACTGATTGCCGGCCACACAAGGGAACAGTAAGGAAACAGGAAAGCAAATGAGTAGGAAAGTCACATACAGACTCGGTGCCCCCTGTCCTATAAGCCCATAATCTCAGTTTATGGGGCGCATAGGTCATGACAGGTTCCCTTTAATTAGAATGCCTATAGAGGTTTTCTTTTCTTTAAAATCAGGTCCCCATGTGTAAAACAAACCAGCTCATACTCCTCTCTCTCTGTCAGCAGTTCTGGGTCTACGTTATGATGTATAGTTTACAGGCTGCAGCAGCCTGTGTACAGGATGTCACAGGCTGCTGCAGCCAATTATAGAGCTCAGTGAGTATGAGATGATTTATTATTTTTACATATGAGGGACCTGATTTTAAAGAAAAGATTTATCTTGGAAAGACCCCTTAATTATGCCAGATGGAGCCTTAAGGGAAATTACAATCGAAATCCTCTTCTGAGATGTGAGAAGATGCATGTGAGGAGATCACATTGGCAAAGATTGTGATCTTGAACCATCAGTGAATTTTCACGTACACCCCTTTGTCACTCCTCAGACATTTCTATAACCTTTTTGGCAAAAGAGCGTTTTCCAACAAAAATCACAGAGTACTTTCATTTGGGAAATTAGTGGTTCCAAACTTCCACAATGTGAATGTTTCACATATTTGTCACATTCCAGATGTAGCAGAGTTTAATTTGTCTGTGAAAACTTTCTTCAACAAGTTATCTTAAGCTTTTAGAAAGCTAGTGTTCTTTTATCTTAACACAAAAAAGCCTTTGTAAATAATGTAACGGGTGAGCAAACTGGGGCACAGAAAGTTATAGGATATTAAAGGGTGAGCAAACTGGGGCACAGAAAGTTATAGGATATTAAAGGGTGAGCAAACTGGGGCACAGAAAGTTATAAGATATTAAAGGGTAAGCAAACTGGGGCACAGAAAGTTATAACATATTAAAGGGTGAGCAAACTGCGGCACAGAAAGTTATAACATATTAAAGGGTGAGCAAACTGCGGCACAGAAAGTTATAGGATATTAAAAGTTATGTTAAACTTTGCTGCACTTGTACCAGGAGATCATTTCAATTTGATGTCCCTTTGCCAAGTCCAGCAAGGTAAAAGGTTAGTGATACAGTTTTAGACTAGGGCTACAGAAGTCCTGCTTTCCTATGATAACCCAGATATTGCCAGTTGTTCAATTCTTTTATGTTACCCCAAGATGCTGCAGCAACACTACATTGAGTTCATAGAATGGAAATATATGCATTAATAGGAGTATCCAGACCCATGATATTTTTTACATTATTTGCAATGGTATAATATAACACAATGAGTAATTCTGACCTTACCAAGCCCTGCTACTCTTGTGCCAACACTTCCCAGGTTCCCAGATGGTCTATGTCCTCCACCTACTGCAATCACTGGCTATAGCGGGAAACTAAGTAGTGTTAACACACCACATCGCCCCCGGAACCCAGTAAACTGAGACCAATGGGGGACCCAGAAAGTGTTGGCACAGGAGCAGCAGGGGATTGGTAGGATGAGTATGACTACTTTTTGTTACTTTACAGCATTGTAAGCAGTTTGTGAAAAAACTTCACGGTTCTGGACATTGACATGATGGTGTGCTAGGATAGGAATGCACTAAATTTCATCTTGCGAAGGTTTCCGTTTCTGTACTAGACAAATAAAGCCTAAGTTGCATTGTGGTGCAGCTTAGATGCTATTTGCAGTTGGCATCCATTTAACGTGTGACTCAAGCAGGGGAAAGTTAAACCACGCGATGACTCACTTCGCAACGTAGTTCTACCCTGGTCTTAGAGAACTCCTTGGGCAAGAAGTCATTCATTGTGTTACATCTAGTGCATAGCCTAAGTGGTCGTGGCATGACACAGGGATTCAAAGACCACCAAAGGGAAAATGCAGGTCATCTATTGCCCCTCCAACATAATCCAGAGTATCAACTTTGCCCAAATTATTAATTTAACTAATACCCTTTTCCTTTCACCTCTAATATTAATGACCAGTCTAAATAAATGTATGTTGGGTTAGTCACTGTGTATTGCAACTCTTTATAATAAGTGGTATGTACTTGGTCTGCAATGGGTGACTAGTTCTCTAGACATCTATGAATACAGTTTTATTACCCTATACAATATATTTTCTTCTGTTATTATTTGTAATATATGATACTATATAGTCCCTCAGATAAGTTTTTCATACTAGTTCATTGAAAACAATGCCATGCTATCTATGACTAAAGGGAAATATCATTCCGCATACCTTGTGGTTTGATGATTTCCTCCTCGGATGTCTTCTGTTGCAGTGTGGTGTCACATGTGTTGCTAGTTGTAAATGGGAGGTATATATAAAGTGCAGAGGACACACCTAAGTTTAGGATTACGACACAGTCTTCCAATATTTGTTTCAATAGACTCTTATGAGACACACCTCCTGGATATAGGCCAGCATACGATGGGCTACCTGACAACCATATTACTATATTTCCTTTTGTTGTTTTATTGTTCACTGCTAAATTACCTGCTTTGCAGTTACTGCCAAGACGTCTTTCATATCTCTGTTCCCGCATTAGCCGTCTTCCGGGCTCTACCTGTAAGGCAAGCATCCTCACTATGCAGGAGAGCTGGTTTTCTTGTTCATCTTTTTGTAAAGAATTTTCTCTATGTGTTTAAACTTGTTTTTATTTGCTTGTGTTACTTAATTATTTAATAAACTGATTCGGAAAATTACGTCAAGCCAATTCATCTCTAGGCCTTTCAATGTGCTCTGCAATAAGATACTTCGTGTAAAAATACAATGCATTGGGCAGGCCTGTTTCACATTTCTAATTTCAGCCCATGGGACTTCAGAATTAGGGCTGTCTCACATAAACGTATGGTCATTGCGTATTATGCGTGCAGTTTTTGCACGCTTAGTACGCTGTACCAGTCCCCCATAGATCCCCATGTTGCCGCTCACACGAGCCGTGTGAAATGCGAGCACAAAAAAAATTGCATGTTCTATCTTTGGCCTGTATTACGCGAACATACTCTGGCGAGCTTGATACTCGTTCGAGTATTAGCGTACTCGATGGTGCTCATTACTCGAACGAGCATCAAATCCCGTTCGACCCCGCCCCAGCTTTTGGCTCCTCCCCGCTGTGACGTGCCTGTGTTTGCCCCTCCCTGCTGTGATGCAGCGCGCGTCATTTGAAAATTTTTGGTCTGAAAGGGAGGAGGAGGGAGAGAGAGAGAGGGGGAGGGAGAGGGGGAGGGGGAGGGGAAGAGGGAGAGGGAGACACAAACCAAGAAAAAAACAAAACACAAGCTCGGGACCATGCGTTCTACATACAAAAATGCTCGAGTCTCCCATTGTAGTCAATGGGGTTCGTTACTCGAGTAGAGCTCTCGAATTTTACGAAAAGCTCGACTCAAATAACGCGGACCCGGGCATTTGGGTGCTTGCTCATCTCTAGCTCCTATACATGCCAGGGGTTGTGCTTGAGGATTGGCATCACGCGACAAGTACCATGTTTCCTCAAAAATAAGACCGAGTGTTATATACATTTTTGCACCAAAAGAGGCACTAGGTCTTATTTTTGGGGAATGTCTTATACTTAGCAGGCTCGGTCTAGGTCCCTCCCGCTGCGCTTCAGAGCTCCAACATGCTTCTTGCTCGATGAAGCAATGCGATGGCTAACGGTAATGTGTAAAGATACTGAATGTTAATATCAATGATATTCACTTCTGAGAGGGGATAGCAAAAGATGCTGCCTACCCTCTTCCAGGTCCACTTAAGAATAATCCAAAATCCGTAACCCATCTGCAATGTATTAGGAAGGCGTCTACCAGCAGCAATCCATAAAGTCAAGGGCTTTTACTGCAAATGAACAGGACACATGCAGTGTGTTTCGGGAGTCAAGCAAAGAGTTTGCTCACCATTGACATTAACATTCAGCATCCTTACACATTTTCGTAATGCACCCTGAACACTGATACATTTTTTCTTTTGTATGTTTTTCTCCAACAGAATAATAGTTTAGAGCTGCCATACATACTAAAGGTCCATATACAAGGGATGACTGTCACCCGACTATCGCTCCTGTGCTTACACAGGAATGGTAGTCGTTCAAATGAATGGAGGCAGAGTGGGTTGGGGAAGATTCCAGACACCTGCCTCTATTCATAGTAAACGGGAGTCCCTCAAACATTGAGTGGCTCCTGTATATAGGGCCCAACAGTTGTCTGGACTTTAGTTTTGTTAAAAACCAAGCAACTCCTACAAGTCAGTGATTTCTCGTTCAGTGCCCTGTCGATGGCTACGTGTACACGGGACGGTTATCAGCCGAATTCGCTGTCTCCAGCAAGAATTCGGGCGATAATATTCCCATATAAAAGTAGCTTATGCCTTATACACATGACAGAGTTATGTGTACTCTGTGTCCCTATATAGTCCCTCTGTATTGTGCAATATTCTCTCCCAGAGAAATATGGCAAGGGTTGGATAGAAAAATGGAATGATTTCATGGATTCATACGCTTATTAGTTAATAAAAGTTTGTATGTAACATAGTATGTTAGGCTGAATGAAGACAATGTTCATCTAGTTCAGCCTGTTTCGACCCTCTTGTTGATCCAGAGGAAGGCAAAAAATCCCAACGAGGCAGAAGCCAGTTATCCGATTCAGGGGGAAAATTCCTTACCGACTCTATAACGACAGTCAGAATAATCCCTGGATCAAAGTTTCACAGTTCCTACCTGAATGTAAGACCTGGGTCAACAACCCGCCGGTCACCTAATGTCTATATCCTGTAATATCATTACGCTCTAGAAAGACATCTAGTCCCCACTTAAACTTCTCTATGGATTTTACCATTACTACGTCCTCAGGCAGAGAGTTCCACAGTCTCACTGCTTTTGCAGTAAAGAACCCCCTTCTGTGTTGGTGATGAAACCTGCTTTCTTCTAGACGTAGAGGATGTCCTCTTGTTACCATCGCAGTCCTGGGTATAAACAGATCATAGGAGAGATCCTTGTATAGTCCCCTAATGTATTTATACAGTTATTTGGTCGCCCGTTAGGTGTCTTTTTTCCAGGGTAAATAATCCCAATGTTGATAGCCTCTCTGGGTATTCCAGTCCTCTCATTCCATTTATTAATTTAGTTGCCCATCTTTGAACCCCCTCCAGCACTGTAACATCTTTCCTGAGCACTGATGTCCAGAACTGTACACAGTATTCCATGTGGGGCCTGACTAGTGCCTTATATAGTGGAAGAATAATGTTCTCGTCCCTCGCCCCTATACCTATTTTAATGCATCCCAAGACTTTATTAGCTTTTGCAGCTGCTGACTGGCACTGATTGCTCCATTTAAATCTACAATCCTCTAGTAGCCCCAGGTCATTTTCCATCTCACTTTTCCCTAGCAGTACCCCATTTAGTGTATATTGGTGACATCCGTTTCTCCTGCCCATGTGCATAACCTTACATTTATCAATATCGAACTTTATTTGCCATTTTTTACCCTAGCCCCCAGCTTGTCTAGGTCTTTTTGTAGCCGTACCTTGTCCTCCGTTGTATTAATTATCTTATATAATTTTGTGTCATCTGAAAATATTGATATTTTACTGTGCAGTCCCTCTATCAGGTTGTTGATAAATATATTGAACAGAATGGGGCCTAGTACTGAACCCTGTGGCACCCTGCTAGCAACAGTGGCCCAATCAGAGTATGAGCCATTTATTATCATCCTCTGCTTTCTACCTCTGAGCCACTTCTTAACCCAGATACACACGTTATCGCCAAGACCGAGCTGCCTCATTTTACATATCAACCTATTATGCGGCAAGGCGTCAAATTCTTTAGAGAAATCCAGAACTTATGTCATTGTAGAAGCTGATCAGATTGGTCTGACATGATCGACCCCTTATGAACCCATGCTGATGAGGAGTTATACCGGTGTTTTCCTTGAGGTATTCTAGGATGGCATCTCTCAGAAACCCCTCAAAATTTTTTCCAACTATTGAAGTGAGACTTACCGGCCTGTAGTTACCAGGCTCTCTTTTGGATCCCTTTTTGTGTATTGAAACCACATTGGCAATTCGCCAATCCAATGGTATAACCCTGGTCTTGATGGTGTCCATAAATATAAGAAATAGCGGTCTAGCTATCATGTCACTTAGTTCCCTTAGAACCCTTGGGTGTATTCCATCTGAGCCCATAGTATTACATTATACCACAATTAGAGATGAGTGAGCGTACTCGTTAAGGCAAATTACTCGAGTATCGCCATTTTCGAGTACATGCCTGCTCGTCCGAAAAGATTCGGGGGCCAGTGGGGGTGAGCGGTGAGTTGCAGGAGTGAGCAGGGGGGAGAAGAGAGAGAGAGAGATCCCCCACCCATTTTCCCCCGGTCTCCCCTGCTGCCGGCCCCTGAATCTTTTCGGGCAAGCAGGCATGTACTCAAAAATGGGGATACTCCCTCGAGTAATTTCCCTTAACGAGTACGCTCGCTCATCTCTAACCACAATCTGACAGACAATTTATCAAGCCACGCCACAGGTATGGCTTCATATGCAATCTGTAATGCTGGAATATCTTGGAACAACTTGTGGAAGAAGGCAGCCATATTTTTCTAATCGTAGACAATCCCTTTAAACATGCGCTTGCCACCTTCACTGTGCCTGAGCAGCAGGGTTCAGCCTTGATTTGAAATCACATTTCTGTAGTTGTTGTATTGGCTGCATAACCTCCTTCAGATACTTCAGTTTGTTGAATGAACAGAAGACATGTCATAGCTACTGTCAGTTCAACTCCTATATTATCTGCCTACTTTATATGTGACAGATCTTTCCAAAATATTGTCCTAAGACCTTATAAAATATATGCTACACCTCCTGACACCCTGCTGCACTTTATACAGGATAATACTAGTATTCACTTTAGTAGGTTGAAAAGAAATCAATACAATAAAAAACGTGAAACTGACAAACCTTCAATAAATTAAATGCCCCCCTTGCTTTAATCTAGTGGGCAGTGTGTTACTGGAACGACCCAGCCAAGTCATGGTGTTCAGTGTAGAAACACATTTTCTTGTGGTATAAGTTCATAAAGTCTACGGTATGTTGACTGACACTGAGTACACTTCATGGCTGTGGTGAGCGCCAAACTTCACTTTACAAGAGTTTCATAGTCCGTGCATGGACACCTTTTACATGGATAGCAAGCACATATATTAGTGCAGAGGTGTAACTTGAAGCTCCTGGGCCCCAATGCAAAACCTGGAACGGGGCCCCCAACTATAATGCTTTATTCATAGTACTGGGCTCCCTATATGGAGAAGAGAGGACTTATGGGCCCCCTAAGGCTCCTGGGCCCGGGTGCAACCGCATCCCCTGCATCCCCTATAGTTACGCCCCTGTATTAGTGGTTACCTGGAGTTTACCAAGTTGCACTAAGTTTCAGGATGCACTCTTCATTTTCCAACCCTCTAATATTCAGTTTGTAACTTGCTCTTACTTTCAGACTTTTTTCTTGTGGGTTCCTCCCTGTAATATTTGCTGGATGTGAGATCTGTATCTTTTGGATGCTGCTGCCCTCACTACCTCTCATATAAAAGCACAGTTTAATTTCTGTATTGCTTTCACCTTCTTTAGCCTATTTATAATCTCCTTTTCCCAATGCTAACAATGATGCTGATGAGTGTGTGATTCTGCCATAGGTGCTCTCCCTTCTCTGTACAGTGATACTTTAGATTGTGTGATTAACCTCCTCCCTCTTAAGACTTCCATGTGTTATCCCGAAACAGTTGTCTGTGTATGGTTTTCTGGCATGGTTCCCTACTCCCAATCAACATTTCAAAGGCTTGCTTAAAAAGTTTTACATTGATTTGAATGAATGCTGCCATCCAATAGGTGGCGCTGCAGAGGTATTGTTCCATCTTCCTTATTTGCATATTTTACGATGCCCCTCCCGACATTCTCACCATTGTAGATGTCTCCATAAACCTTCTGGGCGCTCTCCCTAAGGAGAGACAACACCCCTCCTGTTCCTCACGATCTACACTCTGATACAGTACAGCTTGCGTGATCTGCCCTCCCTGAAGACTTGGATGCTTTCCTCCCTGTCCACACTCTGATCTGCTTTGTAGAAAAGGGGCAAAAGAGTATAGCAAGACTAAATGGTTCATTAGCATACAGGGATTGGAGTGTTTGCAAGCTTTTAGTGTAGAGGATTGAAAGTGATTTTCGAAATTAGTGTGAGACTGACATCCTTGGAATCTGCATCTTTTCAGCCATCCACACATTATACAATAGTACAGTTTTTTATGGTGAGAGATTCCCTTTGATTCTATGAATGATTGGTGCACAATATATCCAACATAGGGTTTGCTCAGTTGTTTCATGCCCATTGACATTTACTGACTTAGATTCTCTATATGTCATCTGTTCCCAACTAGCACCAAGCAAACAAAGCAATTCAAGTGTTCGGTTTTATGTAGTATGTATACTTATTTATAAGCAAGCTAGAGCAATCAGAAAAGAAAGTTGCTGTGCTTGTCCATGGAGATGATATGTGCAAGAAGCAGACAGCTCCGTCCTTACTGCAGTGGACTGGGTTGGGATTACATTAAAATTTTCTTTCGAAATGAATGGGAGGTTTGCCTGAAATACCAACCTGAGCCACTGTACTGTGCATGGAGCCGTCTGCTCCCTGCACACATCAGCCATGTGCATGAGCACATTGTCCTCAAGAATAGCTGATCGGTGGGCATCCCAAGCAGCAGACCCTCACTGATCTACCAATCATCGCATATCCTGAAGATTAGCCATCAATATTTTAAAGCTAGACAATCCCGTTAAGTAAGATGTTCTTGTTCAAAAAATATACAGCTACTGCACGAAGCCACGGTGAGGCCATCTGAGAGGGGGATACTAATTAATTTATATATATATATATATATATAGTTGAAAGCCCTCACTGACTTAGCACTAATTCTCTAACTTTCCGATGCCGTTCAAACATAAAATTTGACAGGACCATTCCTAAGGTCCTAAATAGGAAAAGTAAAGGGGTCACAAGTTGATTATTCAATGCCAAGTGCAAAAGTATTGGCACCCCTATGTAATGTACCTAATCTAATTCTCTAACTTCCCAGTGTCATGCAAACATGAAATTTGGCACAACCATTCTTTTGGTCCTAAATAGGAAAAGTAAAGCGGTTGATCATTCAATTCTAAGTGCAAAAGTATTGGCACCCCTATTTAATGTAACTTCACGGTGTCGTACAAACATGAAATGTGGCACGACCATTCTTTAGGTCCTATATAGGAAAAGTTAAGGTGTCACAACTCGATTAATTAATGCTAATTGCAAAAGTAAGTGCACCCCAATGCAATTTAACTTCCCGGTGTTGTGCAAGCGTGAAATTTGGCGCTAGCATTCTTTAAGTCCTAAATGAGGAGAATGGGAGGGGTGGCATATTCTACAGAGGGACATTGGTACATGCAGCCAGGGGAGAATCTAACACTCCTCTATGTGTATACATATTTTATTCCTTGGTTCCTCTAAAGTAACCTTAACTTCATAAACTTTTCCGTGCAAACAGGTAAACATCTGTATCAATTAACTCGGGGAAACCCGGGTATATCAGCTAGTTGATCATATGTGTCCCAGGGTGAACAGTGATATGGAGAGGTCCTGGAAGGGTCATCTGCATCTGTTTGCTAATATGCCAATGCTTATTGGTGTTTGTACTATGACATCATTAAATCTCTAGGCATTGTATTTCAGCTCAAAATCTATCTTGTATATAAATTAATTGTATTTCTTCTTTATTAAAATATACATACTGATGTACCACAAGGGGCAGGCTCGTACTGTCCAATGTACAATATTTACCGTGAGCACATTTACAAGATTCTAGAAAATGTATTTCATTCTGAACAGCCATATTTATACATCTGTAATATGGATGAGTGAGTGGCCCAGTCTGAGCCCAGGGCATCATAGGAAATCCATATTATAGATGAATAAATGCAGGTGTAGTACGCTTTTGTGTCACCGGTCTTGAAGGGGTTTTCCAAGTAAAAAAATAAATAAAACAGAATCTTTAAATCCCTCTGTGCTCTGCTACCCTGCCGCTGTGCTGGTCTTCTATTTTACAAGTGCTGTGGCAGTTACCTGGTTGTTTTCCCACATACCCACTGCAGCCAATAGGAGACCAGACAAGGACGTAATCGAGGTTCTGTAAACCTGCCTATGTAGAAGCCCATGTGACAGGTTTACGGGACGTCACCTGGTCTTCTGACTGGATGACGCCACCTTTCCAATACTGTGGCGCTGGACCGCCAAAGAGACGGACCACAGTACATTCATTTTATATAGTTTTCGGCACAGAGAGCACAAAATTTATATAAAATCAATAATTCAGAAAAAAAATATTTAAAGGGACTATATCACCCAAATTGCCTTGTATTAATTAAAACCAGATAATTAAACATTTTCAATCTTTCTAATCTGTTTTTATGTTCTGATTGTAGAATTTTTTTATTCCACTGTCTATACATAACTTGGGGTCGGCCATCTTTCCTGAGCTGCATGTACAGCATTTAGGGAGATGCTTTACAGCAGCCTCATGGGCCATGCACACAATGGACAGGAGCTGACCCATTGACTTATATGGGAGACTGTTCTAGACATGCTCTGTGTCCTATTCGGAGGTTATTTTCTTTGGCCTACAGGGTGGGCATCCCAAGCAGCAGACCTTTACCAATCTACTAATGATTGCCTACCCTGAAGATAAGTGGAGGTTATTTTCTGTGATCTGTGAGGTGGTTATTTTCCAGGCAGGGGAAATAAATAGTCACAGCTCATCACCTCTTGTGAATGGTGGATCCTGTGAAATCTACATATAGGTGTTACCTCCTAGTGTAAAGCCCCATTTACACACAAAGATGATCACGCAAAATTCATTCAAAAGATCGGGAAAATGACAGTTTGATCATTTTGCATAAGCTGCTAATGGGCGCTAATGCTCATTAGTAGCTTATTAGCTTCATTTCCATGTAAATTAGGCTCCCTTTGCTGTATGCAGATAACAGCAGGTGGTCTGTTATCTACATTCAGCTCCTTTTGTTCTCCCACAGCACTGCAGCTCAATACAATATTACCAGCGCTCCTGTGGAGAATCACAGCGTGTGGTCCCTGCTATCAGCTGCCCGGCCAAATGATGGATTTTAAACTCAACATAAAATCATTATTTGGCCGAAAAGCGAACGATGGTAGCATTTACACGCAACGATTATCGCTCAAAAGACCTTGTTTGTGCTAATTTTGAGTGATAATCATCCCATATAAATGAGGCTTTATCCAGCCTGTGACTTTACTGAGATGACTGCTGCAAAGCTTTCTGTACACAACAAGATGTAACCAATTAGTATTAGGCTCTGTGGTCAGTGGAAAAAATGCAGGATTCTAGGATTTCTTTTTTTTAATACGGATTGTGACTGATAGTTAAAAAGAAAACCACCAAACATTCTTAAAAAATGTTTAATACAAAATTGTGATTTATATAATAGGTCCTTATTCTGATGACACATTCCTTTTAACATCACAGAAAATGCAGAATCTTGCCTGCAGAGGTGCAGATTAATCAATAACATGCATGCATTTAAGATTTGACAACATACTTTATCAAAACGGCACATGCATACAATATAACCAGCCCAGCTGGCTAGGCATTTAGGGTGCTTTCATACCTGCGTTTGAGATACTGCTTCTATCTAGGGAGCAGGAAAGGGGAATCCAAACAGCTCCAGCTCTGGACAGACCCCATTGTCTATAATGCGGTTCGTCCGCTTTCCACCCAGCTGCCTGGCTCTTGGAAGGAAGAAAAAGCACTGCTTGCAGCGGGTTTTCTTCCGGTATATAGAGCTGGATCTGGGAGAGAACCTCCGTCTGGGGGTTCAGTCACGTCCGGTTCAAAATACCAGCTGGAGGTTCCAACGCAGATGTGAAACCGGTCACAGACACCCTCTTACATCCCATGGCTGGTATACACATGCATCAATCATTTGTGCTCAAAAAAAGGTGCCTATTGTTAATAAATTAGCACTCTTTGCAACTCCTTTTAGCCATGCATTTACTACTAATATTTTTCAAACTGTTGAGGTACGCTCCATGTACTCCATTTTTTTTTACAGTCTGCAATGAAATTCTGGTGAATCTCCCTCATTTAGTAGGCACAAAAGGCATAGGGACTAGAGATGAGCGAACGTGTTCTTAATGAACACTTCCGCACCCGGACACCGGCTTTGCCGAGGACTTCAGTGTCCGCGCGTAAAGCTTCGGGGGGCGCCGGGGGGCGGGGAGAGGCGCGGCGGCGCGGGCGGCAGCAGCGGGGAACAGGGGGGAACCCTCTCTCTCTCCCTCTCCCCCCCACTCCCCGCCGCACCCCCCCCCCCCCCCGCGCTGCCACGGCGACCCCCGAACTTTTTTCGCCCGAGCACGGAATTGCTCGCAAAGTTCGGTGTTCGGGCGAAAAGGGGCGGAGCCGAACACGTTCGCTCATCTCTAATAGGGACACGTTAATAAGCAGATGCCGTATTAAAGGCCTTGTCTAGTTTGTAAACTATTGATTGAATGTCCTCAGGATATCCCATCAATAGTAGATTGGCGAGGGTCAGTCGTCCAGGATGGCCGACAATCAGCTGTTCTCTGTGTTGGTGGGCTCATGTATTGAGCTGATTTCTGCTGGAAGAAGACAACGCCGAATTATTATGGCATCATTAATAGGTTGCTGGTCTGCATGGTGAACTACATATATCAGAATGGTCTGGCACCCTGTATCCACTATGTGTGGGAGTTTACACCAATCATCCACCCCCCTCATTATTAAGAGGCAGTGTGAGTGGTTGTCTTATCGGTGTCCTGCACAGGTGTTATTGGCTCCTCCATTTGGTAGTCAGCTACCTGCATGGTGAGAGGATGCATCTATATGCACCCCTCAGTCAGTAAGTAACGGCCATTTTTCTGTGATTGTTTTTAATTCTTGATTTCCCCTTCTGTGATGCATTCCTCATTTAATAGGCACAAAAGGCATAGGAACAGGTTAATAAGCAGATGCAGTATTAAACGGCTTGTCCAGTTTGTAAACTATTGATTGAGTGTACTCAGGATATCCCATCAATAGTAGATTGGGGAGGGTCAGTCGTCCAGGACGGCCGACAATCAGCTGTTCTCTGGGTCGGTTGGCTCATATATTGAGCTGATTTCTGCTGGAAGAAGACAACCCCGTTCCTACTGCAGTAGTCTGGCTTTGTACAGCAAACTAGGTTCACACTTAAATGATTGGGTGTAATACCAAGTCTGGCCACTGCAGTGAGAGCACCAATCCAGAGAATAGCTGATCGTTGGAGTTCCCTTGCAACGGACCCCTGGCTGCCTACTCTTGATGACTTATCCTGAGGATAGTCCATCTGTAGTTAACAATTGGACAACCCCTTTTAAAGTCCTTCTACATCAATGGATAGAGGCAGTCATAGGACCTAAATTAAAAAAAAAGAACACAAGATCCCTTTTCCTGATATCCCAGACCTATATAATACAATGGCAATGATTTCTAAATACCTGCACACCATATAATCAGTGCACTGTTCTTTCAGAGCATCCCCCCAATTTATCAACATGGAGTAGAGAAAAAAACTTGATAAATGAGTTTGTTTGAATTCATTATGAAATTACTTATTATTGTTTCCTTGTAAAACCTTACTAAAAAAGTATGATGTAGAAAGAGAATTGCCTTGCTTTGTACCAATGTATTTACGCCCCTGCACCACTTTGCCAGTCTTGAATGAATGAGTCTAAACTGTGGGTGCCATACACGCTTATTCTTTTTTACACCATACATTTTTATTAAGGTTTTGCAAGGAAAAGGTAATAACATTTTAAATGCTACCCACATTTTTAGACTCATTCATACAAGACAAGAAAACTGGTGCAGGGGCGTAAATACATTGATACATCTGCCCAAGTGTATCTTGTGTTACTCAAGCTTGGCGGCAGCAAGGCTTTTTCTGCAGGTGGTTTTCTGACAAGTTTCCTCTATGTGATTAGAGACATTATATCCAGGGGCGTAACTATAGGGGATGTGGTTGCACCCGGCCCAGGAGCCTTTGGGGGCCCATAAGGCCTCTCTTCTCCATATAGGGAGCCCAGTCATATGAATAAAGCATTATAGTTGGGGGCCCTGTTACAGGTTTTGCATTGGGGCCCACGGGCTTCTAAGTTACGCCTCTGATTATATCTGTTAGCGCAAGGATGCTATTAAATGTTCTCATTATACAGCCATAGAGTACATGTGAGAATATAACTGTTCCGACTGCCATTATAACCATATAGGTTGTGGTGCTCTAGAGAGAGGTTAGGAAAAAGGAAAACCCACAATACATTGTAGTAAATGTCCATACAGGGAGTCTACGGAAGTTCAAGAGTCTCTTTATGGTAGTGCCCAGAGACAGTCCTACAATATATTCTTGGCTCAGGGACTAAGTTGACAATTCTTGCGGTTTTGCAAACTGGTTTTCAGCCACGTGGCTCATAAATAACACACACTGAAAATTTGGGCTACACCTGTACAAGATGCATGGCCGAAAACCAGCATGTAGATTTTGATGATTTTTTTTGTTTGCAGTGTCAAAAATGTCTCATAGAGATATACACGCTACATTTGACTTTTTAAAATCCCATATCTTACATTTCTCTCCATGCTGTTATCTCCCAGGTTGCCGATTTATATTGATTTCAATTTTAAATCCAAGAAGGAGAAGGGTGTGTATCGTACTAGATGAGCAAGCTCACGGATTTTGGCCATGTAATGAGAGCAGAGCCGCTAGAAAAATCTATAATGCTTGGACAGATCAGTGGCAAAAAAAGACCCGACCGCCAAAGGACGTGATGGCTGATACTGTCAGAGCTGATACTGGCATGGAAATCGCACAACTGAAAGAAGCAGTGCAAAACCGAAAAACATGAAGGGAGCTTGCCTTTAGGGCTCATGTCCACGGGGAAAAGAAGAATTAAAATCCGCAGCGGATTTTAACTCTTCTCCCGCGCGCGGATCCGCACCCCATAGGGATGCATTGACCACCCGCGGGTAGATAAATACCCGTGGATCGTCAATAAAAGTGATTTTAAAAAAAATGGAGCATGAAAAAATCTGGACCATGCTCCATTTTCATGCGGGTCTTCCGCGGGGACGGCTCCCGCGGGCTTCTATTGAAGCCTACGGAAGCCGTCCGGATCCGCGGGACACAAAAATCACATTTTACTTACCTGCTCCGGTTCTTCTCTTCGGCGCCGCGCCATCCTCTCTCAGCCGCGGCCGGATCATTTTGCTTCGGCCCGGCGCATGCGCGGGGCACGTCACCGACGTCATCGTGCACATCCGCCGAGCTGAAGAATGAAGATCCGGCCGCGACGAGAGAAGATGACGCCGCCGCGAAGAGAAGAAACGGAGCGGATGGGAGGTGAGTTTATTGTCATTTATTCTCCTTTTTAGCGCTCATGTCCGCGGGGCAGGAGGGACCCGCTGCAGATTCTACATGTAGAATCCGTAGCGGGCCCGATTTTCCCCGTGGACATGAGGCCTTAGGGTCACCGGGGGTCGTGAAAGGCTAAACGGCTAACAATAACAGTTATTATTCTATATAAGGCTTTTAAAATATCATAATGAAATGTCTAAAGTATTGATAAGTGAGGAATCGGGTGCTTTAGACTTGGAGCCTCTTCAGCTTTGATTGGATTTGCTAGGCTCTAATGCTGGAAGGGGGCCTGTTGCAATCATTTTAGTTAAAGGAGATGTCCCGCGCCGAAACGGGTTTTTTTTTTTTTAAACCCCCCCCCCCCGTTCGGCGCGAGACAACCCCGATGCAGGGGTTAAAAAAACCACCCGCACAGCGCTTACCTGAATCCCGGCGGTCCGGCGTCTTCATACTCACCTTCTGAAGATGGCCGCCGGGATCCTCTGCCTCCGTGGACCGCAGCTCTTCTGTGCGGTCCACTGCCGATTCCAGCCTCCTGATTGGCTGGAATCGGCACGTGACGGGGCGGAGCTACACGGAGCCGCTCTCTGGCACGAGCGGCTCCATAGAAGACTGCTGAAGACCCGGACTGCGCAAGCGCGGCTAATTTGGCCATCGGAGGCCAAAAATTAGTCGGCTCCATGGGAACGAGGACGCTAGCAACGGAGCAGGTAAGTAAAAAACTTTTTATAACTTCTGTATGGCTCATAATTAATGCACAATGTATATTACAAAGTGCATTATTATGGCCATACAGAAGTGTATAGACCCACTTGCTGCCTCGGGACATCTCCTTTAAGCCACAGTCCTTAGGAGCTAAGTTGGCTGAGTACAATATCTGCCGACAGCAACTTCGTGTCTCAGAAATAGAGACAGGAGAAGTCTGGAGTGCAAACAGATGAGATTACTAGAGAAAGCCTGCACACAAGCATTCAGGCACAGTTAAGGGTCTTTTTTAGAGATGAGCGAGTACACTCGCTAAGGCACATTACTCGAGCGAGTAGTGCCTTAGCCGAGTATCTCCCCGCTCGTCTCTAAAGATTCGGGGGCCGCCGTGGGTGACAGGTGAGTTGCGACAGGGAGCGGGGGGGGGGGGGGGGGGGGAGAGAGGGAGAGAGAGATCTCCCCTCCATTCCTGCCCGCTCTCCGCTGCCGCTCCCCGCCGGCCCCCGAATCTTTAGAGACGAGCGGGGAGATACTCGGCTAAGGCACTACTCGCTCGAGTTATGTGCCTTAGCGAGTATACTCACTCATCTCTAGTCTTTTTAAGGATTTAATATTGATGAATGGAATACTGAAACAGGTGGTGGTGTTGTGTATGGCACAGCGATGACTGAAGGGGGCAGCATACATTTTTTTTAAGGGGGCATTTCGTACTTAAATGTTGCATAATTTGTAATTTAATTACAACAGATAACTATATCAGGGGAGCCCTTTGGCGGGACAAAACATTTCAAACTTTAAACATTACTAACCTCTGTCCTCGTAGTACTCCATATTAATCGTTGTACTCCGTATGACATTCTTGAAGTTTCACGGCATGGCATCATCGCAGCCTCATGAACTGTAGGTGCCAGAGTATGTCACCAATTTAGGAGCTCTGCGTTACTACAGACTCAACACACCATATGTGCATATAGGCATCTCCTGAACACTCTTGACTCTTGTGAACTCAGCCAAAAAAGAGAGATGTGGGCTCACCTCACCAGCAGTAACTTTCAATGTTGCAGGAAGATCTAGGATCCAACAGGAGCTCCATCCTCAAGTGGCCGACGGCAAACGGCCAGATTCCATATGAGCAGAAAATAGAGATGGAGGGGAGCTGCTACCGTTAAAAATTTCCTTCTTTATTGAATAAAATAAAGCATACAGCTCACAAGTGCACGCTGAACGCGTTTCGGCAAAAGCCTTTGTGAACTCATTTGAGTGTAGAGTGCCACTGCTACAAAGTTCCCTGGCACAGAACATCATATCACCATGTAACATTGCTACAACTATGAACCCAGTTAGCTAAAAATGGTGTGTATTCACAATCCTCTATCACAGTCCCTATTGGGAAGATACTCCATCTGTCGCATACGTCCATTTGTCGTCCCTAGTGTGCACAAACTAACGTTGTTGGACCAGACTTATGTGTCCTACAGCACTGTTTTTGTTCTGGATCAATGGCATTGTCTACTTTTTTAGGAACTGAGTCCCCTGCAGGATGGAAGCCTCCCTCTCCTTCCACGTGACTTAGAAGTTTTCACCCCGAGTCATCAGGGCCCTTTCGATATATGGTTGCTTGGCCTTCTCCTGCATGGTTCCCTGGCCTAGGAACAGCACTGCTCGTGCTGCTCTCATTGTCTAGTGGCCACCACCAAATCACCCGCAGGCCTTTGGACTTACTCTCAGGGCTGGGGACTAGTCTCTCTATATACTGCCCTATCAGGGGCTGGATCTTGTGGTGGTGACAATCTAATCACGTCGCTACCACATCATTCTGGAGGCGGAGCCTTCTCCAGCAGTCTCACAAGAGGCCTCAACAAATTGGTGTCTGGCGCTAGTTATCCCGATGCTGCTCTTTGGCAGGGGGGCGGGGGGCCTCCCCCATAGTGCTTCCGCTTTTGTAGTTGATCTGTTTCAGTAGTAATCTTCATGTCTAGATGCTAATATATGCTCTTCAGCATCTTTATTGGGTTAAAGCGGTTTTCTGATTCAGAGTAGTCATAGTATGTGGAACAGTGTTGCAATTTTATAATTTAATTAAATTCTCTTCCAGGTTTGTTCCCATGAACTGACAGCATCTTCAAAATTAGGGATTTTAACTTGATTGCTTTATTTATTCAATGAATTTATGCAATTTGGATAACTAATTTGTGCATAATTTTGAACCTTCTTTTAAAGCTTGCCTGGAGAAAGAAAGATGGCCAAGCCCCTTCTCCAACTTTCTGATGCACACTGTGTCTAGTATGCATCTGTGGTCTGCCACTACTTGCTGATCTGACTGGTCAGGGCTGCTCATGTGGACAGCACTGGTTCATCAAAGCAGATGTAGTTTCTATACTAATGCTCAGTGCACCCCAGGTAGTCAGAGAAGCTGGTGTGGCCGTCTTTGTTTCTCGAAGCCTAAAGGGTTGCTTTAATACTATCATGTGCCGTTTTATTTGACACATTGCTGTAAAGGTGTTCATTCATCCAGCTCCTGGTAAATCAGAGTTCGATCCTGTTTGGGTGTACTTTTTTTCTTATTTCAGACTTTGTGGAAAGCCCTTGGGGATACTGTTTACTCCAAACCATCCAGCCTGTGTAACAGTTTTGTAATGTTGACATTATTAGAATGATATGACTGGTTTTATCATCAAGAACAATTTACACTACAATTTTACTGCATTAGTAGCCTTACTCTTTTTTTCTAACCTCCCTATTTCTTTTTTATATTACTCTGGAAACTATCGTAGTATAAAGGCTGGCAACCAGGGTCATCCTTATCAGGGCGGGTGCCCAGAATAGGTAGTGTGTACATTAGGATGGCCTTCTGCTTTTAAGTTAAGTTTTAATCTAGAAACAAAAGTCTATTGATCTCTATATTTGTTGTAATTTTTTTTTTACTCTTGAAGTTTATCACCTGAGATCTCAGACTTGCTTTTTGACCTAGTCGGTTTTTGTGATTAAACTAATAACACACACAGAGTTGTATCATTCAAAGCTTTTATTGAGCACATTGAGTAAACATCCACAGTTCCAGGAAAGAAAGTAAGGACCCTTTTACACTAAAGAATAAGATTCTGGTTGGATTATGGGAATCTGAATGATAATAATCATTCAATATAAATGCTGGCAGTGAGTGGACAATGAATGATAAGTCATTCGTCGTTCAGTTTCTGCAGGCAGAAAAATCAAATGACAATCTGCTTATATTAATAGGCTGTGGTTCATCTATGAATGATGGCCTGTTTACTGTCAATGGAGGCAGGCGGCCAGAAAGATCTTCAGCTCACTCCATCTTCATACACTGAGCAAGATTACTCCTGTGTGAAAGTACAGGAACGATTATCACTGGAACGACTGTTGAACCCTGAAGCACCTGACAGTCGCCCCGTGTAAAAGGACCTTGAGGATGGCTTTAAACTGGCCAACTATTGCCCAAATGAGCAACTTTTAGCGTTAGCTTAATGTGTAGACCCTGGACTCAACCGGGTACTGGGGGCGAGAGATCACAATTGTCACTAGTTGCTTAATTTCAGCTCACTGAAAGGAACAAGTAAAAACTTGCTCACCAGTCACTTTATCTTGCGACTGCCTGTTGATAGAAAATAGAAGCAGGTGGCTGGAAGAGATCTCTGTTGCACTCGGTATCCATTCATGGAACGACTACAGCTCCTATGTGAAAACACAGGAGCAATAAGTCTTGGGATAACTGTCGGCCACTTATGCACCCAACGGTCAATCCATGTAAAGTCACCCTAAGCAAAACCTTGCATTTAAATGACTTGTAGATCCCCCTCTATCAGCAATCACCTACATTAAACATATCTAGAATTTGCACAATGTTGACAAGGATTTTAGCGATATTCCTGCCTGCAAATGCAATTTAGTTCAACATTTCTGGGATGCCTTGGGTACAAAGAAAGTCCTCTTCAGGTTATGCTACAGCATCTCAATAGGGTTAAAGGGGTATTCCGAAGTTTGACTTTTATCACCTATCCATTTGATAGGTGATTAAAAGACTGATTGGTGGGGTTCTCACACCACTGAGAGGTCCAGAGTTCCTGAGGACAGCTGTCCCATGTCCACCTCTCCTCCTCACTGCATAGTCCACACTGAGGAGGTGATTGAATGGAGTAGCAGTCGAGCATGCTCTGTGCTGTGCATTCATCTTCAATTGGACTTCTGGAGATAGTCGACTGCTTATACTCTGCTATTTCCATCATCCCCATTGAAAAGAGTGGTGCAGCACCATGCATGCTTGTCAGCCGCACAATTCAATTCTCATTTCATTGTGGCGGTTCAGTCAGCCAGCCAGCAGTAAGCCACTGCACATAGAAAAGCATGAGCCCCCGCAGCTCAGTGCCGAAATGCGGATTTGAATTGCAGATTCTGTGGGTGGAAAATAAATCGCAGCATGCTCGATTTTAGTGCGGATTCCGCTCGGACAGGCTCCATTGGTCTCTATGGAAGTGTTTGATCCGCAATTACATTGTGGATGCATTGCGAATTTGTTGGCGGATACTTCTCAGGTTACTTGGGGACCAGGTAGGCAGGGAGGTGGGGAAAAGCATCATTGGGCTTGCAATTTTTTAAAATATTTTTTCTGCGCAGATGATTCACTTATGCATCCTCACGGAAAAACTCTTGAATCCGCGATTAACCACAAGCATTATAAAGTCAACTCCATCGCAGGTCTTCCGTGGTCAAAATTTGCACGCGGAATCCGCATGTGCCGTGTGCAGGTGGCGTAAAAAAGAGAAAATTTGGTCCGCCATGTGAAAAAAATAATATATCAGCTTATAATCAGATCTCTTGGCTCCCTGCTCATGGCTTCAGGTCTCCTCACTGATGTATTATTTACAGGCTGCAGCAGCTGTATACAGGAAGTCACAGGCTGCTGCAGTTAATGACAGAGCTCAGCGATCGATCACAGGAAAAGCAGTCTATGCGCCTGTGTGGGGTAAGGAGAACTTTCACTGTTTCTTCTTGGAGTTCTGGCAGGACTTTCTCTGGATTTTAATCAAAAACAATACACCACATCATATAAATCTATGCATTACAGAGGTCATCTTCTCTTCCTTTATCATATGTTGTTCTTAGATAGGGCAGCATAAATCACCTGCCGGGTTCACATTAAAGGGGTTGTCTCGCGGCAAACCTCAAAATTTTACCTTACCCCATAACCCCTGTCACCCCCCTGGCATGAAATAGCAAAGTAAAGCGGTTTTTAAGCCGCTTGCTACTTACCGATCCGACGAAATAAGGACTTTAAAAAATCTTCTCCCAAGATGGCCGCCTGTCCTTTCCCAGGGATGCACCGCGGGTCTTCTCCCATGGTGCACCATGGGCTCTGTGCGTTCCATTGCCGATTCCAGCCTCCTGATTGGCTGGAATCGGCACACGTGATGGGGCGGAGCTACGCGATGACGCATAGAAGGGGGCGGAGCCAGAACGCCGCTCGTGCCTGGAACGAGCAGAAGACCGCACAGCGCAAGCGCGTCTAAAAAAGCAAGAAGACATCAGAATTAGACGGATCCATGGCGACGGGGACGCTAGCAACGGAGCAGGTAAATGAATAACTTCTGTATGGCCAATATTTAATGCACGATGTACATTACAAAGTGCATTAATATGGCCATACAGAAGTGTATAACCCCACTTGCTGCCGTGAGACAACCCCTTTAAGTTGGTCCATGGATCACAGATAGAGATGAGTGAGCATACTCGCTAAGGCTAACTACTCAAGCGAGTAGTGCCTTAGTTGAGTACCTGCCCGCTCATCTCTAAGGATAGGATTCGGCTGTCGGCGCGAGTGACAGGTGAGTTGCGGCGGTGAGCGGGGGGGGAGAGGGATCTCCACTCCGTTCCTCCCCGCTCTACCCCGCCGCTCCCCTCCCGCTGCCGGCACCCGAATCTTTAGAGACGAGCGGGCAGATACTCGACTAAGGCACTACTCGCTCATCTCTAATCACAGACTGATGGAAAAACCTCATATTTATGTAAGGAATTTAATACGTAGTATTGTAGTTTTAATTGATGTATTACTTAAAGGGGTTGTCCCGCGGCAGCAAGTGGGTCTATACACTTCTGTATGGCCATAATAATGCACTTTGTAATATACATTGTGCATTAATTATGAGCCATACAGAAGTTATAAAAAGTTTTATACTTACCTGCTCCGTTGCTGGCGTCCTCGTCTCCATGGTGCCGACTAATTTTCGCCCTCCGATGGCCAAATTAGCCGCGCTTGCGCAGTCCGGGTCTTCTGCAGTCTTCTATGGAGCCGCTCGTGCAGAATGCAGGCTCCGTGTAGCTCCGCCCCGTCACGTGCCGATTCCAGCCAATCAGGAGGCTGGAATCGGCAATGGACCGCACAGAAGAGCTGCGGTCCACGGAGACAGAGGATCCCGGCGGCCATCTTCAGCGGTAAGTATTGAAGTCACCGGAGCGCGGGGATTAAGGTAAGCGCTCCGGTAAGCTTTCTTTACCTCCCTGCATCGGGATTGTCTCGCGCCGACCGGGGGGGGGGGGGGGGTTGAAAAAAAAAAAAACCCGTTTCGGCGCGGGACAACCCCTTTAATGCAAAAATCCATTTTTCTAAATTCTGCAAAGCCTGAAAGTGTTTACATTTTATGCCGTTTCATTTTCAGGTCTCGGGTATAGGGCCGAGTAATTGTATAAATCTACATACAAGGTCACAGCTCTTTTTCTTCTCAAGCGGAACTTCAGTTGCCCTGCATAGCCATGGACAGCACAGCCCTAACAGTGACAGCTGTCAGAAAAATATCTGTTAAACAAATCACGGCCCCTGAAGGGGTTTTCTGACTTTTTGGGGAATTTACCTAAAAAATGAAGTAAAGGATAAAAGGAAATATTAGTATTTAAAAAATAAAAGCAGAAAACAAATGCCTCCTGCCAATTATTTGTGAAACTGTCCATGGTGAATGGACTAACTAGGGCATATTCTACATAAAAATAACAATTGGGCAATAGTAGAAATATGTATTATTTCTATTGAAATGGGTTCTTTACTTGAAAAAAGATTATATTACTAGTTTTATGCTTTTACAAAAAGCAATTACCATTTAGAAAAGCACAGTGGAATAATAGCTAAGGTAACAGGTTAATTGGGTCATGATCAAAACAGTGCAAGCAGTGATTAACTATAGATGAATTATAGGTTCTTTCCATTATGCATCAAAATTATGAACCGTGTGTATACAAGATTTAATTAATGTTGAGGTTACCTATAGATCAGTGGTGGCGAACCTATGGCACACGTGCCAGAGGCGGCATGCAGAGACCTCCCTGCTGTCACGCATCACCGTCGGCCGCTCACCACGCTAGTGAATACCTGCAGGAGCCGTGGGTTCCCTGCAGGCATTCGCTAAGCAGCGCTGCTAGCTTTGCTGATCCCGGAGCACACTGTGATGTCAGTGTGCAGCCGTGATCCTCCTCCCCCTCCCCCGACATGTCTTACTTGGCTCTGCGAGAGCAGGGGCAGGAGGCGTCTGGCAGGCATATTAACGTTTTCCATGCCACTTCTGCACTATTCAGCAATTCCAGCAACCTGATTGGTGAATCAGTCAACCCAAACAACTAATCAGGTTGCTGCAATTGCTGAATAGGGCAGAAGTGGTGTAGAAAAAGTTAATATGCATGCCGGGCGGAGGAGGAGTGGTGCTTCCATGAGGAGGAGGTAAGTATGTGGGTCTCGGGGGAAGGGGGGGGGGCGCTGTGGGGTGTCACTGTGCTACTGGGGCGACACTGGTGGGTGTCACTATGCTACTAGGGGGCTGCTGTGGGGTGTCACTGTGCTACTGGGCGGACGCTGTGGGGTGTCACCTTGCTACTGAGGGGCCGCTGTAGGGTGTCACCTTGCAACTGAGGGGCCGCTGTGGGGTGTCACTGTGCTACTAAGGGGCTGCTGTGGGTGTCACTATGCTACTGGGGGGGCCGCTGCGGGGTGTCACTTTGGTACTGAGGGGGGGCCACTGCGATGGGGGTCACTGTGCTACTGGGGGCCGCTGCAGGGGGTCACTGTGCTACTGGAGGGGGGGCCACTGCGGGGGGGGGGGGGGGTCGGGTCACTGTTCTACTGGGGGGGCCGAGCAGGGGGTCACTGTGCTGCTGGGGGGCCGCTGTGGGGAGTCACTGATACTGGGGGCTGCTGTGGGGAGGGGTCACTATTACTGTTAGGGTGGGTCACTATTATACTGGGGGCCGCTGTGCGAGGTCAGTATTATTGCTGGGGCCGCTGTGGGGTGTCACAGTGCTACTGGGGGGCCGTTGTGGGGTGTCACCTTGCTACTGAGGGGCCGCTGTGGGCTGTCAATGTGCTACTGGGGAACCGCTGTGGGGTGTCACTGTGCTACTAAGGGGCTGCTGTGGGGTGTCACTATGCTACTGGGGAGACGCTGTGGGGTGTCACTTTGCTACTGGGGGGGCTGCTGCAGGAGGTTACTGTGCTACTGGGGGGGCTGCTGCGGGGGGTGGGTGGGTCACTGTGCTACTCGGGGCCCACCGGTGGGAGGGGTCACTGTTCTACTGGGGGGCCGCTGCGGGGAGGGGAGGGGGTCACTGCGAAACTGGGGGGCCGCTGTGGGGAGGATCACTATGTCTGCTGGGGGGGGGGGGGGGTGTCACTATTATACTGGGGGCCGCTGTGGGATGTCAGTATTATCGCTGGGGCCGCTGTGGGTGAAGGGGGTCATTATTATCGCTGGGGGGTCACTATTATTGCTGGGGCTGCTGCAGGTGGTCACCATTATCGCTGGGGCCGCTGGGGGTGGTCACCATTATTGCTGGGGCCGCTGGGGGGGGGGTATTATCGCTGGGGTATGTTTACATGTGGCGGAAATGGGCAGGGCTGTTTCAAAATAGACAGCATGCAGATTTTGACTGCTTTTTGGATGCGGAAATGCGCCACAGAAATTTCCGCTGGAGGACATTCTGCAGTATTTCCGCATCTTAAAAGCAGTCAAAATCTGCACGCTGTCTATTTTGAAGTGGCGCTGTTCTTCTTAGAACGACGGGGGTAAAATCTTACATCGTGATAAGCCCCACCCCCTGACGTGTTGGCCCTTTGCAGTAGATAAATGGGTTCTGGGTTGCAGTTTGGGCACTCATAATCTATAGCAGTAATGGTGAACCTTTTAGAGACTAAGAAAATCTCTGTGATATTGGATCAGAGTGTCTTCAAGAAACAAGAACAATGCTTTTTTTTACCATCCCTACGGCTTTGGGATTTCGCTCTTCCACCTGGATGGCCCTGGGATCTGGTTTCTTGGTAGGTGAAGGTTTTTTGGTTGTTGGTTTCTTATCACATTTTGAAGTATCAGACTAATGTTGAGCAAACTTTAGAAAAGTTTGGTTTGGTCCGAATTAGTTCAAATCAAACCTTCATCAATCCCCTTAAAACTGGTGTATAAAACTGTCTAAAACTCATAAAACTATTTTTCGTAAATGTTGCGTTGCAGCACTGAGGTTCTATGTTAAAATATGATCAAGGACAGCGTCTGCATAGATGCTTGTGTGGGTTTCTATAAACATACAATATTTTTTTTACTCATTTGTTCAATTTAGTTCTCTATCTACTTTTAGGACTTGTGTAAAAATCTCTAGTTTTACGTCAAATATAAGCAGAAATATGGAAAATTCTGAAGAGTTCACAAACTTTTAAGCACCACTTTTAGTATAAAAAATAATTTTTGATAAACAATTTCAATCATAAAATCATGAAGACTGATAATTATCTTTAAAAAATTCTGGAATATAAATTACTTCGTCCATTGTGAAGAAATTCAAGTGCTAGGGCTAAACCTCTTCCATCTGTGCAAAACCAAAGCTTCCACAGCACAGAAAGTGGATACGTATGTGAACAGCTTATAATTGGTGGTTGCTAAGACCTGAGAGCTGGGTGTTTCTGGCAATAGTTCATTACAATAGTGCACAGACCCAACAAAATAGCTGATCCTCACATGTCCCCTTTAAACATGTAAGGGTAATATTACACAAGTACGAGGGCTGCTGATAAGTCTTTGGCTTTGTGTTCTTTTTTTGTTTCTATGGTAACGAATGTTACATCACATGAAAGCCTTATGTGTCTAATATATGTTTTTTTTTAAATTTTGTGTTTGTAGCTTATGCCAACAGTGATCTAGGCACGCGGGAAAACAAAATGGCGGAGTCTAAGGCGATATTCACAGCAAATGAGAGCAGAGGAGTGATAAAATTCTTGTTTCTGCAAGGAAAGCCTGTGAAGGATATTCATGGTGATATGTCGCAGACATTGGGGGATCAATGCCCTTCATATTCTACAGTTAAGAACTGGGTTGCCAAATTTAAAACGGGCCTCTTCAGCACCAATGATGAGGAACGTCCTGGACGACCGAGAGAGGTTGTTGTTCCGGAGATCGTCAATGCTGTGCACAATCTCATAATGGAGAATCAGCGAATTTTAGCTAAAGGAATAGCATACATCATGGGGATTTCTCGTGAACGTCTTTCTGTCATCATCCATGAACATTTGAACATGAAGTAGTTATCTGCAAAGCGGGTCCCCAAATGTTTGACAACAGATCAGAAAATCATGCGAGTGAAAACTTCCCGGGCCATTTGTCAGCGTTTCCAGACTGATAAGAACTTCCTGGATGGACTGGTCACTATGGATGAGACCTGGATTTATTTGTATGACCCTGAAACCAAGGAGCAGTCAAAAGAGTGGAGGCACAGTGGTTCTCCTCGCCCAAAGAAGATCAGGGTGCAAAAATCAGCCACTAAGGTGATGGCCTGTATGCTCTGGGATACGGAGGGCGTGCTGCTAGTGGACTACCTTCAAAGTGGTTTCACCATCAAGGTATTAAATTGAACTTTTAGACCAAATTTAAGGCAGCTCTGAAGGCCAAAAGGCGCGGCAAGCTGTCCAAAGGAATCTTGTTCCTGCAAGACAACGCCTCCGCTCACACTGCACAAGCGACCACGGCAAAACTGGTGGAGCAAGGCTTCCAGCTGGTTGACCACCCACCTTATTCACCAGATCTAGCTCCCTCCGACTATCATCTGTTTCCAAACCTGAAGCCATTTCTGATGCCATGGCTGCTATGGATAACTGGTTTGAGGCACAACTAAAATCCTTCTTTTTGCAAGGCTTACAGAACTTGGAATACCGTAAGAAGTGTGTTGACATCAGTGGAGAGTATGTGGAATAAATGTAAAGTTTCATCTTCCCATCTCGTTTCTTTCTGGGTAAAGCCAAAGACTTATCAGCAGACCCTCGTACATAAGGCTCATTAGCACTTATGTAATAGCACTAATTGTCCTACACATGCACTTGCAAGTTTAGCCCAGCAACTGTCAGGAAAACGTGAGCACTAGTGGCAGCCACAAGTGCTTTGTAATAGTAGCCTGATAGTTACACCCTTGGTTTTAGTAAGTCCAAAGGATGTATTCAGAGTCGGGCCAGGGTCCGCACCCAGAAAACGTGGTCAGGTGCTGTACAAGCCGAGTACTTCCTGTTCTGCTGTCTGGCGCCTTTACTGTCTCACAGGTGGTGCATTGATGTCATCACACTGCCTGCATCGTTCTGCGTGATAATAGCCAGAAAAGACAAAAGCAGAAGATGTCGGATGTTGCAAGAGCATGTTTAAAGTAAAGGAGTTTATTTTATTGTCGGGACACAGTGTGGCCTATAAATGACTCAAGGACCACAACGGGGCCTATAAATTCCTAAGGTGACACTGTCACACAAGGGCTCATGTAAACCAGCAGCCTGTCATATCCCAGGAGCATACATTCAATATATAAGATTGCCAGCTCTGATGAGAACATGGAAACATGTAATCATTAACTTGCCAAAATGAAATGACGACTCCACATTACATAGTTATTAAACAAGGTTTACTTTTACTGACCATACAAGTGAAGATTTACAAACTGAAATGGTACGCGATTACCCTTTTTTTCCTCTTTTTACAGAACATGTAACTAAAATGCCATAATAAATAGTGAATATAAATACAAAAGATTGTCATACAAAAATTGGTACTAGTGTAAACACTTGCTCTTAACCCCATAGTTCTGCTATGCATAGCATTACTTCTTGGCAGTGACAGATTTACATATAATTAAAAGAAGTGTCACGAATATGGAACTTGGTTATTCTCTACAGTCCACATGGAATTGCTCTTCTTGGAAAGGACATTTTTGAAGACTGGAAATCTGTGAAGGTTTACTGTCTGTCAGGCAGTCGTGTCTTACGTATTACAAAAAAAAAAAAGCTTACACTCTGTGGAGACTGGAATAGTGTGATCTCAGTGTATAATGCTGCACCTATAAAGGAAACCGACTTAAAATTACATTCATAATAGGATACAATTACTAATTAGTCTAAAGGTCCAGCAATCTTTAAGGCTGGATTCACACGAACGTATATCAGCTCGGTTTTCACGACGAGCCGATATACGTCCTCCTCGTGTGCAGGGGGGGGGGGGGGATGGAAGAGCTAGGAGCAGGAACTGAGCTCCCGCCCCCTCTCTGCCTCCTCTCTGCTCCTCTGCACTATTTGCAATGGGGAGAGGCAGGGCGGGGCTAATTATCTGAACTTAGCCCCGCCCCCGTCCAACCTCCTTTCATGGCAAATAGTGCAGAGGGGCAGAGAGGAGGCGGGAGCTCAGTTCCTGTTCCTGGCTCTTCCATCCTCCCCCCCCCCCCTGCAGATGAGGACGACGTATATCGGCTCGGCGTGAAAACCGAGCCGATATACGTTCGTGGGAATGCAACCTAAGAGTCATCAGAGATCTTAAATGAAATCTGGCAGCAGCATTTTATGCTGTTAAACTAATCCTGCTCATAGGTGGTGGTCATGAATAGAATCAGCAACATGCTCTTCTTCTTTCTATCAGTCCTTCCATTACCCCCAAAATTGCTGTTTTTCGGTAGCACATGCTCCATGCAAATTAGCAGCAGACCAACTGATGGGTGGTCTGATACTTTGGACTTGGAGGGGCTCTCTCTCCAATGTTGTATCCAAACCCCATCCCTTAAATTGAGGTCTCCATCTTCCATTTGGAAAGGCCATGTGATCTACAGACCAGACTAGTAATTATTAGGAAATTATAGTACCAGTGTTTCTGGTGGTGCAATGCGCCACACAGCTCTGCTTCATGCACGTCACGCACACACAGCCCTGCTACATGCACGTCACACACACACAGCTCTACTACATGCACGTCTTCTGGATGCTACGTTGCTTTTGCATAGGAGCTGCACGTGATTTATGAACTTCAGCAGCTCGCTGAGGAGACATGTTGACACGTAGCTTTCACATATCTGCTGCACGAGATTTACAAACTTCAGCTGAGGTGAAATCATGGCTGGTCGTTGTGTCATATAAGCTGCAATAGCTTCACGGCGGCGTTGAGCCCTCTGTGGTGACATGTTAGAACGACAGTGACAGTTTGTTTCACCACTGGACAACGGTTGACAATTAGATAAAGGCTGGACTGGTGTTGGTGGCATTAGCACTTGAGATGACATGATATTACGTTCAGGAGATGTGAAGGACTATGCTTCACTGTTGTTGGTCAATATGCACCACCAACTATGTATGTGGACATTTGTGAGGTGTCATTTATTGGACTCTCCACACAGTTGTCCAGCTACAAAATTCCAGACTGAGCACTGCTGTATCCATAGCAACTGAGGCAGCAGGAGTTTGTGGGGGATGTAGTCCGCACACAATCCTTCATTCAGTGCACAAGAATAAATGACCTGTGATGACATAACAGTCATGTGATCAGTGGGGGGAGCTAAGAGCCGATAACTGATATGCACAGGTGCCATCAGGCTCTGAATTTAACTCACCCGTCACATGCGGAAAGACGGACAAGTGGTCATTAGCACTTTGACTAGGCACATGTGCAGTGACGTAACTGACGTCATGTGCCTAGTTGATTTTGGGGTAGTGGAGGGACAGAAAAAAAAAAAGAGTATATTGCTGCTTCTATTCCTAATTCATATTGCCCACCTATGAGCAGAATTATAGACCATCCCATGAAGAGAATGCAACAGGTAGTGGTGGCATTGAGTATATCACTCCACCGTTCATGATTGAGGAACTGGCCGGCTGTGTTAAACATCTCTGTTGACCGGAGAAGAGGCGAGGAGAGGACAGATGGCCAATCAACCACAGACAGCAAAGTAATACGCTGAATGCTGTCACTACGGGCTGCATTCTCTTCATGAGACACACTATACTGTGCAGGATAAAACACTGGTGCTACATTTCCTTTAATGTCACATTAAATACATACACTGGCATTTTTCATAGGGACTTGTGATCCCTATGATATATATTTTATTGGTGTAAAAATAAGCATAATTAAACTGGCACACATTATATATAACAAGAGTACAGACATTTCTGGATGCAGCAATATCAATTATGTTTATTTTATTTCGTTTTTTACATGAGAAAAGGAGGGAGGGTTGAACTTTTAAAAAAAATATTTTTAAAAAAGGTTATTTAATAGAGATGAGCGAGCCTACTCGGCCACGCCCCTTTTTCGCCCAAGTATCGCGATTTTCGAGTACTTCCATACTCGGGCGAAAAGATTCGGGGGGCCCCGTGGGTGAGTGGGGGGTTGCAGCGGGGAGTGGGGGGGAGAAGGAGAGAGAGAGGGCTCCCCCCTGTTCCCCGCTGCTACCCCCTGCTCCATCACGCCTCCGCCCGCCCCCCTGAATCTTTGCACCCGAGTATTGAAGTACTCGAAAATCGCAGTGCTCGATCGAGTAATTACTCGAAACGAGTAAGTTTGCTCATCTCTATTATTTAACTCATTTTTTGGGGGGGGGGGGGGGGGGGTCTCCTTAGGGGACTTAAACTTGCAATAGTTTGATCACTTCTACAATATACAACAGTACTTCAGTAATGCAGTGTATTGTATTTTTAACAAGTCTATTAAGCCCTGACACAGACCTCCATGAACCCATCTTCTGTACCCTGCAAGGGAAGGTGGTGGTGGGGCGATGGAGGAACAGCTGTTTCATGTGTTAGATTTCATCCAACAGCATAATCATTTAAAATACAGCAAAGTCACAGTGGAATTTTAGAGATCAGGCCCAAAGCAAAATTTATATAAGCACTTTCCATTATCATCTTGCTTGTAACTTGGAATGTTTCTCTCAGGGTGCCTTCAAACGATCGTATATCGGCCGGGTATTCACGCCCGGCCGATTTTCGGCATCCCTCTCTACAGAGGGAGGAGGCTGGAAGAGCCGGGAGCAGTGAACTGAGCTCCCGCCTCCTCTCCGACTCCTCTCCTTGTATGTTCTACATACAAGGATGTTTAGCTGTACTCACCAGAATCTCCATTGTCTTCTACCACTGTTCCATAGCACTGAAACAAACAAACGGAGATATAACTTACTATATGTAAAAGAGTTTGGAAGGTTTTTTCTTTTCAAATGTTTTTATTTTTACAGAATTGCTATTAGATATGAGGAGTCCTGCTCTAGGCCAATTTCCCTGACCTGTACCCGTCTGTACCTACACTTTACAACCTATACCTGCACTCCTCACTTATCCCTCTGTACACCCAGATTGGAAACACGTGAAAGTCTAATTTATTAATTGGATATGTATTACTTTTCTGATTTCTCTTACTGCCAATAGTAGATATTTTTGCAACATTCTGCTCAACTATAATCTATTCTAAGTTGTTCTACGGGGTTATTATAAACGATCTTTCCAAACTGAAACCCTCATAACTCACGTTTAATGACACGCAGATATATAAATTTGATATCAATGAAAAACGGACTCAGTTTTGATAAATGAAAATATTTAAGAGTAAGCCTGACCTTGTTGCCCATAGCAACCAACCAATCACAGTGCAGCTTTCATTTCTCAAGCTTCTGAGGCAAAATGAAAGCTGCACTGTGATTGGTTGCTATGGGCGAACGTCTTACTGCTAGACCTTTTTGCTAAATGAGCCTTAAAAAGGGAGACAAAATGGCTGCTAACAAAGACAGGAGAGCACTTTGTGTTCTTGATTTTCACGCCTAGCAGTCTGCAACATCACTTTTGAACAAAGTTTGGTGAAGGTCCACCCAGCGGGCACACAATTCGTATTTTAAGGAAAAAGGTTGCATCTGTAAGTGAAAATCATCTGTCTGTCCACCAGTAAGCATGGATACAATGGAACATGTCATGCAAATTTCACGCGAAGTCCTCAGAAATCCACCGTCAAAGCAAGCCGAGAACTGGGCATTCTGCAGCCGACTGTGTGGAAGATTCTGCGATGATATGCATAACAATTGTAATTGTTACAGGTCCTGAAACCAAACGGCAATGCGAGGGGGCGTTCTTTCTGCGAGAGTATGCAACCCCCTTTCATTTTCACAATGAAGTCAGCAGTGAGCTCAAAAGGCGACTACCAAAGAAATGGATTGGCCGTGCAGGCCGTGATGATAGTGTACTTCTTTCTTGACCTTCAAGTTTCTCGGACCTAGTGCCTTGTGATTTATTTTACCTCTGGGAGAGCGTTAAAAATAGTTTACATGCCACGCTCACCACCCACCATGCATGATCTACATCAGTCAACTGTGATACGCTACAATGTGTATGGCAGGAACTTGACTACAGGCTTGATGTGTGTGAGTGACAAAGTGGGCTCACATTGATCACCTGTGATGTGGAAAACATTTTTGATATTGTGCAACAAAACTTTTTGAGTTTCGGTATTGATATCAAATAGTTGTATCTGAATGTCATTAAACATTAGTTATGAGTGTTCCAAATCGGGAAGATCATTTGTAGAGATGAGCCAGTATACTCGCTAAGGCACATTACTCGAGCGAGTAGTGCCTTAGCAGAGTATCTCCCCGCTCATCTCTAAAGATTCGGGGGCCGGCGCGGGTGACGGGTGAGTTGCGGCGGGGGAGAGCGGGGGGAGGGGGGGGGGGAGCGAGTGAGAGGAGAGATCTCCCCTCCGTTCCTCCCTCCCCGACCCTCGCATCTTTAGAGACGAGCGGGGAGATACTCGGCTAAGGCACTACTCGCTCGAGTAATGTGCCTTAGCGAGTATACTCGCTCATCTCTAATCATTTGTAATAACCCTGTATTTAGTCAATGATTATAAAAATAGCTGCTACACCATGGGATCACCCTGACCAAAACTCGACTGATATTTCTCCCATCCCCATCAAGTTGGGTATTCATTGAGGAATGGTAAAGGGGCTAATGCTAAACATTTTTCAAATGCGGCAGTCCTTTCAGATTTTCTTTTTGGAATTCCCAACTTTTTCAGGAAGCATTGTGTGTGACATTTATAAATGTTCGTAGAAATTTTTCCAGTAGTTATAAATCGCAAGGTAATTCACCTAATTTACAATAAAAGCTTCAACATCTTAAAAGTGAAAAGACCAGCAGATGAGGAACCACCACCATCTGTTTTAACTTGATTCTCAATTTCATAATATTTTGCCTGTTGATTTTTATTCTAAAATTTAGAAACCATAACAGTCATGTATGCCATTTTTAATGAAAAATATGTAAATCATGAAGCACATTTTCAGTAGTGGTTACAGTTAACATCTAACGTATGTTGTCACTTGTATACTCTAGATTTTATTTGTCACCTGGTACCTCTATAACCATATCAATCAGCTACATAAACCCAAAAGACATGATACCATGACATTTGATTTTGCAGACACTGTCAATAGCGTTTAATAAGCAGCATTAAACAAAAACAACAATAAAAAGCTTACATGTGACAAAGCCAAAAACAGACAACTTGGCCAGTTTCACCAGAACAAAAACACAATTATGCAAACATAAATCATTCAAATTTCTAATTCTGGTGTAAGGATAGTAATGTCAGGAATACTTAAAAGATTATTTTACTCCAAAGCTCACAGTTGGTTTTGCAAGAGCGTAAATATTCTCAACACTTACAATTTATAGATGGTGAATGTATGACAAGAAGAAATCTTAGGAATGGCTGTAGGAGTCATGGATGTTCCATTGAAGGCCCAGTTCCAATTTAATTATTCAGGAATAGAGATAAGTGAGTATACTCGCTAAGGCACATTACTCGAGCGAGTAGTGCCTTAGCCGAGTATCTCCCCGCTCGTCTCTAAAGATTCGGGGACCGGCGCGGGTGCAGGTGAGTTGCGGGGGGGAGAGAGGGAGAGAGGGAGATCTCCCCTCCATTCCTCCCCGCTCTTCCCCGCTGCTCCCCACCCCCTGCCGGCCCCCGAATCTTTAGAGATGAGCGGTGAGATACTCGGCTAAGGCACTACTCGCTCAAGTAATATGCCTTAGCGAGTATACTCACTCATCTCTATTCAGGAACATTTACTCTGTGTAATTTTATTTTTGGAGATTAACCCTACACAAAGTTTGCTCTATAACAAAGTTTACATGAATCACTTACAACTGATCACTTTTTGATAATCAAATTAAATACCTTATCACGGCATAGGCTTCAGCTACACTTTAGGGTTCCTTTAGGCGGTGCGGTCAAATCTAAGGTTTTGTTGCGATTATTATTATTATAACAAAATTTTAACTAAGAAATTTTACTGCACTTTTGGCAAAATAACGCCATTTGACCACACTGTGTAAACGTACCCTTATGCCTATAATGTGTTCTTAGTACTTGAGTCACGGTTACATTTTAAAGCTCTTTAGACCCTCAAAATCTACATCATTTTAATATTTTTATGCCCAAGTAGGTTTAAAAGATATTTTAATAGATTTTTTAATATTACAAACAATGGTAAATTATGGATTTGTTTTTTTTTATGTTTTCAATACCAGGTGATAAAAAAAAAATCACCCGAAACTTCATTAGAGGACATTTCCATACTTGCATGATTTTCCATCTTGGACCCTGAAGTAGTGACTGGGTATTTAATATATACTTCTGTTACTCAAAACATTCATTCATTTACATAAGTCCACATAGTGGACCATGGATTGTGAAATAAGAAGTCTGCAGGCAGGGGTGGGCAGAGAAATCATAGGGCTCCAAACAAAACTACTTAGGTTTTCTACCAAATATAGTAATTTATCAAAAGGGTAATACCCATCACCATTTCACAGTATACTGTATGTTTACAGGGATCAGGCATCAGTTCTGATACACAGTTCCTTTTATTTACCCAGCCATTGTTAAATTATATAATTTTGGCTCCATGCTGTCACCACTAGGGAAAAGAACTGCACTGTATATTGATATACACAGCTAGTACAGCACGTAATGGAGCTATAAAAATATGTATGCTGTGAACTTCCACGAATGGTGGAGTTTAAAGATGAGCGAGTGTAATCACTAAGGCTACTCGAGCGAGTGGTGCCTTATGAGAGTACCTGCCCGCTCGTCTCAAAAGATTCGGGTGACGGCGGGGGGGAGCGGTGAGTTGTGGGAGTGAGCAGGGGGAGAGAGTGAGAGAGAGAGATCTCCCGCCCCCCCCTGTTCCTCCCCGCTCTCCCACGCTGCTCCCTGCCCCCCCCCCCCCCCCCCCGCCAGCACCCGAATCTTTTGGGACGAGCGGGCAGGTACTCGCAAAAGGCACTACTCGCTCTAAAGTACTACACAGTTATAATTGACCCATCTAGTTGCATGCTGTTTGAAACTGCTAGAACAGATAGCAGACGCAGGATGATACCTGATCTGTGCAATTTTGTTCAATATTTGGTGTAACTAAACTTTTAAAAAACTTCTGATATGTCATAGTGAAATGTCAAACGTTTTGATAGGTGGGGGTTCAGTTGCTGAGACCCTCACTGATTGCTAAAGTGAGGTGGCAGAGTGCTCATCTGAGCACTGTGCCAGTTCTGCTATTTTGGGCTCTGCTCAGAGTTGTGTACAGGCTCAATATAAAAAGTCTGAAAGTCCATACTGCTGATTATAGCCGAAGAGGCAAATTACTCGGCTGAGAGCTTTGGCCGCTTCATTTTAGTAATCATGGCGGTCTTAGAACTCCCACCAATCTAAACTTCTGACATGTCAAAAGTTTTAGTTCCATTTTAAGTTAAAACATACATTGTGTTTTATTCCTTTTCGCTATGAACACACATTTTATAACAATAGGAAACATTTTGGTTTACTTCATTGAATTAAGACAGTTGTGAAGAATTATGTGAATTAGAAAAATTACAAAGTTGTGAAGAAACGAGTTAATAGAAATTTAGAGGACTTATTAACAAGAAAAGATAGAGGCAAAAGCTGGAGCCATGGTGAACAAGAGTCAAGCTACAGAGAACACATAGGATACCTCCGCAATCTCAAACAACTGGATAGGTTTCATCAATCATCTTGACGTGGTGGCGGGGCAGAAGCTCGAGGGAATCTACTCACACTTTCAAATGAAGATAAGCTATTCAAGTAGGAAATTCAAGGAACGTAGTATCAAAAAACAGATGTCACTAGGTGCAAGCCAGCATTTATTTAGGAAATTAAACATTGTTTTAAGCTGTAAAATTTGAAACCTTTACATACTGCACAAAAGCTAGCACAGCAAGACGCCTGGCAAAGCAAAACGATGATATAGGGGGGAGCCAAAGGCACATGTTAAAGGGGGCTGTCTGCTTTAGAAAACGGATTTTAAACAACTGATTAAGAGATTCTGAATTAATAGCAGGTCCCCCATTCCTCCAATAGGAATTATCCAAAACTGACAACCCCTTTAACAAACACAAATAAGACTTACAAAACATAACCCGCTAATTAACAAAATAAAGGCTTTTCAAAACCCCCAATGTACTGTCTGGATGCAACACTTAAGGATTGTGGCTATACACAGTTTTAGGTTTCTACCCCATTAAAATGCATTGTTATAGGTGCAGAGGAGCTGGATATATCATTAACCTTCCTCTCTTCTTGCACTCCATAACTACCATATATACTCGTGTATAAGCCGGCTTTTTCAGCACATTTTTTATGTTGAAAAAGCCCCCCCTGGCTTATACTTGACTGCTGGCAGCCCCATTGAAAGCAATAGTCTGCCGGCAACCCCTGCAGTGATTTTTGGGGAAGGGCTTTAAATATAAGCCCACAGTGATGAGAAAAGGGGAATGGCTGAGCGCTGCTTGTGATTGGCTGAGCTCTGTGACCAATCACAGGCAGCAGTCAGCTGTTATTCAATGAATGGCTGAACGTTGCCTGTGATTGGCTGAGTAGTCAGCCAAATCAGACGCAGCCATTTTAGCAGGTGGGGATTTTAAATCCCCGCCTGCTGAAAGAACTTCATTACAGTGACAGGACCCAAGTGACTAGATGCACCTGAGCCCTGGCAGCAGCGGAGAGGTAAGTATAGTTTTTTTTTTTTACTACAACTAGGGATGATTTTCAGGGAAGGGCTTATATTTAAAGCCCTTCCCCAAAAATCACTGTGGGGGGGTGCCGGCTTATACTCGAGTCAATAAGTTTTCCCTTTTTTTGTGGTAAAATTAGGTGCCTTGGCTTATATTCAGGTTGGCTTATACTTGAGTATATACGGTATTTAAATTAACATAATGCAACAGGTCAGCATTTCTGGAATTCATTAACTGAACCCTGCTAAATCTGCAGTAAGAGCTAGTGTGTTTTAAAAGACAAAATGTATAAATATATGTAAAATCTATTTTATTTAGTCTATATTTAAGTTCTTGGTTGTGGACAATAGACCCACTAACTACTATTGCAGCTCGGCCTCATTTACTTGAATGTGGCTTAAAAGAGGTTTTCCAGGCAAAATGCTAATTATGACCCATCCTCTGGATAGGTCATTAATAATTCATCGGCCAGTTTCCACCGCTTGGGATCCCACTCGATCAGCTGAGCGGGTGACCGATGTTAGCGTGGTTATGCACAGGGGTTAGAGCAGAAGCTGCCGCACAGACTCTGGTGTATAGCCAGTGTTTGTAACTGCAGGTGGAGCCCTCATTGAAATCAATGGGAAAAAATGTTTTATCAATATCCCAGACAACCCCTTTTAAGACTATTCTAAAAAGGCAAACCGCAACATTGAATTCCCCGAACAGCTACTGGGCCACAATATATTCAGAATTCTGTTAAAAGGAGTTGTATCATAATTCACTTTTACGACTTATGCATAGGACATATAACAAAGGTCTGATTGGTGGGGATGTCACCACTGAGACCCCTATCGAACCCAGGAGCAGGGGTCCCATGTCCCCCTTTTCTCGGCACTGTGGGCTAACTGCACCCACCAGCAGTGACATGGAGACTGAATGGAGTGGTGGTTACTCATGTTCAGTACCAGTCCATTCTATTCAGTGGGGCTGACGGGAGTCGACAAGTACAAGCGCATGGCCATTTCCGGCAGTCCCACTGGGAATAAATGTAGTAGCAATGCACATACATGACTCTCGCTGCATTCAATCTCCTTCTCACTATTGGAGGTGCAATGAGCCCACAGTGAGGAAGTGAGGAGGACACTGCCTCCACGTTCTCAGGATCGGTGGGGGTCTCAGCGTTCTCAGGATCGGTGGGGATCTCAGCGGTGAGACATGCTTATATCAGCTATCCTATGGATAGGTGATAAAAGCCAATTGTGGTACAACCCCTCTAATAGGAGTATGGCAATTACCAGATAGCTCTTTCAGAAATTTGTTAACCTTTTCAGCATAGAAGTTTGTAACTATTGACTGATTAGACATGTTTTTAGGAAAAAGAACAACATACAGTATATAATCTTAGGTTTCTAAAATTAGTTAGACACGCAAGGAGAAAAGCAGACTAACAAGCAGCCATTAACTAGACGCTCATGCTTCATTTGTCTGGAACCTACAACAGCCATGCGCTCAATCATCAGACCTGCTTAAAAAAAAAGTATAGTTCAACCAAGCTCATCCCACTTTTCCATCACACCGGTATAGACTCCATTTTAAACTTTTCAAATATCTTAAAAACATGCAAATATTATTAAGGCTTTGTTCACATCTTGTATAATTATGTTTGACATGTAGGATGGGCAAATCTCCCAAGGCACGCAATGAACACGAGGCACCGATGCATAGGTTAGAAAGTTGCATAGGTCACTGGTATGCCACCATTGGATTACAAGAAAAATATGCTTTTTTTTCTAACGTGCAATGTATTTTTTTCTTTAGTGGTGGCCAACTATATAGTAAAGTGCATATATCGACATACCAGATGGATGCCAGGAGGACACTCTTTTGGCATCCATGTGGCATATAGGGATCTATGGTTCTATTTAGAGCATGTGCCAAGTGCATTGTGAACATAGCCTAAAGGGTTTCCAGGCATCTAAATCTTATTTTTTTAAAACATTTTCACTCTCCTTTTAAATCCACCACCGATGGATCCTTTGTCGCTCTTCAATCTTTATTTATACCACTGCGGCAATGACATGTGTTCCAACATGAGACCGTGATAGCCAATTTCTGACTGCAGCACCGTGGCTGCCAAATCATAGCTGCAACAGCATTGGTTGCCTTCGTTCATGGGTTAGGATGACCTGTCACTGCTGTAGTAGTGTACACAAAGGCCAGCGGCAGGACCACGGGGCCATCAAGGATGGTCTACAAAGGAGAGTACAGTTATTTTTGTTCTAATAGATCTACAGCTTGTTTGAAAAGTATTTATTAGCCTGAAAATATCCTTTAAAGGGTTGTTGGACTTATTAAATTTTTATCTAAACAGGTTCCCCATGTGTAAAAGTAACCAAGCACCGAGCTCTGTGATTGGCTGCAGCAGCCTGTAAACTAAACATCACAGGGAGACCTGGAGTGACAGTGCTGGATATAGAGGGGAGCTGGAAGAAGTGAGTACAGTACATGCTTGTTTGTAATTTTCTATCATGGGGAGCGCATTTAGATAAAAATTGAATAAGTTGGAAACCCCTTTAATGAAAAACTAAACCAACTGTCTAGATTAGCAAATGAAATGGAAGAATATGTTACAATATGCCCATGCAACCTGCCCTGGTGACAAGGACAGCCATAGATCATGCAAAAATGAAAAAAAAAACACCATGCATAAAAATGAATTATAAAACCAGAAAGACATGCTCTTTTTCTTTTTTTTACCTGGTCATTATAGGATTGCGTATACCATACAAATACTCATTATGATAACCATTATTACCATTTTCCATACTGTAATAAAACAATTGCATGAAAAAAATAAATTGATGTCTCATGTAAAAAAAAAGGGAAAATAATGGGGAAACTTTAAAATAAAATGTGACATGTAATAATATATTTATGTGATATTATGTGACAGTAACAGGGTAATTAAAAGAGTGCCATGCAATAAAAATCCAAAAATGTATTAAAATATAGAGAGTTTATATTACCATAATCTTACAGCGTGCATATAATTGGAAAATTAGTGATCCTGGTATAAAATACATAGAAATAAGCACAGACTGACACATTAAAAGGTATCACAAAATACAAGATAGCCCCTGTGTAAAGATTGTACAAAAAAAAAAACGAAAAATAAAACAAAAAGAAAAAAAAAAACACAAAAATAGCATAAAAAGCTTACTTTTTCATGGGGACAGTTTCAACACTACAAGATATAAAAAGAGGGAAAATTACTTTAAAATGGCAAAGTTAGTATGTAATAAGTTACTTGTACAAAAAAGTCACAAGCTTGTGTTCTAGTGGGTCACGCAAGGAGTCAGTCCTGATTTTGGTTCGTAGTTTAAGTGCCAGAAGCACCTTTGGAATAATGCAGTGCATTCCTGTAGCACCGGTATTATGCAATGCAATCTATATGAATTGTCTGCATCGGTGAATGCAAGATACAAGAGGAAATATGGAGAACGTAGAGCGGTAGAGGTTGTCAGAGAGTGGATTAGAACAGAAGAGGCATGATTGGAGGTCCAATGGTAAAAACAGTTATCATAAAGTGAAATGCCAAGTCCCTGAAACAGAAGTACTGGAGATAAGAGAAGAAAAACTAGTTAGGACAGACAGATTTCACCACAGTGAGACAGTACATAGCAAAAAGAAGGAGAAAGGCAAAACCTCAGTGAGACATTTTATCATCCTTCAAGTAAAAAAATTCTTCTTGAAGCTAACAAAGATGGCTAGATTGCCAATCATCACTATGGATATTGGTAGTATGATCGCTACTACTGATGACACATTAAAATGAGGAAGATAAATTCTATAGAGTCTCTAATTTAATCTACTTAGGACATTTTGCAAAGCCCCAAGATTCATTAATAGTACTGATGCATTAACAATGTATATGCCTTATACACAGAAAATAGCCAATTCATATACAAGTAGTCCAAAATGATCAAAGTCAGGGTCTGCTTACACTAATTCAAAGCCAACGAAAGTCTAGGGCATTGTATAGCTACTCTACACCATGCAGATCTAGGACATCATACCCAACAACATTTGAAACATTTGAGACTGCAGTACAAAATGATCCTCAAAAATCACAAATTAAAAGGGTTTCTTGGCAAATATTATTGATGATCTATCCTGGTCTTCAATAGTTGAGCGCTGAGGATCCACCGCTCAGGATCACCGGCAATCAGCAGATTGGCCAGTCCGCTGTCAATGCAGTAAGCCAGACATCTAATTGGCAGCTCCAACCCCAATGTGGAGCCAAAAGTGTAATAGGCAGCTTCACTCCCATTGATTTCAATGGGAATGAAGCGGCTTATTGGACTTCCTCCTCCAACCCGGATGATATCGTCCAGTCCCGCTGCACTGATTGCAAGCCCGAGAAATTCGCTGGAGATCCTGGGTGACAGGTCCTTGACGATCAACTATTGTTGGCCTATCCTAAAGATAGGTCATCAATAGTATTTGCCCCCCCAAAAACTTTAAGATCTCACACTCCATGTGCAACTCCTTCAAAGAGAAGAGAAAATCAGCTAATGTCAAACAATGCTCACCCAGGGGTAAAAGTGCATTTACACTCAAGAGATTGCGCAAAAGATGGCTTTTGAGTGATCATTTTGCATAAAACTACTACTTGGTACTAATGCCTATTAGTACCAATTAGTAGCGTGTGAGCTGCAGGGAGCTGTATTCAGAGAACAGACCACCTGCTGTTCTCTGAATAAATTCCCTTTGTTCTGCCACAGGGCTGACAGCTGAGACAATGTAATCAGCGCTCCCCGGGCAGAACACAACATGCAGTCCTTATCAGCTGTTCTGACGATTTCATGCCGAACGGAAATTTATCGTTCGACAGGTAAGTGAAAGATCAGTACATTTACACTCAACAATTATCGCTCAAAAGATGGCTTTTGAGCGAATTTTGAGCAATAATTGTTGCATCTAAATAGGCCTTTGAGGAAAAAAAAAATCACTGACCTACCCCATGTACATGGCCATGTCAGGAGCTCGGGATCTACCTGGTATCTTTTCAGCACTTTATTTCTGTGCAGTTGAAATCTAATCATTAGGGATTTTTCTTCCTTGACCATTTTAAAAAAATCTTCTATTTGTGCAACAGATTCATAAACTATCTAGACCTTAAAGGATGTCAGGGAACTCCTTAGGAAATAGTTTCTACAAACTACGGATATTTAAAATGTAACTTTGGACAAAAATCTGAAAACTCAGCTTCAGGTTGCACCAACGCACTGCCAAGTTTCTCAAAACATTTTTCTTACAATTACACCATTCTAAAGATTCTACAGTTTCCTCTACTCAGCCACAGCAGAAGCCTGAGGATGGAGCCAAACAAGAGAGATAGAACAGAGCCGGTCATTACAGGTGTGAATGTGCCCGAGGAACAGGGAAACAATTCAAGACGGTTTTGTCAACCACACACCAAATGTGCAATAAAATCTTTAGTCATCTTGTGATATTTCATAGACAATGACCGACATCAGGGGATGACATCATGAACTAACTCTATGTTATTGCCAAGAAACATTATGATGATATTCAGACTTCAGGGGTAGCCAGAAATTTACAGAAGCAGTTTGGGCACTTTACTGGCTCTCTTTATTCTTTCTGGAGAACTAGCTGATCCCAGCCCACAGGTTGCATCTAACTAGTAATACAACACAATAAGTTGGAAGAAAAGAGTAGCACCTCGTTTATATAAATCTTGGGTTTTTTATAGCGCCAACTTATTCTGCAGCACTTTCAGGTAATTATTACTCATTACCCCCCACCAAGCTGAGTTCTCATTTTACCAACCTCGGAAGGATGGAAGGCTGAGTCAACCTTGAGCCGGCTACCTGAAGCATGCAGGAATTGAACTTGCAACCTTCAGGTTGTAGGCAAGAGCTTACACTCTGCGCCACACGAGGCTCTATATGCTTCAACATTATAGGCAAATCCAGATCTCTTACACAAAAAAACAAAACAAAAAAATACAAAAACATAGAATAGCAAGACGATGGATGCAGATGGGTTTCTTTTTTTTTTTTGTCCAGTGGTTTACATAATACATGTTCATGTGGTGGAGTTTAAAAAGGGTTATTCCAAGATTTAAAGTTATCCCTCTACACATTTAACCATCTGATTGCTGGAGGTCCCATGTCCCCTTGAGCATTTGCACTACTGCTCCATTACTCTCTACGGGACTGCCAAAGAGAAGCCAAGTACAGCACTCAGTAGTCACATAGAGATGAGTGGAGCGGCAGTGCACATGCTCAACCGCTGCTCTATTCACGTGGGAGACATGGGACCCCTTTCGTTGTTATCAATGGGGGTCCCATCAGTTGTTCCTCCACTGATCAAACAGTTTATCCCCTATCCTCTGGCTAGAGGATCATTCTTAATCTTAAAACAACCCCTTTACTGTAAATGTAATTAAAACACAGACCAATAATATCCTCCAATAAAAGGTCCACTTACTCATCATAAACATCTTCTGTCTCCATTCTACGATAGAACTTTGCTAACTTGATAGCAAAAATAATAGCAGGGATTAAAAATACTGTAGCGCCTCCCAAACCGAACCAGAAGGAATTCTAAGGGGAAAAAAAAGAAAAAAAAATCACTTTCCCAATTCATAAAATTCACATATTGTTAAGGAACACGAAGTAGAACTTATATGCTGTGTTATGTCTAGTACACAGGCAGGACCCGGAGCAGGATAAGAATTTAAACAACCACCAGAGAATCAGTGTTTCATGCTCTACGCCCCTTAGGCCCTGTACCAGCTATAAAGTGGGAGCCGGTTTGCCTGGAGTGTTCCTTTAAAACAGATCAGCAATTTCAGATAGATGGCTTTTCAGAATAAGCTGCCATTACGCAGGCAGTAGCACCCATTCCTAGCTAGTATTTCACTTTGCATTCTGCATTTTTCACCAGTATTCTTTTCTGCATGTGTCTGTAATTTCCAGTTCTCTCTGGCATCTGTATGAGTCACTCTCCTCTGTTACTGCCTCCTATCCCTTCCTCTCTATAGACTTCTATTGGCAGCACGAGTCATTTCCTGTGTTCTGTCTGGTTAGCTCTGTTACTAGAGACGGATTTCAATTGACAACAAAAGCTGACAGTAAATTAGGAGGAAGTGAAGCCCTTGGGGTCAGCACTTTGGAGTGATTTTATAGCACAAAAACATCATTTTAGGTAAATAAACTTGTGCACTTTTGCTACTTATTATATTGCCCATCATATTAAAACAAGCTGTTTCAAAGTGCAGTGAAAATTTAAAGGGAATTTGTCACCTACTTTTAACCCTCTATGCTAAGCTAAGTAGGTGACCTGTTTCGTCCGGGATTGCAAGTCTTATACTTACCTTCCCCATTGTTCTTCCAATGTGAGCAGTGAAAGCCTTCCCTGCAGTGCATTGAGCGGCGCACTAAGTAGTCCACCCATTATAATATTAAAACGGGCGGAATACTTAGCGCACTACCCAATGCACTGCAGCTTTCGGTGCTCACATTGGGGGAATGATGGGGAAGGTAAGTGTAACACTTACATCCCCGGGCTGCATGGGTCACCTACTTTTAGCCCAAGAGCTCAGCTTATAGGGCTAAAAGTAGGTGACGGATTTGGTTTTACGTTTTTTTTATATTTAATGAACACAATATAATGTGTCTCTTGTTAGCAGAGTATTCACATTCACTAGCTGGTTCAGATCATGCAGTCTGAATACTTTGTGCACCGTTGTGTCTTTATCACATCACCTGTCCCCATAGAGTATAGAGGGTGAAAAAAAAAAGCTACAATTCATCTACATCCCATTGTGTGATGCCCTGAGCCTATTGTTTTCTGCTTCCACATAATCAACATAGTCTGGGCAGCTGATGCTGATACATTGCATATTCTATAAGAGGCCACATTTCCAATAGGATAGAATGGCTCAGTTTTGGGCTGTGTTTCTCAAAGGAAGTAATAACTCCAGTACATCTCACAAGAGAAACAAAATCCTGGATGTTAGGGGTAGATAATTCTATGTGCACAGTATATGCCCCCGGTTCCACTTTAAATGTACTATACAATAACTGCAACTCACATTTCCTATTAACCCTTTGCAATCCAACTTTGGATTCAGGGTTTCTTAGGGGCTTTCTCTTTCTGTAATTATACAATGGCACCATCTGCTGGCTAGAGCCAGTACTGCAGTATGTGACATGCTGGAGAGGCCCCCGACAACAGAGCAGCCAGTAATATACAGTAAGAATACCCTGCCGGACATCTTCCAACATCTGAGCTGTACAGGTTTCAATCAGAATGTTGGAAGACGTCAGACAATGGATTGGATGTGAAAGAGGAAATTTCTTACCACTGAATCTATTATATAGCTGCATAAAAAGACATCTACTGCAGTATCTACAACGTTCGCAATAGGTTTACATCCTGCAACATCCAGGGCGATCTGAAAAGACAAGATCAGAAAGATAGGGAAGGTCAGCCACAGGGAATACATTTCTTACAGTAACAAAAAGTGAATGGTGTGTCAGAAACATCACCTGTTTTAATCCTGCATACTGACTGTTTCCATTCACAGTACAATTAGAGCTCTTATTAAAGGGACTGTCCGGTTGCTTGATTGTTTATTCTAAAGCATAGCTTACAATGTGTTAAAATAACAAAAGCAGCAGTACTTATCCGTCCTCTGCCCCTGTGCTGCAGCCGTCCTGGTCTTTGTATAGGAATGGTTGCCACCTGACCGCTGCAGCCAATCAGAAGTCTTAGTGATGAGGTGCTGTTCTCCTGGCATCATGTCTCTCAGCATCTGAGTGGTGATGCCTTGGGAACAGCACCTGACTGCTATGGCCTCCGGTTGGCTGCAGTGGTCAGGTGGTATCTGTTTCACAACAAAGATCGGGAGGATCATAGAATTGCAGTGCTGGATCACTGGTGCAGAGGACGGGTAAGTACCACAGCTTTTGTTATATTAATAAATTGGAAGTTATGAAGTAAATTATGCAATTTTTAAAAAAAGTATAAGTATCATATTGTTACCACTCTTTGTTAATCTTCTTGCAGTTGTGTCTTAATAAAGTTTTATTTATCCCCTCCCAAAAAATTGTCCACCAACTTTACAACCCCTTTAAGTAAACTACAGAAATTAGGTAAATAAACTGATTTTTTTTTATAAGCATCCAAGTTACAGAAATTTGCAAATTGTGATTAACTTTTGCTTTTGAACCAGGCAGACAATTCTTTACATAATATGGTAATTTCTCCTTTTTTTATTTTTTTCTGTGTGATTTTTATAGCTTTTTATGCTGTCATATTTAGAAGATGCCCTATAGTTAAACTTATTTTATTATTAAAATGGATCGCTGTAGTTAAGGGTTGGATGTGACAGCCTGCAAACAAAATGGGGCAGGAAGAAGTTAGAGGCCTGGATGGGAATACCACTTTAAATGCTGAAAGACATTGCTTACAACATATAACATAGTAAAACGTGGTGCCGCGCTGCTAGGGTCAAAAAGTAGCACTAGTACATGATAGTGTGGTTCAATAGGTTTTATTCTTAATGCTACGCATTTCGGCACTGGTACAAACGTGCCTTTGTCAAGCATAAATATAAAATAGAACAATTACATGTATTTAAATAAAAAAACTTACATGTAGGCGTCCATCATGTGCCCCAGTCAGGCGTCTACATGTAAGTTTTTTATTTAAATACATGTAATTGTTCTATTTTATATTTATGCTTAACAAAGGCACTGTGTACGAGTGCCGAAATGCGTAGCATTAAGAATAAAACCTATTGAACCGCACTATCATGTACTAGTGCTACTTCTGGACCCTAGCAGCATGGCACCATGTTTTACTATGAGTTATATATTCAGTGAGCACCTGTTATCAGATCGCTCATCGGCTCCGGACAATTCTCCAGACAGCACTGCATCGGGGACAAAAGACACCTTTATACGCCAACCAGGACGAAGGGTGCCGGTGGGATATCCCTTCCCAGGGTTAACCCACCGAGCGCTGGGTGAGTAAACTTTCACTATTCGATTCTGTATTTGCACTATCTAAATCTACAGGGTGCATTTTTCTTTATATATTTCTTCTCATTGGTTACAATGCATGTTCTCTAGCCTTCAAAGTAAAATTTTAGCAAACGATCCCTTGCAGCCTGTCCTGGGTGAGAGATTCTGATATTGTACAACATTTCCTATTCTGTCCTTGGGTTTGCAAAATAATGTTCTCTACTTTCCAAAAATCTTACAAAATTCACGAGCCCTTGCTGCCCCCCCTTTAAGAGATGAGCGAGCGTACTCGCTAAGACAAACTACTCGAGTGAGTAGTGCCTTTTGGGAGTACCTGCCCGCTCGTCTCTAAAGATTCAGGTGCCGGAGGGGGTGAGTGGTGAGTTGCGGGAGTGAGCAGGGAGGAGCGGGGGGGGGGGGGGGGGAGTGAGTGAGAGAGAGATCTCCCTCCCCGTTCCTCCCCGCTCTCCCCCGGCGCTTCCTGCCCCCCACCGGCACCCAAATCTTTAGAGACGAGCGGGCAGGTACTCGCATAAGGCAATACTCACTCGAGTAGTTTGCCTTAGCGAGTACGCTCGCTCATCTCTACCCCCTATCCATCGTCAGAAGTGCCCTGCCCAATATTACCAGCATATTTTACTTACTTCTGGCATAGAAGTGAGGGCTTTCTGAGAATTGTTGATCAGTAACCTACTGTATTAATTACAGTATATAACTTTTTTGTTACGAGCTAGGACTCCGCCAATAGTAATAGAATATTGGATGAGACTAATATTTGCATGTTATTGGCAGATAGTTGACAACACAGATTGATTGTACATTCTAAATATTCTACAATAAGTATGTCGTAGCTACTTACGGAATCTTTCACCCACTGCACATACTGAACAAAGTAGCCGATGACTTTCTCCATGAACTTTTTTGATTCCTGAATAAAACATTAATTAATAAAATTAGATATGCATTGCTATGCCTCTTTTGTGCCCCCCCCCCCACTCACCCATAATTTTTTTCTCATAAGGGTATCCCACTGACTTAGGTCTGACTGAATTCAATGAGCCCAAGTGTTTAGCTATAGGGGTGCAAAGACAGCAGTTGCACAGAGACCCTGGTGTTTGAGGTGTCCAGAAGGCACTTCTGCCATGTGAGAAGACACAAGTACCATAAATGACTCATTACAGGACAACCTTTTACAAGTTTTGCACTGGGGCCCAGGAACTTCTCAAAGCTTTGGACTGGCTCTCTGCTCAGTTTTAAGCAGTTGTACCAGAATCACAAGTGTGAAAGTAAGCTAGAATAATTACAGTCCCATAATAGAAAAATAGAGCAGCATAGGAAGTGATCCGACGAGTAAGCAGTTACTCGAAAAGACCGATGCTCTCTCGAGCATCAGCCTTAAACGAGCATGCTCGCTCAATAGCCTTTGAGTATCGCCTAAATTAAGTGAATACTCCAACACAAGTTATTCCCTATCCTGTGGATAAGGGATAGAATTAAAAATGCCTTACCCGCTTAATGACTGCAGAAGCATTGTTATTGATCAGTGTTTGAGCTGCATCAATCGCTGAAATTACATCATGTACCTTTTCCTAGAATTAGAAAAAATTGCATACTCACAGAGAACTTTTTCTTCAGTAGTTTATGATACACATATTAATTCATTCAATCAGCCCAAATCACTTGTAGACCTATGTTTTGTGGCACATTATTTATACACTCCACTTAATCTCCTACTAGGAGATTGCATTATTAGTCACCAGGGTACCTGTAGACTGCCATGTGGGACTACTTCAGTGCAGGATTGCTATATAGAAGAATGTCAGGCAGAGACAAATTTCTCCATAGTCTTCAATATGACTGACTACATACCAATATGTTATTTATTGTGATGTGCAATAAATGAACGGAGCACAATTCAAGTCTATCAAAATAATGTTCGGTATATGTATATAATGAAACTCTTGAACATTTTTTAGAACTAGTAAAATGGAGCTACTAGGGGGCGGCAGAGGAGGAGGTCTGTACAATGCAGCTTCAGCCAATAACTACAGAGCAGGAAGTCTGTACAGTGCAGCTACAGCCAATGGTTACAGAGCAGGAAGTGATTAGAGCATATTCGCTAAGAACAATTACTCGATCGAGCATTATCCTTAGCGAGTATCTCCCCGCTCGGGAGAAAAGGTTCGGCTGCCGGCGCGGGTGAGAGGTGAGTTGCGGCAGTGAGCAGGGGGGAGAGAGGGAGAGAGAGATCTCCCCTCCGTTCCTCCCCGCTCTCCCCCGCCGCTGCCCGCCCCCTGCCGGCACCCGAACCTTTTCTTCCAAGCGGGCAGGTACTCGCTAAGGGCAATGCTCGATCGAGTAATTGCCCTTAGCAAGTATGCTCGCTCATCTCTAGAAGTGATGTTAGAAAAGGTGGTATCAATTTCATAGCTTCACCTTCACTGCTCTTTTGTCATTTCATGTGGTATCGGGACTTGGTGTACGGAGCACCTTGGGAATTTGTATTTGAGGAAACAAATGAAAAAGAATTACACCCGTGATGTTGCTGGTTATGGGAATTTGTCCAGCATTTCACTTTAAGAATAACGTATTAATATTGACAATTTATCATATTAATACAGTGTATGCCCTCATGATTTTCTGCCTAAACTCCCTCCTTTGTGGCCTCCCATCTCTTGCGCTCCTCCAATGCATCCTAAACTGTCCTCCTTCATTAATCCACATCTTCCTTCGTTACCCCTCTGTCAAACCCTTTACTGGTTACCCATTGTCCGGACAGGATATACAAGGCTGTTCACAACCTATCCCAATCCATACATCTTTGACCTAATCTCCTGAAAACTCTTCCTCTCCTCTAGTCTGCTTATCACACAATGGTCTCCAAGTTTTCTCATGCACCCCCCTAACCCCCTCATACTCTAACTCACAACCCCAACACATCTGTCACCTTCAATACCTTTAAAAGTAACCTGGAAACCTACCTCATCAAAACAGCCCGAAGCCTACAGTAATCCTGCTGCCTCTGCACTACCATATGGGCACCTTCTACTTTCACCTACGGTCTCTTTCCCCCTTACCTTGAAGATTGTGAGCGTCCATAGGCAGAGCGCTCTCTCACTTGTGAAGTTCATGCTTATTGGACTTGCTTTTTTCTCATGTTATCTACTGAAACTATTTTCATGTATACAGCACCCTGGAATGTCATAATGTCATGTCATAATCCAGAAGATTTAGGAAATACCTTGCAATCATGAATTACATACCTCAATATCGAACGACGTCCTCTCTAGCAACTTAATGCTTTGATTTAAAACACCCTGTAAAACAAAGCATTTCCATTAAAACACTTGATTTGTTGGTTAGTAGCCGAATCACGTTAAGGGCGAGCACCCACTGGCGTTTGCGTTCTCCGCGGGAAAAAAAAGCAGCGTTTTCGCCGCGTTTCTCGCGTTTTTTCCGCGCGTTTTTCGCGGCGTTTTGCGTTAATTTCCATTGACATTCATGGGTGCATTAGGAGAAAAATAGGGACACATATGCAACTGACAGTTCCTATGTTAAAAACGCAAACGCAACGCAAAAAAAATGCCAGTGGACAGGAACACATGTTATCTCTATGCCTGTGCAGGAAAAACGCAAAACGCAGGTAAAAAAACGCCAGTGGGTGCTCGCCCTTACGATGAAGGGTGGTGGTGAATCGTACATATATATATATATAAGCATTAGAGATGAGCGAACGCGTTCGTCCGAGCTTGATATTCGTGCGAATATTAGGGTGTTCGGGATGTTCGTTATTCGTAACGAACACCATGCGGTGTTCTGGTTACTTTCACTTCCTTCCCTGAGACGTTAGCGCGCTTTTCTGGCCAATTGAAAGACAGGGAAGGCATTACAACTTCCCCCTGTGACGTTCAAGCCCTATACCACCCCCCTGCTGTGAGTGGCTGGGGAGATCAGGTGTCACCCGAACATAAAAGTCGGCCCCTCCCGCGGTTCGCCTCAGATGCGGTGTGAGTTAGATGAGGGACAGTGCTGTTTGTACCGGAGCTGCTGTAGGGAAAGAATTGGTAGTTAGTGTAGGCTTCAAGACCCCCCAAAGGTCCTTATTAGGGCCACTGATAGCTGTGTGTTGGCTGCTGTTAGCAGTGGCAAATTTTTTTTTCTCAAAATCGCCTCTGCAGACCGTTGCACCTGGCATTAGGGACAGAAGTGCTGCATAGGCAGGGAGAGTGTTAGGAGTGAGTGTAGCCTTCAAGAACCTCAACGGTCCTTTCTAGGGCCATATTTATCCGTGTGCAGTACTGTCCAGGCTGCTGTTAGCTGTGCTGCATTTTTTTTTTGCTTCTCAAAATCGCCTCTGCAGAGCATTGCACCCTCCATTGATACTGCAGGGAAAGAATTGTATAGGCAGGGCCACAACACAGTTATTATTCATAGAATATACGCAGTGCTGCCTTTTGGTGGAAAAAAACTGAAAACAAATCTATTTGTCCAGCCTCTGTCCGTCCTAAGGGCTGTGGACACGTGTGAGCTGCTTGAACAACATTGCTAAATCAGACGCACCCAGCTACGCTTTACTGCTGGCTTCGCCATTTGCTTTCCTTAATTGGGAAAAAAATACCTGCTCTCCAAGAGTTATAATAACTCTGCTACCCTCACGTTCTGTGACACATAAGCAGGGACACAGCACAGTTATTAAACTTCTCATGTTCATTGAATATACGCAGTGCTGCCTTTTGGTGGAAAAAAACTGAAAACAAATCTATTTGTCCAGCCTCTGTCCGTCCTTACGGGCGGTGGAGACGTGTGAGCTGCTTGAACAACATTGCTAAATCAGACGCACCCAGCTACGCTTTACTGCTGGCTTCGCCATTTGCTTTCCTTAATTGGGAAAAAAATACCTGCTCTCCAAGAGTTATAATAACTCTGCTACCCTCACGTTCTGTGACACATAAGCAGGGACACAGCACAGTTATTAAACTTCTCATGTTCATTGAATATACGCAGTGCTGCCTTTTGGTGGAAAAAAACTGAAAACAAATCTATTTGTCCAGCCTCTGTCCGTCCTAAGGGCGGTGGACACGTGTGAGCTGCTTGAACAACATTGCTAAATCAGACGCACCCAGCTACGCTTTACTGCTGGCTTCGCCATTTGCTTTCCTTAATTGGGAAAAAAATACCTGCTCTCCAAGAGTTATAATAACTCTGCTACCCTCACGTTCTGTGACACATAAGCAGGGACACAGCACAGTTATTAAACTTCTCATGTTCATTGAATATACGCAGTGCTGCCTTTTGGTGGAAAAAAAACTGAAAGCAAATCTATTTGTCCAGCCTCTGTCCGTCCTAAGGGCGGTGGACACGTGTGAGCTGCTTGAACAACATTGCTAAATCAGACGCACCCAGCTACGCTTTACTGCTGGCTTCGCCATTTGCTTTCCTTAATTGGGAAAAAAATACCTGCTCTCCAAGAGTTATAATAACTCTGCTACCTTCACGTTCTGTGACACATTAGCAGGGACACAGCACAGTTATTAAACTTAGATAATTCATTCACTAGAGGCAGTGGGGCCTTTCGTTTTCCAAAAAGGGCAAAAATTATATTTGGCCTGCAGTCTTGCGCCAATTTATTTCCTGCCTGTGAAATCAAATCACTGGTAATACAGCATGCTGAGGGGTAGGGGTAGGCCTAGAGGACGTGGACGCGGACGAGGACGCGGAGGGCCAAGTCAGGGTGTGGGCACAGGCCGAGCTCCTGATCCCGGTGTGCCGCAGCCGACTGCTGCGCGATTAGGAGAGAGGCACGTTTCTGGCGTCCCCACATTCATCGCCCAATTAATGGGTCCACGCGGGAGACGGTTATTAGAAAATGAGCAGTGTGAGCAGGTCCTGTCCTGGATGGCAGAAAGTGCTTCGAGCAACCTATCGTCTACCCGCAGTTCTGCGCCGTCCACTGCTGCCAATCCGAATCCTCTGTCTGCTGCTCCTCCTTCCTCCCAGCCTCCTCACTCCACTACAATAACACCTGCTCAGGAGCGGGAACACTCCCAGGAACTGTTCTCGGGCCCCTGCTTAGATTGGGCAGCAGCGGTTCCTCTCCCACCAGAGGAGTTTATCGTCACTGATGCCCAACCATTCGAAAGTTCCCGGGGTCCGGGGGAAGAGGCTGGGGACTTCCGCCAACTGTCTCAACAACTTTCTGTGGGTGAGGAGGACGATGACGATCAGACACAGTTGTCTTGCAGTGAGGTAGTAGTAAGGGCAGTAAGTCCCAGGGAGTAGCGCACAGAGGATTCGGAGGAAGAGCAGCAGGACGATGAGGTGACTGACCCCACCTGGTGTGCAACGCTTACTCAGGAGGACAGGTCTTCAGAGGGGGAGTCAAGGGCATCAGCAGGGCAGGTTGCAAGAGGCAGTGCAGTGGCCAGGGGTAGAGGCAGGGCCAGACCGAATAATCCACCAAGTGTTTCCCAAAGCGCCCCCTCGCGCCATGCCACCCTGCGGAGGCCGAGGTGCTCTAAGGTCTGGCAGTTTTTCACAGAGACGCCTGACGACCGACGAACAGTGGTGTGCAACCTTTGTCGCGCAAAGCTCAGCCGGGGAGCCAACACCAACAGCCTCACCACCACCACCATGCGCAGACATATGATGGCCAAGCACCCCGCAAGGTGGGACGAAGGCCGTTCACCGCCTCCGGTTTGCACCCCTGCCTCTCCCCCTGTGCCCCAACCTGTCACTGAGATGCAACCCCCCTCTCAGGACACAGGCACTACCGCCTCATGGCCTGCACCCACACCCTCATCTCCGCTGTCCTCGGCCCCATCCAGCAGTGTAGTTCAGCGCACCGTTCAGCCGTCGCTTGCGCAAGTGTTCGAGCGCAAGCGCAAGTACGCCGCCACGCACCCGCACGCTCAAACGTTAACCGTCCGCATAGCAAAATTCATCAGCCTTGAGATGCTGCCGTATAGGGTTGTGGAAACTGAGTCCTTCAAAAGTATCATGGAGGCGGCGACCCCGCGCTACTCAGTTCCCAGTCGCCACTACTTTTCCCGATGTGCCGTCCCAGCCCTGCACGACCACGTCTCCCGCAACATTGTGCGCGCCCTCACCAACGCGGTTACTGCCACGGTCCACTTAACTACGGACACGTGGACAAGCACAGGCGGGCAGGGCCACTACATCTCCCTGACGGCACATTGGGTGAATTTAGTGGAGGCTGGGACAGAGTCAGAGCCTGGGACCGCTCACGTCCTACCCACCCCCAGAATTGCGGGCCCCAGCTCGGTGCTGGTATCTGCGGAGGTGTATGCTTCCTCCACTAAAGCACCCTCCTCCTCCTCCTCTGTCTCGCAATCAAGATGTGTTAGCAGCAGCATGTCGCCAGCAGTCGGTGTCGCGCGGTGTGGCAGCACAGCGGTGGGCAAGCGTCAGCAGGCCGTGCTGAAACTACTCAGCTTAGGAGATAAGAGGCACACGGCCCACGAACTGCTGCAGGGTCTGACACAGCAGACCGACCGCTGGCTTGCGCCGCTCAGCCTCCAACCGGGCATGGTCGTGTGTGACAACGGCCGTAACCTGGTGGCGGCTCTGCAGCTCGGCAGCCTCACGCACGTGCCATGCCTGGCCCATGTCTTTAATTTGGTGGTTCAGCGCTTTCTGAAAAGCTACCCACGCTTGTCAGACCTGCTCGTAAAGGCGCGCCGGCTCTGCGCACATTTCCGCAAGTCCCACACGGACGCTGCCACCCTGCGCACCCTGCAACATCACTTTAAGCTGCCAGTGCACCGACTGCTGTGCGACGTGCCCACACGGTGGAACTCTACGCTCCACATGTTGGCCAGGCTCTATGAACAACGTAGAGCTATAGTCGAATACCAACTCCAACATGGGCGGCGCAGTGGGAGTCAGCCTCCTCAATTCCTTTCAGAAGAGTGGGCCTGGTTGGCAGACATCTGCCATGTCCTTGGTAATTTTGAGGAGTCTACCCAGGTGGTGAGCGGCGATGCTACAATCATTAGCGTCACCATTCCTCTGCTATGCATCTTGAGAAATTCCCTGCAAACCATAAAGGCAGCTGCTTTGCGCTCGGAAACGGGGGCGGGGGAAGACAGTATGCCGCTGGATAGTCAGGGCACCCTCCTGTCTATTTCTCAGCGCATACAGGAGGAGGAGGAGGAGCATGAGGAGGATGAGGAGGAGGGGGAAGAGACAGCTTGGGCCGCTGCTGACGGTACACCGGCTGATTGCCTGTCATCCTTTCAGCGTGTATGGCCTGAGGAGGAGGAGGAGGAGGAGGATCCTGATAGTGATCTTCCTAGTGAAGACAGCCATGTGTTGCGTACAGGTACCCTGGCACACATGGCTGACTTCATGTTAGGATGCCTTTCTCGTGACCCTCGCGTTGCACGCATTCTGGCCACGACGGATTACTGGGTGTACACACTGCTCGATCCACGGTATAAGGAGAACCTGCCCACTCTGATTCCCGAAGAGGAAAGGGGTTCGAGAGTGTTGCTATACCACAGGACCCTTGCGGACAAGCTGATGGTAAAATTCCCAGCCGACAGCGCTAGTGGCAGAAGGCGCAGTACCGAGGGCAAGGTAGCAGGGGATGTGCGTAGATCGAGCAGCATGTACATCCCAGGTAGTGCAACAGTCTTTAAGGGCCTGGCCAGCTTTATGTCTCCCCACCAAGACTGTGTCACCGCTCCCCAGTCACGGCTGAGTCGGTGGGAGCACTGTAAAAGGATGGTGAGGGAGTACGTAGCGGATCGCACGACCATCCTTGGTGACGCCTCTGCCCCCTACAACTACTGGGTGTCGAAGCTGGACATGTGGCCTGAACTAGCGCTGTATGCCCTGGAGGTGCTTGCTTGTCCTGCGGCTAGCGTCTTGTCGAAGAGGGTGTTTAGTGCGGCTGGGGGAATCATCACAGATAAGCGTAGCCGCTTGTCAACCGACAGTGCCGACAGGCTAACACTCATCAAGATGAACAAAGGCTGGATTTCCCCAGACTTCTGTTCTCCACCAGCGGACAGCAGCGATACGTAAGCAATACGTAGGCTGCACCCGCGGATGGAAGCTACGTTCTCTCTCACCATCCAAAACGGGGACATTTCTGCTTCATCAATCTGTGTCTAATATTTCTCCTCCTCCTCCTCCTGCTCCTCCTCCTGAAACCTCACGTAATCACGCTGAACGGGCAATTTTTCTTAGGGCCACAAGGCTCACTCAAATAATTTTTCAGAACAATTTTTATAAGTTTCAATACGCTTAAAAGCATTGGAACTTTAACTTGAACCAATTTTTCGTTACACTGGGCTGCCTCCAGGCCTAGTTACCACTTAAGCCACATTAACCAAAGCGATTAATGGGTTTCACCTGCCCTCTTGGCTGGCCATGGCCAATTTTTGGGATGTACATTAGTACTGTTGATACAGCAATTTTTGTGGGCCCTCGCCTACAGTGTAATCAAATTAATTTTTAGCCCACCTGCATTACAGCTGACGTTACCTCAGCTGTGTTGGGCAATGCAATGGGATATTTTTATGTACCGCCGGTGGGTTCCAGGGAGCCACCCATGCTGTAGGTGCACACTGAGTTTTTAATACATCTGTACACTTCTAAAGAACCCGTCTGACTGGGCCATGCAGTGTGGGCCGAAGCCCACCTGTATTACGCACGACATTACTACCTCAGCTGTGTTGGGCAATGCAATGGGATATTTCTATGTACCGCCGGTGGCTTCCTGGCACCCACCCAGGCAGTGGGTCCACAGGGAGTTTAACCTACATGTGTCCACTTGTAAAGAACCCCAGTCTGACTGGGGCATGCAGTGTGGGCCGAAACCCACCTGCATTAACCCTTTCCAGTCCACTGTGTGACCTGTGAAGACATTAGGGTTTAAGGCTGTACAGCTCCGTTGTTGGTAGACGTCTGTCGGGGTTCTCTTACTGTATATTGCCAGCCTCTCTGCTGTCGGAGCCTATCCTACGTGTCAGCTCATGCAGTACTGGCTTTAGCCAGCATATAGCGCCGTTGTATAACAGCAGAAAAAGAGTAAGCCCCCTAGGAAAACCATATACAAATTGGATTGGAAAGGGTTAAGCACAACATTACTACCTCAGCTGTGTTGGGCAATGCAATGGGATATTTCTATGTACCGCCGGTGGCTTCCTGGCACCCACCCATGCTGTAGGTGCACACGGACTTTTTACTACATCTGTACACTTATAAAGAACCCCAGTCAGACTGGGGCATGCAGTGTGGGCCGAAGCCCACCTGCATTAAGCACGACATTACTACCTCAGCTGTGTTGGGCAATGCAATGGGATATTTCTGTGTACCGCCGGTGGGTTCCAGGGAGCCACCCATGCTGTGGGTCGACAGGGACTTCACAATAGGGAGTTGTACCTGCCTGTGTCTATGAATTAAAAAGCCCGGTCTGACTGGGGCATGCAGACACCTTGACAGAATGAATAGTGTGTGGCACATAGGTTCCCCATTGCTATGCCCACGTGTGCAGCTCCTGATGGCGGTGGCACAGGATTCTATTTCTCATTGCTTCTGTACAGCATTGTGGGCTATCGCTCCGCCACTTTTAAAGAGGGTCGCTGCCTAGCCGTGCCAACCTCTGCAGTGTGTGCCTGCGGTCCCTCGTCATGGCAGACGCAATTCTAAATAGACATGAGCGTGGTGTGGCATGAGGGCAGCTGAAGGCTGCCCAGGGACACTTTGGTGTGCGCTGTGGGGGGGGGAGGGGGGGCGGTTGGGCAGCATGTAACCCAGGAGAAGTGTCAGTGGAGTTTCATGCAGGCAGTGATTGTGCTTTGTTGGAGGTAGTGTGGTGCTTAGCAAAGGTATGCCATGCTAATGAGGGCTTTTCAGAAGTAAAAGTTGTTGGGAGGGGGGGGGGGGCCCACTCTTGCCGGTATTGTGGCTTAATAGTGGGACCTGTGAACTTGAGATGCAGCCCAACACGTAGCCCCTCGCCTGCCCTATCCGTTTCTGTGTCATTCCCATCACTTTCTTGAATTGCCCAGATTTTCACACATGAAAACCTTAGCGAGCATCGGCGAAATACAAAAATGTTCTGGTCGCCCATTGACTTCAATGGGGTTCGTTGTTCGAAACGAACCCTCGAGCATCACGGGAAGTTCGTTCCGAATAACGAACACCCGAACATTTTGGTGTTCGCTCATCTCTAATAAGCATATTTCCACCATGCATGGATTCCAACTTGTTTAACTCATACAGAGCAATACTACAGGCCTAATAGGCAATTTGTATAGGAATCTATTCACATAGGTTTAACGTCCAAGTTTGCAGTGGACAGAACTCAGACCCATCAAAGTGAATGAAGTCATCCATCCACACATGCTTTTTTTGGTCAAGAAACGACGGGCTGGGTTATAGAAAAGAAAACATGACAGCATGTCCTATTTTTGAGGGGTCTCTGCATCCAAGGTCCCAAATCAATCTGATGTAATTTTTTTCGTCTGTTCTTCTATGAGGTACCAGCAATTCCTCATGGTTTTGTGCTAGTGCATGAAGGTATGAAGCATCCAAAACAGATTTGGGATAACCCCTTTTTCTGGAACAACCCATAAGCACCCTGGACTCCTCTTGAGACTCCTTAATAGAGGCACAGTTGTGACAAATTCTCAAAGATTGCCCACTTATGATGCCCTTTCTTAGGGCATAGAAGTGATGGCTTTCCCAGCTCAACAAACATTTATGGCTGTTGCTTTCTGATAAACTGCTGTCGAGAAATTGCCCTCTGGTGTCTTACTAATCCTTAACCCTTTCCAATCCAATTTGTATCCTGGTTTTCCTAGGGGGCTTACTCTTTTTCTGCTATTATACAACGGCGCTATATGCTTGTTAAAGGTGACACGTTGGATAGGCTCCGACAGCATAGAGGCTGGCAATATACAGTAAGAGAACCCCGACGGACGTCTTCCAATATCTAAGCTGTACAGCCTTAAATCATAATGTGTTTAGACGTCAGCCAGTGGATTGGAAAGGGTTAAATCCAGGAATGTCATGGTTGATTCCTAGATTTCAGATGTGAAGGATAATCATTTTAATTCAGCATCATGACAATTTCCAAAAATAATTTATTTGAGCCAGACCACAAGATTAAAATATGACCGATATAGCATAGCCACAAAAGTATGTCCGATGTCCATTTGTCATTAGCATCAACAAATACTATCTGCTGCTCCCACCAGCGCAGGAACAGATTTGCATACGTGGAGGCACAAGGGTTCCCCTTTAGCTGGTTATAGATGTTGCCATTAAAGAGGAAATAATTACGCTCCAACATAAATAGTAATAGCTGAAGCCACTAGTGTAACAGTAGGGAATGCAGGCGATGCGGTTGCACCTGGGCCCCGGAGCCTTAGGGGGCCCATAAGGCCTCTCTTCTCCATATAGGGAGCCCAGTACTATGAATAAAGCATTATAGTTGGGGGCCCGGTTACAGATTTTGCATTGGGGCCCAGGAGCTTCAAGTTACGCCTCTGGCTGAAGCACAAAATAATTATGTACCTAATACTGGGTGCCTCTGTGTGAGAGAAAATGCGATGCTGCCATTTATATCTGTGAGGTGTGGTACATCGTATGAGCAATGTGTTGATGTATGTTACATGCTGATGTTGTTGCAATCGGATGTCACAACTGTAGGCAGCTCAGTAAATATACGCTGTGTTTTGCTTGTAACCATAGTTATTATTGTGTCTGTGTTTGGGACCAATGCGATGGCCTTTACCTTCGCTTGATTGATATTTGGATGTGTTGGGGTTATGGGTTGGATGGGCTGTCGCATTCACAGTAATGCGTGTGGGTGCTGTCTGTCATTGGCAGATTCTGCTGGCAGGTAAGACGCGTGGTCACACTAATGTCCGATGGCTACTTCAGACTTTCATTTGCTCATTCCAATCCGATCGGTGTAGGTGGGTTGGGTCAGAGGCGTAACTTGAAGCTTCTGGGCCCCAATGCAAAACCTGCAACAGGGCCCCCAACTATAATGCTTTATTCATAGTACTGGGCTCCCTATATGGAGAAGAGAGGCCTTATGGGCCCCCTAAAGCTCCTGGGCCCGGGTGCGATCACATCCCCTGCATCCTCTATAGTTACGCCCCTGGGTTGGGTCTTAGATAGAGATGTGGTTATGAACAATATAAGGTGACGTCTCAGGTTTTTACTCTCCGATGCCTAGTCTAAGATGAAGGTTAGGTGTGTTTATTATTTTACCTATCCTCTTTTTCAAGATGACGGATGCCCCTGAAGCACAGCAGTGATTATTCCTGGAAGGACTGCCAGGTGCTGAAGTGCCCAACAGGCGTCTCGTGTAAAAGGACCCATAAAGATGCTATACTTGCCTCTACCAGCTATCCTCATCTCTGATCTCACCAATCAGGTCATGTTTACAGTTAGCCTATGAAAGGCATGTCACTGGCTGCTGTAGCCAATCACAGAGCTCTGTGTGCAAGTAATAAGGTATGTGATTGTTGCAGCAGCCTGTAAACAATACATCGCAGTGGAGACTGGAGCAGAGGGAAGCCGGGAGAGCCAAGTATAGAACTTTTATTGGTTTTCCGGCGTACTATACTATAATTCAGGAGGCATTATCCAGCAACTGTATGGTGGTAATTAGAGATGAGCGAGTATACTCGCTAAGGCACATTACTCGAGCGAGTAGTGCCTTAGCCGAGTATCTCCCCGCTCGTCTCTAAAGATTCGGGGGCCAGCGGGGGGCGGGGAGCGGCGGGGGAGAGCGTGGAGGAATGGAAGGGAGAACTCTCTCTCCCTCTCTCCCCCCTGCTCCCCACCGCAACTCACCAGTCACCCGCGCCGGCCTCCGAATCTTTAAAGACGAGCGGAGAGATACTCGGCTAAGGCACTACTTGCTCGAGTAATGTGCCTTAGCGAGTATACTCGCTCATCTCTAGTGGTAATATTTAGTCATGGTATGGTACTGTTATCTGGTCACAATATGGTGGTATCATCCGGTCATGTTATCTAGTCACGGTTCGTGGTGTTACATAGCCTGAGTACAATGTTCTTATTTAGTCACAGTATGTAGGTGATGAACAGTCACAGTATGGCAGTGTTATCCAGTCACGGTACGGTGGTAATATTGAGCATGTGGGGAGGACGGTGGGCCAGTTGAACTTTTTGGACCCTGGCACATGAGCGTGTAGCTATGCCCCTGGCTTCAATGTTTATATGAAGGAGTGGGGTTCAACAGTAAATGAGTCTGAATTTTTATAACTGTGTATTGCCTTATTTTCTAAGAACACGTCTGTTATAATAAAGAAAAATACATTAAAATCCACATAACCTACTAAACCACAAGATAGTGTATATTTATAACACTGTCTAAGAACAATAAAACTCCTTATCCTATTAGTAGTTGGCACTGTTGCCCTAAAGCGCTGGGGTCCTAGCCTCTTACGTTCAAATTTGACCAAGGACAACATCTGCTATGTCAGATTTCAACCTAGGACCCCAGCACTGCAAGGCAACAGTGCTAACCACTGAGCCACCATGCTTCTTCTTATGGAGAAGGAGGAGGAAGGTGGCAGAAGTAGCACAGTGGTTCAGTGGTTAGCACTGTCGCTTTGCAGCACTGGGTTTCTAGGTTCAAACCTGACCAAGGGCAACATCTACTTTGAGATTGTATTTGTGTATCTTGTGTTGTTTCTTCTTTTTCTTCTTGTATATCTTGCACATCTTCTCCTGCTCTGGAAGAGGAGGAAAGAAGGAAGGCGGCAGAATAAACATGGTGGCTCAGTGGTTAGCACTGTTACCTTGCAGTGCTGGGATCCCATTTTCAAATTTGACCAAACATTTGGAGCCATAGTGTTCATTCAACACAACCTAATGCATTGAAGAGTACCATAATCAAAAGTGACAATACTCAAGTATTTGGATGTCCCTGGCTGATAATATTTTACATCGGCTAAATTCTGTCAAATGCAGCCCAAAGAAAGAAATGTGTGAATGACCCATGAACTGGCTAAGATTACCGGTGACTTGGATCTGTCATGCAACAACTGACTTACCCGTGTCTGGTTGTAATTCCTTGTACAGTCACTTGTAAGTGTATAATAGTGACATCTTACCGATCCCATTGGCCATAGGACAAGGAGGACTATGGATCTTTTTGTAGTACTAATAGAATAACACGATATTCACCTTGTACACAACATACGGTATAACACCACAGGTAAGACATACATTTACAGACGTGCAACATGTCACGTAGGCTTACCCTGGCTTTAACATATTTCTTGAATAGCGGAGGGAGGAATAAGAAAGTAATATCAACAATAGAAGTTATGACCTCCTAGACCAATGTTTCTCAGCTCCAGTCCTCACAGACCCCCAACAGGTCATGTTTTAAGGATTTCCTCAGTATTGGACAGGGGATGTAATTATTGTCAGTGCCTCAGATATTGCCACAGGTGTTCTTACTATAGGATATCCTGAAAACATGACCTGTTGGGGGCGCTGAGGACTGGAGTTGAAAACACCGCCCTAGACTATCTAACCATTGTAGACTCCTTAATAAAACGTGCATGCTTTCTGTATCATATTACTAGCCTTAAAACTATCCCATTTGCTGATCTCAGGACTGTACAGTACATGCTTATCTACAGCATGGTCTAGGACCGTGATGGGACATGTACGGAACAATATCTAGCAAGAAACGCCTCAAGAATACTGTATGGTGACAAGAACAGGAAGACACAGAGTTAAAGGTTATCAAATCCATTAGGGAACTACACAAGGGGCAAGTAACATTAGAAGTGCAAGTGTCATGCGTGACAACATTGACATCATACCAGGCTGCAACGACTTGGTATAGAAGTTTCATCCAGTCTTACATGCAGCTTCGATGAAAACTAAGTAGGTGGTTATGTGACCACTCAAACAATGCTCAAGCCCTACAGAGCATGGCAAATAAAATGGAAGCAATGAAGTAATGAATGACTTATATCTGCCACCATTGTAATCCATTGAAAAGAAAGGATCCCATAATGATGCACGTTAGTATCACTTGAGTCCCATAGAAATCAACCAATGGATCCAGAACACAAGAGTGAACCAAGCCTAACCAGCATAGTATTTGGCTTAGGATCATTTGCTAAGGTAGGCGTGGTCTGACTACAGTGATCCAAGCTTGAAATTGTCGTGGCACGCAAGATTCTGTTGCCTCCACTTAGGTTTTTTTCTGAGGCCATCTAGTCAGCCTATTATAGTCAATAGCAGACCATATGGACCTTCATTAGTGGAGCCGACACCACTTTAGTCTAGCTGGGATGGACAAGCAGCGGGGTAGCTATCGGGGGTGCAATTAAAGAAGTTACGTTCCACTCGTAGGGGCCAAACCCCAATGATCAAACTTCCAGGCTACGTTCACACAGGATGTATTCTCTGCAGTGGATTTACCACTTGGAATTTTGGCACGGATCCTTAGCAAAATCCACATGCATTAAGTTGCAGATTCACCACAGATTTTGGTGTGGATTCACTGCAGATTTCACATCCTCATTTAAAGGGTTGAAAATCTGCAGCATAAATTGTCATAAATTAGGATAGGGCTACGTGGTGATATATGTTGCACGCAACATTGTGTCTAATGAATGTCAATAGTGTCACGTTATGACCTGTGCCCTAACAGTATGACCTGTGCCCTAACAGGACTACAACATGAGTCGCAGAAAATCCAGCTCGGTGGGACTTTGGTTGCAAGTCACATATGGCATCAGAGTAATAAGTCACATATGACATCAGAGTAATAAGTCACATGAGAGTGACGTTCCTGTGATTTGGCAAGTTGTAGACAACCCCAGTCTAAATCTGAACCACTGCAAGTTTCTTGAAATATTATCCACATTGCTTGTACCATGAAATGTTGCAGATTTTCCTACACGCAATTTTGCAACACTACATGTCAACATACATTTTCTGAAAATTCTAGCAAGATACTATCAATGCCTTTACTCTATACATTTTCAAGCTGGTCCCACATGGACTGTTACAACTATTCAGAACGAGCAAAAACACGGAAAATGGTTACATTTGTGCCATGCACAGCTACATAACAGCGGCCACCATGTCATGCTGCCATAAACATGCATGAAGTCATGCAATGGATGCAATGTAATGTATTATCGGATGACAATCACCAGTAGTTTGGATAACAGCAGTATAATGTAGAGTCCAGCGGCACATTCCCGAATCTATCTACAGAATATAGAATATCCAGTGTGTTTACCATAGTCTGCTCCATCGGTACAACTTGCTGGATGTGTATCATCCGTATACTATTAGCGTGTCCTTTCAAAGCATTTCCTAACGCTCCTTTTGGCTAAAAGCAAATAGAAAGACTTCTGAGCAGAGCAGTTATTAGTAATGCGAAGGCAGAGATGAGCAAAAGCAATGTTACAACATACGGTTAGTCTGCATAAAACATTATATCGCGAGACTGAGTTATGATTACGGCATTTCACAAGAGCGGCACAAAGCAGAATTAGCATCTTATCTAGAGTAATGACAGATTAATTTCAATTTTGTCAATTGCACCGTACAAGGAAAATGAAGGAGGTACTAAGATGATCTGAGATGTAGTTCATTCTTATTGATTACATACAATATATTAATGAGTTAGATTACAGATGTAGCAGAGTTGAGTTTGTCATTTGTCCACTCCCAGTGATGATGTAGTGAGAGGTGCTATCTGATCATGATGTATGAACAATCCCAAAAAGAAATCACAAATTCAGTTCTGCTGCATAGAAAGCAAGAGGATAACTTGATGATCGGCAGGGTCTCATCAGTGAGACCACTGGCGATCTTGAGAACGGCCTTACCGTTTCCTCATATCTTCTCACTGCGGGCTTACTGCACCCCTGCAGTAAGCAGGAGAAAGTGCCGATTGCACAAGTGCACTTTTGCTCCATTCATTGTCAAAGTGACTGCCTGAGCTAGCCAAATGGCAAGCACTTGGGTGTTTCCACCAGCCCCATTGAAATGCTCGGCCAGCTCTGTATTCATTCTGAGGTCACTGCTGGGGTATAATGTATAATCACGTGTGAAATGGCTATTTAGAGGGGTTGTACAGGAATGCCACAAAATTGCTCCCGTCCATGCAGTCTGTGGAAAATTGTCTTAGCACCAGACAATGCATGTGCAGACCAGAGATGGCGGGGTTGTGGATGGGGGAAAGAACCAACACCTCACTGTTCTGAACACTGTGGCACATTAGGCTCCACCTCCTGCCTCTTCTGGTCTGCACATGCATTCTCCTATCCTAGGATGGGTTACCACTGGCTGCCATCCATGCAGAATTTTTGCAGCATTCCTGAATAACCCCTTTAAGTTCAGCTGCGGCCTGGCAATTGGCAATGGTTAGAGTAGATCAACTGCATTGTGTACGGGTAACCAAAATGTGGCTACATCCCTAGTAACCAGACTATCCAATGAGTGTCAGTGGGATTGGCACCGTGGTAATGCCTATATCATTCCCATCTTGCACTGTGCTACCATCTAGGTAAAACCTGGGTGAAATGCTAACGCCTCTGATTACGAGGAGGTCGGGATCACAGAAACAGCCAAGCTTTGCTGCTTCCTTAGCTCTCATAGAAGTCAACGGAGGTATGCAAATAGTGCAGCACAGCAAGCTATACTGTTTCCTCAGCTGCCAATCTACAGAATCAGCATACCTCACTGTGCTATGCTGTATGTGTAACACCATTCAGGGTGGCCAAGAGTAGTGGGGGCCTCTGCTCAAAGTACATACTCTAGAGGTGGGAATACATCAGTCAGATTTTCAATGGTACAATTTGAATGGGAGCAAAGCTGCCCATTACACCGCTGACTCTGACCCAAATAATGACGTTCGGCCCACTGTACTGACAGTAGGCCTGGCAATCATCTGATCGGTGGGGATCCCCACTGATCAACGATTGAGGACTTATTCTGAGCATAAGTCATCAATACTAAAAGTCCAAAAAAAACCCTTTAAAGTGGCAATGTAGTAGGGTAACAACATTTTCAAATATTTGATAAAAGAAATAAAAAAGCAAGTTGCCATCTATTAACTGGCACATTTCAAAGACATCTATAGATAGGCCCGCGGGCATTACTGTACTGCAAAGAGTACCTGAAATGTAAAATCCATATATTCCAATGAAAAACTATACTAAAGGAACAAATACAATAAACCTACCAGTAAATCAGCATTTCCCTCCAGTTCATTGGCGTATGACAGAAGATCCACTTTTGTACTGCTTTTTCCTGCCTAGAATTAAAAATGGACATAAAATGAGCCCAACACATTATATTAAAGCATCAGTGCTAGTGAATGGAGATGGAGGGGCCGGGGAGCGTTCCTGCCCGCCTCCATTCACAATAAACAGGCAGTTGTTCATAAGTGAACAACTGCCTGTTTACACGGCCGATCAGAGACATAACTTGAAGCTCCCGAGCCCCGATGCAAAACTTGTAACAGGGCCCCCAACTATAATGCTTTACTCATAGTAGTGGGTTCCCTATATGGAGAAGAGAGGCCTTATGGGCCCCCTAAGGCTCCTCGGTGCGGGTGCAACCGCAACCCCTGCATCCTCTATGGTTACGCCCCTGCGGCTGATCCATCGTTTAGTTTTCTGCATTAAGAAACTGAACGGCGATCGAGAAGACAACAAATTATCGTTCATCGTTCAGTTAGTGTATGTATTTACAGGGAATCCAAACCATTATCAGCCAATGTAAAAGGGCCTTAAGGCTGCACTACGATCTTTGGTCACGTGACCTGTGCCATAGTGAAAGTCGCCATGCAGCCCTCATCTAATAAAGACACTGTGGCGCTCCTGAGATTGTCACCTACCATTCATTATTGACACAAGCACAAAGGCTGGATCTGGCAACTGCAGCTTGTCCCATTGACATCTATGACATTTTAATGACCTGCACTACAGTACCAGCACAGCCACGGGACCACAGGAGCTGCTGTGCTTGCGTAATCAATGAAGGTAGTGGGGAAGTCGGGGCCCCCCACCGACCACACCTCTTTAACCCCTTAATACCAAAGCCTATTTAGGCCGTAATGAGCAACTTTTTCACACTTATAAATTAAATGTATTTCTTTTATCGCTGTATTTAAAGAAAACTAACATTTTTGTTTTTTGTCAACGGTGCTATATAAGGGATTTTTTTTGGCAGGATGAGTTGTACTCTTTTTTTTTTTTTTGATCCATGCAGTGTTTTTATCGCTTTCTATTCCATTATTTGTAAGGCGAGATAGGCAAAAATAGCTATTTTTGCCATCTTTTTGCATTTGTTTTTCATGGTGTGCACTGTGCAGATTAAGTAACGTACTACCGTGTTTTCCCGAAAATAAGCCCTTCTCTGAAAATAAGTCCTAGATGCACTACATGAAAAAAGAAAAACAATACTCACCTAGCAGGCGGCATTCGGGTCCCTCACGCTGGGCTGTGGCGCTCCGGCAGTCTTCCAGGTAGGCCTCAGAGCTCAGCGAGCTTTTTTTTTTCTGGTGATGGGGCTTGAATACTCCGCCTCCAGCAAAAGATTGCTGTGATTAGATCATGAGCGCCGTGGCTCAGCCAATCAGAGCCAATTAGCACAGTTAACCAATCACAGCCGACGCAATGAACCAATCACAGCCTTTCAGTGAATGACATCATTGAATGGCTGTGATTGGTTCATTGAGTGCCGACTCTGATCAGCTGAGCCACAGTGCTCATGATCCAATCACAGCAATCTTTTGCTGGGAGGCGGGATATTCAAGCCCCATTACCAGGAAGAGAATGCTTGCTCGGCACTGAAGACTACACAGAAGCCGCTCGGAGCGCAGCAGCCCAGCGTGAGGGACCCGAACGCCGCCTGCTAGGCAAGTATTAAGACACCCCCCAGAAATAAGACACTGTGCCTCTTTTGGGGCAAAAATGTAAGACAGTGTCTTATTCTCATGGAAAATACAGTAACTTTTTTTGCTTGGCCATTACAAACGCGGTGATAGCAGATGTGATTTTTTTTAACATTGTTAAGTGGGAAAGGTGGAGGTTTAAATTTTTTTTTTTTTTTTTTTTTTTTTACACTTTAACATTTTATTTTGGTCCCAATAGGGTACTTGAATATCAATATCTTTGATCATTCTTATGATACACTGCTATACTTCAGTATAGCAGTGTATTATGTAGCTCAGCCAGAGGCTGAGCTTCATAGGCCAAGACAGCTGGCAACCCAAAGGCTATATTTAAGCCTTTGAGTGCTATGGAAACCCATCGAGACCCTGCAAATCATGTCTCAGGAGGCCAATGGGTGACAGAGGGAGCCCTTTCCCTCTGTCAGTCTCTTACATGCTGCGGTCGCATTGACCATGGCATGTAAAGGGTTAAACAGTGAAAAATAGCGGTTTCTCTGGTCCCTGCTGTTATTCAACAGCAGAGTACCCTCTCTCTCTGACACCCATGCCAGGCTTCTGGTGCAGTGCTGTAAAAGGCATATGCAGCAGAATAAGGCCACTCAATGACCATCGTAAAAAGTTGTATGGGCGATCGTTAAGGGGTTAATATGATACAACATAAACAGTGTCAAGTATATAGGCACAAATCACTGGCCGACCCATAACGCTAATATGAAACAAGGGAATGGTTTTACCATAGCACTAATAGCAGCACAGTGTAAAATGCAGTTGGTCAAGTAGTTTTGCTCAAAATTGTGAGCATGTGTAGACTTGGGGGCAAGTAGAACTTGATCACATGTAGCAGAGATGCTAAAAAACACAGATTTGAAGAATATGCTGAAACGGGTCACCGGTGACATGCGAGAGTTGCAGGCTCTCTGTTGCTGCTCCTGTTTCACATTGTGCTGCTTAGCTGTTGTGACTTTGCATCACTGCTGTGTCACATGGAGCTAAACAGCCAATCAAAGCCCTTTACTTGAAGCTTCCTAATGTTCTCTAATAGCTCCATTGACTTCTATTAGCAATAACCTCTGCTTGTATTGGAGCGCCCTCCTGTGACCAACTTCAACAGCACATTCTGTAACTTAAATCTAGAGCTCCATCCCCAATGTCACAGAGTGGCCAACAGTGGCCAAGCCATGATCATATGCAAGAGGGGAGCAGGGCATTGATCAGCCCTCTTAAAATGCATTTTAGACTATGACTGTATGGGTGCTTCAGGATTGCATCCACAAATACTGTTAACTACACCATTTCATGTTATGTAGCTCATACGGATGTCTGATTCATCTCAAGTGATGCACTTACCTCTGCTAAAAATGCATCAAAGTCTATCATATCAATCCCTGTTGCACTAAAATCTTCTAAATTCTTTCTTCCTTTTCGATCAAGCAAAATTATGTTCTTCAGGTTTATATTCATAGTTTCAATCCGCTCTGATATTTCATCAACATACTGGGAATAGAAGATCAGGGATATAAGTGAAAATAATGATCTGTAAACCTAGCCATAAAGCAAGTAAGGGGGCTGGAGGTGAATCGGCATCAGGTAAGAGTCCCATTTTCACTTTTAAATATGGGTCTTGAATTCTATGCAAGTCCCTGGGTGAAATAAAGTCAGCCACTGAAATCTAGAATATCTTATAATCAATGTATTTAGGAATGCCTTCACACGGGCGCTACAATCAAGATTTCTGCATTTTGAGACACACAAATATGAACCTCATTCTTTTTAATGGAGTCATACACATAAGCGATGTTTTATGACATATGGCTCTTTTAGGGTGGTTCAGCTTTAGACCCCATGTCCATGATCGGATTCCACATGCGGGAGCCCACAGTGGAATCTGACCCTGCCCACGGCCGAGGACACTGTGGGTCTTCTACTTACCCGCTCAGGTCTTCATTTTCTTCACTGCAGATGTGTGCAGTGGAGTTTTTTTTTTCTTTACACTTTTTCCCACGGAATCCACGGCCCGTCCACAATTCAACTGCAGATGGGCCACAGATCGGACGGCTTTCATTGACTTCAATGGAAGCCGTCCGTAGGGGATCCGCACTGAAATGGAGCATGCTGGGAGTTTTTTTCCTGGCCAAAAGGTCCGCAAATCAAATCCGCATGCTCTATTTCCTTTGCAGATGCCCGTGTTTACACAAATCAAATCAGCGGGTGGAAATTGGGCTATATAATATTTTTTTGCGCTCAGATAACCCCTTTAATTACTACACCACACATCAGAATTCAGCGGTTCAACCACTAATGAACCCCAATAATTGTACTTCCTGTGAATCATGTTCCTGGAATAAAGTCAGATTTTACTAGAAAACTCACCATGCTGATGTTTAAGAAATCATGAAGATTAAACAGGTTATCAATCTGTAGAGCTGTAAAAATGCCCTTGTTTTCCTTGCAGTCGCTAGAAAAAAAAATGAAAGTATATTGTCAATGATTTCCCAAACTAACAAGAAATCACTAATAAATTAAAGCAACCTTCTGGTTTTGCAATAAAATTCTGTTCTGGGACAGGAGGGGGAGAAGGGTACATTACCTGCAGTTGTTCTTCTCTGCCCCCCCCCCCCCTCCGATTTGCCAGTTCCATCCAAGATGACTGCAATAATTTTCTAACTACCTAATTCACACTGAGCACTGCTCTTTGATTGGCCATTGCTGATCACGTGAACAGCTCTGGCCAATCAGAAAGCAGGTATAGTGCATTTATAGTCTAACACTATCAATGCACTTTGGGGATCAGTATTTTACCTGTAAACTTTTTCAAAAGTTAGATTCATATTGGCGTTTTGATACAGAGCCCCAGAGAGGTAACTTTTCCACTGTGAATTCAGCAGATATGGAGTATCCAGAACCTTGAGGACAGAAAAAAAAACATTATTACAGATTACAAGTAGAGATGAGCGAGCATACTCGTTAGGGCGATTTACTCGAGAGAGCATCGCCTTTTTCGAGTACCTGCTGGCTCATCCCTGAAGATTCGGCGTGGCCGTAGGGGTAAGCGGGGGGGGGGGGGGGGGGGTTGCGAAGGGGATCGGGAGGGAGAGAGAGAGATCTCTCTCACTCTCCACCCCACTCCCCTCCACCGCCCCAAGCCGCCCCCCCGAATCTTCAGGGACGAGCCAGCAGGTACTCGAAAAAGGCAATTCTCTCTGGAGTAAATCGCCTTAACGAGTATGCTCGCTCATCTCTAATTACAAGACATTATGTTAACCCTTGCTGGTAACAAAGGTATAAAACAAATTATATAATTGATATACACAGTATAAGATCTATATTACATAGATGTCCTATAAAAAATTGGATAACATAAGAAGCAGTTGAAATACACCTAATGTAGTGGTGCAAACATGGAGCATGCAGATGTAGCAACTACAAACCGGGCCCCAACAACTCGGGCCCAGATAGTCATTCCAACCTGATTAGGAAACTGGGTACTATCCCCAATAATATAACCATCATTAACACAGCTATGTCAGTACAGAACCAATGTATATACATAGTTACCATATGTAACGCTTCTTTATTTAGTATGGTGATATGTTAACCCTTTCCAATCCAATTTATATCCTGGTTTTCCTAGGGGGCTTACTCTTTTTCTGCCGTTCTAGAACGACGCTATATGCTGGCTAAAGCCAGTACTGCATGAGGTGACACCTTGGATAGGCTCTGACAGCAGAGAGGCTGGCAATATACAGCAAGAGAACCCTGACAGGCATCTTCCAACATCGGAGCTGTACAGCCTTAAATCATAATGTCTTCAGAGGTCAGACAGTGGATTGGAAAAGGTTAAGTCCGTGGTGGTTCAATGAAGGCCCAGAACATCCAAGCTACAGGAAAGTATACAATGACAGTCCATTGCCATAACATTACACAAGCTATAAAAATAAGGTTGAAAACCACCAGTTGTTTATTGCTAAACACTGCCCCATTTACAATAAACCCATGTGGGAACCTGTAGAGGGCAAAACCATAATATAAGGGACATGCTCTCTGGAGGAGGGCTATTTTGCATAGTTTTTCCCAGGGAGAATTTTTCCTTAACCTCCCTACAAAATGGATCTCCTCGAGGAGAATCAGTACCCACCAAGAGGTTATAATTGGGTGTTACAATTGTCACATAGAACTTTTTCTTTTACTCTACAGTCAATTTCTACTACATGTATTCTTACCTTAAACAAAGTCTTGTCTTGAAAAGGTTCACACACCAACTTCTCCACATTTCCACCAGCCAGGAATGTAACAATCACAATAAGCATGAGAACCCAGGAGAAGATGAAGCTGAATCCAACTCCACTGTGTAGTAATAATTAATATTAGTATTACAGAAATAGAAAAATGGATAAAATCTGTTGTATAACATTATAAATTAGCCTCCCCCCCCTCCACTGGATCAGTGGGGAGATACAATATGGTACACCATCTACAGACTGTGCAAAGTATACTCACGCCATGAGAAAGTTCCCTCCAGTATTCGAGATGCAGCCCCTCGTGGTTGGAGAAGCATGTTGGTCAAAACCGCAGGAGCCAAATAATAGGCCAAGGAAGTAGAAAACCACAATAAGTGTCACCATACAACAGAGGACAAGAGATCCCAGCCACCTGTAGAGGAGACGTCATTGTTAAATGTAGGTTACTAAATTCTTGGCATTGGAGAAAGCAAGAGTTATCTGTGAAACCTTCTCAAAATATCCAACTCATCTCAAAGATACATAATAAGTGAACATAGACAGGATAGACCAGAGAGATTCAGTAAGAGCTACTTGTCACTTTCACCCAATTGATTTTGGGAGGTATGGTTTCACACAAACACCTATTCAAATATCTTTAGGGTCTAGGGTAATTACATGGTTAATGCAATTGTCCCTAGGGGACTAGTGCAGTTAAGAGATTAAAGGTTTTTTTTGGCAAAAACTATGGAACTTTTTGGAGCTGGCTTCAGCTCCTATTGATTTCAGTGAGAGTAAAGCCAGCTATAGCACTTACATTCTTATCCACTATGACATATATCACAGTGGCTGGACAATCAGCTCATCACTGGAGATCCCCATCAAACCATCATTGATGACCTATCATGAGGATAGGTCATTAATAGTTTTTGTCCTGAAAACCCCTTTAAAGGGGTTGTCCTGCGAAAGCAAGTGGGGTTATACACTTCTGTATGGCCATATTAATGCACTTTGTAATGTACATCGTGCATTAAATATGAGCCATACAGAAGTTATTCACTTACCTTCCCTGCGCTGGCGTCCCCGTCTCCATGGTGCCGTCTAATTTCAGCGTCTAATCTCCCGATTAGACGCGCTCGCGCAGTCCGGTCTTCTCCCTTCTGAATGGGGCCGCTCGTGCTGGAGAGCGGCTCCTCGTAGCTCCGCCCCGTCACGTGTGCCGATTCCAGCCAATCAGGAGGCTGGAATCGGCAATGGAATGCACAGAGCCCACGGTGCACCATGGGAGTAGACCTGCGGTCCACCGTGGGTGAAGTTCCCGGCGGCCATCTTCGCAAGGTAAGTAAGAAGTCACCGGAGTGCGGGGATTCGGGTAAGTACTATGCTTTTTTTTTTTTAAACCCCTGCATCGGGTTTGTCTCGCGCCGAACGGGGGGGCTATTGAAAAAAAAACAAAACCCGTTTCGGCACGGGACAACCCCTTTAATTTCAGCTTTCCTGGTGGTCTAGGTACTGGAGGGGTCAATGTCAACATACTTAATAGTCAAGTATATTGAAGAAGTCCACACCAAAATCAATGCTGACCCAGTGAAATTATAAATGTAAGCATCCCTGATGGTATAGAGCAGTGGCGTAGTCAATATTAGCATGCCCGATGGCTTAAGACAGGGAAGGAGAGAGAAACGTCTTCCATCAGCCTCCTGCCTGCCAGGTAGCAATCCCACTCCCATAAGCGGTGTTTGGTATTTGAGCACAGCGCCCCTTTCAGTGAAGTACAGTAGACCATTTTTTCTACTTTCGAACAGCTCAGAGTTTCTCACTTCCTCCTATGTATCATATCACCTGTTTTAGAGGTGAAAAATGGTAGAGCATACTTGCAAATTGAATCCAAAATCTACATATTTTATGATAAGCAACCACAGTACAAGAATTTGGTGTCTAGAGTAGTGGAAGCTCCTTTCAGGCATTTAGACATGCACATAGTGTACATATCATGTTTAGAATAGTATGTACATAGATAGGACTTCAAGGAATAACACCTAGGAGTTCTAAAACACAATGCTTAGAGAATACTTAAAGGGTAACTCCAGCCATAAGGCTTCATGGCGCACACAGTCTATTCAGGATACTATTGAATACTTTTCTTCGCTGTTCATCAATATGCACACAGAGTACTTATGAGTACTTTATGTGGACCAATAGTCCCTATAGCAATTGCAGTGGTCAGCACTAAGATACATAGATTCTTGTATTCTATATGATGTACAGTATAGGTTTCTCAAAAAATTAACAAAAGTATTGTAGACTTTCTAATGTGTATATGCATACACTGAATGGACACTTTAGTGACACCGGCCCTTTCACAATTGGAGCTTCACTGTATGGAAATTGGACACGTGACATTGGAGTGCAGCATAAAATCATGGAAGAAAGTATTCTGTGGAATGACACCTGGTTATTGGTGCTTGAATAGCTGGAGCCAGTATTCAAAAAACTGAACTCTGTGGGGTTTTCTCATGCAGTGGCATGGAGAGTATACTGAGAATGGCGAGATTGAGGAAAACATGCAGAAAAAAGGGATCCTACGGATGTAAACAACTCGTCCATGAAAGGGGTCAGAGGAGGATGTCAAGAATCATTCTGATAAACAGGCGATGGACAGTCAAGCAAATTGCTGCAAAATACAATACTGGCATTCTAACTAATGCATCCGAATGCACACATCATCATTCCTTAGCACAGATGGACTAGACAGCGGAAAACCAGTTAGAGTGCAATTGCTGTTCAAGAGAAACAGAGGCAAGATTCCTGTGGGCAAAAAAGCAAAAAAATTGATCATTGTGTAATGGAAAAGCATCTTCTGGGCAGATAAATCTAGATTTCTGCTGCACCCTTCTGACGGGAGCTGAGAATTCTGCACAAGTAGCATGAATTGAAGAACCCTTCCTGTTAGCTGTTCAGCATGTCAGTACCTCCATGTAGTTCAGCAACTACAAGAAGCCTCCTGTCCACATGGGCCAATATTCTTTCTGAATGAATTCGACACCTACGGAACTCTATGCTACAAAAGATTGTTGAGGTTCTGAAGGCCAAAGTAGGTCCAACGCGCTATTCACTGGGTGTCTCTAATAAAGGGGGCCATTCATTTTATTATAGATTAACATCCCAGCAAGTTTACAGGTCTGCTCTTATTAAAGTCACAAAAGGTCACATCTACGTGGTAGTGTGGAGGTCACTGATCAGTGAAGTAATATTACAAGGAAAGACGATAAGTTCTGATCTGAGAGCAAAGTACTGTATACAACTGATAAACGTGCCCCAGATGACATAATGCAAGACTATGGGTAATACTTACCTGCTAGTTATTTACTTCAGTGCTAGCCGTTTAGTTACTTTACAAGAAAATAGCAATGGTCAGTCTGAAATCTACCTCCTATTTTATCAGCAGCTCAGACTCTTACTCTGTCCTCCCCAGTGCTTTACACTGCAGCTGTACTTATTCAGATTGACTACTGTGCACAAATACAATCCCAATACAACCTCACCAAGACGTGCACGGAGAACTAATTAACATGACATGAAGTATAAAACTTATGCACAAGAATCTCTCCCGCTAGTTTTCCCTAAAATATTTGCTAAGAGATCCACACTTCATACTGGGTCCGAGCTGCTATTTTCTTGCCTGTGGCAGCTGGGATTCGGCTTGAAAGTAGTGCATATACATGTGGGAAGAGATTCAGTGGCAATAACTTTAACTCTGCTATCGCCAGCTGTTATATTGAAATGAATGGCCCTGTAACGCTCATGCTCGATTGCCGTTCCGTTCATTGAAGGAACTTTGGAACCCTCGTTATAGGTCCAACTAGTTGGAGCCCTACTGGTCAGATAGTTATCCCCTATCCTGTGAATGGTGGATAACCTTTAATTTTAGTACAACCCCTTTAATATTGCAATACCCCTTTAAATGGTTTTCATATTGGTAGCACCCCAATGCAAGTAAACCTATATAAAGAACAGGACATGACCTCACTGTATGACTGATGTCTTCCCTAAAACATGGCATCAGTCATACTTGCCTCATTACTTAAAAAATCTGTTAAGGGCCATACCTACCATGTGCAACTGATTGCATGGCGTCATCTGGTATCTTATTTTGATATTCTACCCATATATGTGCAGCGTTCCAAAGGGATGCACGTAGCCTCGGCCAGGGCAGCGCTGGACCTCTTCCGGACACTTCTAGGATAGTGATGCCCAATCAACTGGGGGACAGGGATAGCAGATGTCACAGGTGACACCACCGTTTCATTACCCACCGGTATGACCCTCAGCGCTAAATAAGTGGAGCCGCAGACAGAAGTAACATACCTCAGGTCCCTGGGAACGGTCAGGGCCTGGCAAAACTTTACTGGAACAACTCCTTGTATACAAGGCACAAATGATTTGCAGTGCAGGTATTAGACAGACTTGAGAGTACCTCCACCCGGTGATCCCAGACTTCAGGACGGCCGGGTGTAAAAAACAAATGGGTGTACCTCTACGCGGTGATCCACTAGATCCGGACGGCCGCATAGGAAAAATGAATAAAGAGTACCTCTGCACTAGGCCTTGGAAGTGGTACCTGCTTCTTGCTCACGCCCTCTCTCCCTTCAATTGGGGCTCACTCCTCTCTCATCTCTGCAACATACACTCTCAGGGAACCACTCTTCTTCACCACATGAGGGTTGAAGGTACCCCCATGTGGCTGGCACTCTGAAGCCTCAGGAACCCAGAAGAATGGACCCTTTCCCACTCTCACTCACACACACACACATTTATTCTCTCACTCATACAACATGATAGGACATAAATTGATACATTTATAGGCAACCACCAGGCTTTTGCAAACACTTAACCCATCACACGCTGCAGCTGTGCAATACATATAACAGAATGACTAGACAGGTTTGCACAGCGCACCAACATAAGACATGACATGTATGACATTATGGGCTGGGGGGCAGGAATGTGTGTACTGGGCCACTACATATGCGTTCTTTTGTAAGAGGGGTCAGTGGTGCCCTGCTCCCTCTTATCAATGACACCAGCTAAGATGCTGCAATAAGCAATTGCTTTGGCCACTGTAAGCTTCACCCCTCTGTTTGACAGGGCAGGGGAAAGTGGAGAAAAGAGACAGAGCTGTGCATTAGACTCTGGACGTGCAGGGCGTACGGATAAGCGCTTGCCAGCGCTGAGAAAAGGAAGCTCTGCATGTCGAATGATGCAGAGATGGTGTGGCTAGCGCGTCACTGCTGCTTAGATCAGGGCTCTTACTAGGGCATAGTGAATGGGACTAAGCTTCCCCCCACCTGGAGACGGAGCCTTAACTTTCTTGGTGCCTCAAGTGCTATAAGTAAATTTTTGAGTTGTGTCACAGGCCATGAGAGGTAGGGTAAGACTAAAAAACTTGTGGTGATGGTAGAACGCTCTTAGCATGAGAGAATTATTTATAACAATGTGGTGCAAAAACTTCTCCTTTATTAAATATAGTGCGTCGCCAGCATAGGAAAGTGCGTTTCGGGAAAAAAACCTTCACCTGGTAGAAGTATACAGACAATCAGAGGGTCCTAAAGGGTTAAGAGGAATCCTGTTTGCCTGTACGATGTGGGGCGGCCTGGACCAGAGAAGTAGGCTCCCAAAAAAGATAAAAAAATAGCCAACAGGCCTACTGAATGGGATAGCGCCACAAAGGAAAAATCAGACTGTTACTAAGCTTTCACCGCTCGAACCCCCAATCATGGACTGAGCCATTTATGTACGGGGAAAGTAACACAGCGGCTCGGGTAACGGGCGAGCCTTACAAAAGAGACACTGTGCATGAGTTCTGGACTTTGAATGTCTTTGTGACTATATTAATACCGATAAAGTGTAAATGACATAGGGGAAATTTACCAAGTCTGGCGTATCTGACGCCGGGTTTAGTACAATTGCTCCCAGAGCATGGTGCACTGAACACATGAGGAGGCGCAGGCCTCTTCATGTATTGAATGTAGACTAATGGGAGAATCAAAGGTGGAGCAACTACAATAGAGAAATAAAAGTATGAAATGGAGGCTCGGAGCTTGATTGCAGGGATACGATGGATAAGCCTTTCAGTTTTTCGGAAAGTACAGCCCACCCTATATAATGTTATACCCAAAGGACGAACGTATACGACAGCAGACAAGGAAGGGAAATTTTTCTTTCAGAGGGGTGAATGTGGTGCGACCTTCAACCACAAATGACTGTGATTGAATATTTGCCGAAATGATCTGTTTATTAAAAGAAAACAGGTTTTAAACGCGTTTCGAGGTATGTGAACCTCTTCCTCAGTACTCACTGGCGAAACACGTTTGGATCGCTGATGGTATATCTTACAGAGAGTTATTTCTTCACCAGTCATTTATGTTTGAAGGTTGGCCGCATTCACCCCTCTGAAAGAAAGTTTGTCTGCTGTGCATCCCGGGACCTCCGTGTGCCCTCTCCCCCGAAATGTATGCCAGGTCCGACCTGATGTACATTTCTTGTATAGTTTACAGCAGCTGGCATAAATTATAAATACCAAGCCCCTCACACTTTTCAAAAAATGTGTCCCAATGTTGACAAAGTAACAGGGTTACTACGGATTGCTCACAAGGTATTACTATTTTTGCATTTTAGTTAGCAGTAGGTAGCACCTAGGTACTCAAACGGTCAAATACTTAATCATTATCATTCCACTATTTACTTTTATTTTCTTAACTATCATACACTTCTATACGGAATCCTGCGCCGTTTCACCTCTACCTGCAAACTTTAATGAATCCTTGTGTAATGCTCCACACTACACCTCGGACATATACTCAGCACTATAACAAGGTTGTAGAATAGATCATACCTGTAAAAATCATACTGCTCAACGACTGGATAATATTCTCGGACATACATCTCACTCTGAGTCAGATAGGTTGTGAGGTTGGAAATTACTTGAATGACTGGGATCATTTTGGAAAAGGTAGTGATATTCGTTCCAATGGAATCCAAAATGTTCTTCATATCTAAAAAACAAGAACACCAGAACAAAATCAATATTTCTTATCCGTAGCGGGCAATCTCAGGTGGTACAGCTTTGACGAACTACATCCCCAAAGTAGAACATGTAGCTCTCCAAGAGCTGAAGATCCAGAGGTTGTCCATCCTTGTCATATTATGTTGACTTACAATATCCAATCCAAAACTCACAAATGATCATGAATGAGGAAAAACAGGACACATGATGAATAATGAACACAATACACACTGGACAAACTTAACTGGTGTTCAATGATGTTTAGGGGGTAAAGTCAGAGTTCCCTTTAGCCTTCACATCTCATGAATTTACTTTTTAAGCTTTTGACTTCAAGTTTTAGAATTTTAGGTATTTCTCTTCTTTTGCCCGTGGGATTAATTTTCAAGCAAGAAATGTCATTAAGACCAGGATACAGTTAACTATGACATTAGCATTACAGGAACCTGAGCCATTTATGTTTTGGCACCTTCTTTGTCACGCATGAGGAGATCTTTAGGAAATGTGCAATATCCCACGTGATCTTGGCCAGAAGAGGCCAAGACAAAGGATGGTGGACATCATGGGAGCATGATGGAATTGAGTTTAATATCTTCTTTTATCGCTAGGGAGCAGCAGGGCCCCTAAGTGACTCCGAGGACACAGAAGAGCCCCTAAGTGACGGAGGACAGAAAGGAGCCCCTAAATGACTCCGAGGACAGAGAGGCGCCCCTAAGTGACTCCGAGGACAGAGAGGAGCCCCTAAGTGACTCCGAGGACAGAGAGGAGCCCCTAAGTGACTCCGAGGACAGAGAGGAGCCCCTAAGTGACTCCGAGGACAGAGAGGAGCCCCTAAGTGACTCCGAGGACAGAGAGGAGCCCCTAAGTGACTCCGAGGACAGAGAGGAGCCCCTAAGTGACTCCGAGGACAGAGAGGAGCCCCTAAGTGACTCCGAGGACAGAGAGGGGCCCCTAAGTGACTCCGAGGACAGAGAGGAGCCCCTAAGTGACTCCGAGGACAGAGAGGGGCCCCTAAGTGACTCCGAGGATAGAGAGGGGCCCCTAAGTGACTCCGAGGACAGAGAGGGGCCCCTAAGTGACTCCGGGCACTCACTGTGACTCTATCACCCATTGGCACCTTGTACACCTGGAGGTGGCCCTCCTTATAAGTCAAAAGCACTGGGTTCTTATTTCCTCTAGAAGCAGGAACTGAATTTAATGAGCCCAAGGGTGTCAAGAGAGCCAAATCAGCACTGGCAAATAGGACTTATTGAAGGATGGGAGCCGAATCACCACATTGGATACCTTTAATTCTTAATTGTACCAGAACTTTGGGAGGCGTTAATGAATACACTTCCACCTATTAGCTTAGCTTTATTGGGATATCTTATGAATGCTAAATTTAAGGGGTCTGGGCTCATGGTGTTGGATGCTCTTTAAAGAAACACGATTATATACAGGCAGCTATTGTGATTAAAGAAAGCTCTGACTTTCCGTTTGGCACATAAAGGAACACATAGCCTCCTGTAAGAAGACAGTATCCAGGAACCACTTACAGGGAATGGCTGAGTAACAATTCCAAAAACAGGTCCAAAAAGATTTTGTTAATAATAAGAAACAAAAGACGTCATTAGTTACGTACCAACGGTACAGCAGAACCAACAAATAAGAAGGGAAATAAGACATTGCCACATAGGATTCTCAAAGCAATTTTTTTATGGGCAATAAGCTGGGCAATAACAAAAAACTCATGTTAGAGCAAAGTATGTTTTGTCTGTGTTACATGGCATTATAGTATGATCACTTGATATTAATTCACTGTGGCAGAGGGGTCTAATAGAATTTTCAAGAAGCCCTTCACAGAAATAGACAACCCTTTAAAACTCAATTTTATTAATACCTTTAAAATAGGGCTAACAAAGACTAATAAACAAGAGTGGGTATCTATATGATTAGGAATTAGAGATGAGCGAGCGTACTCGCTAAGCCACATTACTCGAGCGAGTAGTGCCTTAGCCGAGTATCTCCCCGCTCGTCTCTAAAGATTCGGGGACCGGCGGGGGGTGGGGAGCGGCGGGGGAGAGTGGGGAGGAACGGAGGGGAGATCTCTCTCTCCCCCCCCCTGCTCCCTGCCGTAACTCACCTGTCACCCGCGCCGGCCCCCGAATCTTTAGAGACGAGCGGGGAGATATTTGGCTAAGGCACTACTCGCTCGAGTAATGTGCCTTAGCGAGTTTACTCGCTCATCTCTATTAGGAATAGATGATGGGTAGGAGAAACATCCCAGAGATGTCAATAAGGGTATGCCCACCTATCATACCATTTCCCAAAGAATACCTAACTAATGGACAGAAACACAAACAGATAGTGTAGGGATTTTAGGAAACCTCTATTAAGAACCACAAGGGTGTATCAGGTCTCTGTAAATAGAGGAGTTGAAAGGTCAGAGCGGGCAACCCCCAAGGAAAAGGTTGGGGCGTGTCGGCTCAAGGCCAACAACTCCTATTCAATAGAGTAACAACCCCTCCGTATCATGCATATTAGTGGTGCAAATAAGGGGATTCCAAAATTTATGGCAATCCTTTAATGAACATAAGGTCAGTTCCACCAGAGGCTATATTGTTCTGGTTGGGATTGACTAGATTGAATGCTATTCCTGATCCCAGTAACACCTATGGTCTAATTTAATCCTCACTTCTGATGTCAATCCTAATACTGATCCTGGTTTAATTCGGATAATGATTTTAAGATTGAACAAGCCAGAATCTGTCTGCAATAATGGTTCAGCGTTCTGGTAAATGATACTCAATATAGCAATGTTGTAGATTCTAGTACTATTCCTAATTTTATTTAGGTATTGATCTCAATAATGATGCAAGTTGTAACACAGGAGCAATACAAAAAAAATGTAATGGCAACGTTATTCCTAAACCCTTAAATGGGTTATCCCCAAATCTAAAGTTATACTCTATCCACACTATAGGGGATAACTTTTAGATCAGTGGAGGTCTCACCATTGAGATCACCACCGATCCTGAGAATGAGGGTCCTGAGACCACCTCTCTTCTTATCACTGTGGGGTCACTTCTGCCGCCTATAGTAACCTTAGACTGAATGCTGGCCGAGCATGCATGGACACTGCTACATTCATTTCAATGGGGCTGAGGCAAATTACTGAGCACTTATATACAGCAGTCCCATTGAAAGTGATTGGAGTGGCACCGCACATGTGCAACTGTCGCATCATTCAATCTCTTTCTCACTACAGGGGGTCCAGTAGGCCCACAGTGAGGAGATGGGGGGGCATGATGGGACTTTCGTTTTTGGAATCAGTGGAGGTCTTAGTGGTGAGACCCCCTCACAAAGTTATGCCCTATGCTGTGCATAGGGGATAACTTTAGATTTTGTGAAAACTCTTCTTGTTAGTGAGGGCTCCTGCACACTGGTGAGAGCGATATCGGGCCATGATCCACAGCCCAATTTCACTCTTGCAAACCTCGATGCGAGAAGTTTTCATCTGAAAACAGCCTCGCATCACTGCGGGGGTTCCCTTCATCTCATTGCTTTCAATGGGCCGGCCCCATTGAAAGCAATGGGAGAACATCACAATCTCCTGCCCAGCTGTGACAGCTGCAGCAGGGGAATCCTTCATCCCTGAAGGGAGTCCACTCATCACTGAACACCCTGCTGGGGTCACCATGTTCAGTGATGAGGGGACTCCCTGCGGAGATGAAGGTATTTCCTGCCACAGCTGTCACAGCAGCAGTAGAGGATCGAGATGTTCTCACTAGGTTTTCAATGGGGCCGCCCCTGCTGCTGCCAGCCCCCGTGAGAACAAGGTTAAACACCTGGATGTGACAGCCTCACATCCCCATAGGGATAAAGGAATTCCCTGCTGCAGCTGTCACAGCTGTCTTCTCCCATTGCTTTAAATGGGGCTGGCGTGGCCACCGCCGGCCCCATTGGGAACAATGGGCGATATTGCAAAAAGAATATGCATGCTGAAATTTTTTTTTTCATGCAGCAGCGCAGGAGGGAAAACATCGCAAATGAGAATAAAACAATTGAAATTAATTGGTTTCATAATCATGTGCTTTCACTCACTCTTGCAGGTCAAGAAAATCGCCCCATTTTTTTTTGCCAGTGTTAAGGCCCTCATGCTATCCTGCTACTTTTTTGACAGACATTTTTCATATAAAGCTGTGTAATAACCAATATACTGCATGCTTATGTTACATTGGACTTAAAGAGTATGCAGGTATAAGGTACTTATACAAAGGCTGTCCCACAATTTTCCAGAATCGCTTACAGCTGTCGAAGCTAATATGCTATATTCCCTTATATAATGTTAAAAATTGTTCCAAAGGATAAACTAAGGACATAACAATAGGAAGCGCGAATGTCTTTGTAATGACTTGGGCCCATGCTACACTGGGATTCCTTTATCTTCAACTTTCTACAAATTGGTGATCTTGAGCCCCAGTCACTCTGATGTAAGGGGGCGCTACCGTGCTGGGTCTTGAGTTGGCCATCTGCACCCAGTACTGGACAATCAGCGCAGTAGAATACATATGGTCAGACTTGAAAGGCTATTAAAGTCCTAATACTGGGGGAGATCTATTGGAATATGACTATAAATGAACTGTATATAAGACTTTACTCACCTTCCTCTATATTTTTAGTTTGGTTTTGTACCATTTCTGGAGTGTTGTTGAAAGCAGCGTAACCCTTAGGGAAAAAAGTGAGAACAGATTGTTAAAAAAGAAGAAGTTTAAGAGCTGAAACCAGTTACATTTTAGCACTGCGTCCTCTTCACGGTATTGTCTTGCACAGAGGTGTCCGGGCCACCCACTGTGCAGGGAACTATAGCATGGCCATTCAAGTGAATGGGGTAGTGGTGCAGTGCTTTGCACAGTCGGCAGCTTAGGATCGCCGCTGTGCATGTAATAAGCAAAATTAATGCTGCAGTCCCTTCATTTTTTTTAGGAATCAGTGGGATCCCAGAGGGGCTGAATCTTTACACTAGATGTTTACCACATACTGCCATTGCATCAACTAGCTTAGTGTTATTAGGACATCTTACTATATACATTAACATGACATGCTGATTGAAAACTGTAGAAAATTAGAGCTCTTTAACATAATTATTAACCGAAAGAGTGACGAAGTCAGAGAAACACAATTTCAAACACATTATTTTGAAGTCTCCACATGTCCATGCATCACCCAACATAGCCCATTAATTTCAATGGACACTATGTACTGCAATACTTCATTTCCCCAGTGGAAGAGCTACAGGCAAATTGAACACTTCATGCCAGGATCTCCTACAGATTTCTCAGTTGAACGGGTATTCCAATCAGTGGGGGTCTAACCACTAGGATCCAAGAAATCACCCCTGGCTAGTCCCAAAATTTTAATGGTAGCTGGCCACACATGTGCGCCAGCCTTGCCATTCACTTAAATGGGAACTGACAGAAATATCCAAATTCAAGCGCTTGGCAATCTCCAGCAGTCCCATTCACTTCAACGGGACCAGCAGAGATTGCCGAACGCTTGAACTCTGTTATCCTCGGTGGTCCCATTGAAGTGAATGGTGCAGTGGCTGTCCACCATCAAAATTTCGGGACCTGATATGGGGCAATTGTTTTGGACCGTTGAGGGTCCCAGCAGTTGGATCCCCACCAATCGGCATGTTATCCTCTACTCTGTGGAAAGGGCGTAACTTGCCGAGATAGGAATGCCCCTTCAATAAGCGTTACAAATAATACTTTAGAAAAACCCTCCAAGAGCAACTTGTAAAAACTTTTCTAAGCATTCAATGTCTCACCTTTTGTACCAAATTACTGAGATCCGTCTTGAGAACATTATTTAATTTTCCAAGATACTGGTTCATGTCTGGTAACTATGGAAAGAATTTCAAGATTGTATCAATTACTGCATGTGGATGCAGACAAAACCATATTATCTGTAGTCATTACCAAATTACATTTATGGAACTCACTTATTGGATCTTCATTTATCTTACCGAACTGAAGTTGGCGTTGACCCTTAGCTGGGAGAGCGAGCTCTTGATCTTGTTGCAGGGAATCATTGCCACATTGCTAAAGCATGCCGGGTCACTCAATGTGGTGTTCAGTTGAATCTTGGCGTCGGTCAGGTTTGCATCTAGCCGGTCCAGCGCCTCTTGTAGAGCTTCTACAGACACGCTGACGTTCTCCAAAGCCTCTTTTGTTTCCTTGATTGCTGAGAATACAACATGGTGGTTAACATTTTATTAGAAATACAGAATGTGCCCTTTAGTTTATCTCAACCACCAGTTCTCATCATTCCACATGATAGTCTATGTTCTATCATCACCATCCTTTACCTCCCCTCATTGAGTTTCAATGGGAAGGACATGGGTGGCGAGGACTACAGACTAGTAATCCTTGCATTTCCCTCACCACCCAATAACATTGATTTCCTAGTTTTAGAGAACGAGAGAAGAATTAGTGGATCATTTAGGAGAAATAGACCAAAACCAGATTGCAATGGATAACAGTGGTTGGTTAAACCTCATCAAAAACATCATGGTCGATATAAAACAAATGGGGCACTGATAGAAAATTTCTATCAAAGTCTTCAGACTGGAAAACCTTAAGCCCACCAAAGATTATATATATATATATATATATATATATATATATATATATATATATATATATATATATATATATATATATATATATATATATATATATTCTCCATCACTTTTTCACTGGGGTGAAAACACAAGTAAAAGCAAATAATCAGACAAAAGGAGGACCCTGCCCATAAGAGCTTACAGTCTAAATTGAATAGGAGAAGGGACACAATAGGCATATGATGTTGATTTTGTGGAGAGGACCAGTCTCATGTGTTGACAGAGGGAAAACAAATAGAGCTGTATCATCATCCGCCAGTATCTGCGGATAAAGATACAGTTACCTCCCATTCTCCTGCCATCAGTGCTCACATTCTGGGCGTCGATGCCAGGAATTGGGAACAGGACGTTGTGTCCTCTGATTAACTGCAGTGGTCAGCTGACTTCTGGCCTATGCTGACGGCAGGATCTTCATCGGAGCCGCTTCACTGTTTCCCGGGGAAAGAAAAGAAGTAAGTACTGAATCTTTTGTCCTTTTATCACATACCTGTCTGTTTACATTTCTTTTTTTTATATACTCCGACAACCCCTTTAAGGCCCCCATCAATCTATACAGAAGTTGTGTAAACTTCATGTTGTGATATCGTTTATAAATTCTTATGTTATTTTTGAATGGACTCTGTAGGCATTGGCCCTAGCAGCAAGTTATTGGTCCAAACCATCTTTAAATGAGGTTGTCTTCCGCTGGACTAATGGCCCCCTTTATTAGGCCTAGCGGAGGAACCCCTGGTACTCTGGCAAGCCAGTCTGACACGGACATGCACCCAACCGAGAATCTCTATCTATGTTTTCAAGGGCGACAAGGCATTCCAGTTTGTCGCTGGAAGGTTTTCAATAGGACCCACACAAGGACTATGATCAACATCCAAATTTTATTATTGGATGAAACAACCAAATATATATCTACTATCGTGCCAAGAAATTTCAACAGCGCCTCCTAGAATGTGCTGTAGAGCTGGAAACCGCGGCAAGCAGGAGAATGTATAGTCTTTATAGGTTTGTATGATCTTTGCTAAATGTATTTAATGGGTTTTAGTATTTTATTTTTAATGGTGGACATTCTTCATGAATGAAGATGATGAGTGTGTTTCTACTGGTTGTAATTCTACATGAATAAAGATTGTGGTTTCAGACCGATTACTGCAGAACATCTGTGGTTTCATAATCCCCAAGCAGCTCTGTTCTTCTTTACTATGACAATGAGACATTTTCCACTTATTAGAGGTCAGACAGCCCCATGCATCATCTTTAGTGTCCCAATGTGGAAGTCGAGAGCCTTCACGATAATCTATGGCTACTTCTTCTCCACAGCTCTGTATCTTAATTTCCTCGTAAAATACGAGCGTGTGTAAGTGCCTGCTCCATCATCGAAACCTGTAGAAATGTCATTTCTGTAAAGAAAGATCACTTTGGCTTTTCTTAAGATGTTTAATAGGAATGACCGATTACATTGTTCTGCCAAGCCGTTTTCAGTTAAAAAATATTTCATAGCAGAAAGAAGCAAAAACAGAGGAAGTGCAGCTCGAATGTGGGAGTGCACTTACAATATATAGCAGGGAGGACATACAGAAGATAAATTCCCCACTTTATCTATGGAGCTCTGGCTATAAGCAGTAACCTGCTGCAAGAGTCACTAGAGATTGGTTTTCATTGCAGATGTCTAAATCTTTCTCTAGATCAGTAATTCCTAAATCCAGTCCCCAAGTATCCCAGAACGGGTCATGATTTTAAAATATCCTATGAAAAGAACACCTATGGCAAGGTCTGAGGCACGGACAAGAATTGTATCACCTGTGCAATACGGAGGAAATCCTGCCCACATGACCTGTTGGGGAAGTCTTTAGGACTGGAGTTGGGAAACACTGATCTAGATCTACCCGATGAAGTTCAGATTATGTACAATAATTAATAAGCACCAAACGTCTTGAGGATTATGCAGCCGACTAGTCACTTATAGACCTTTTATAAGCAACAGATGGCCATGCAGTAAAATGCATGGACAAGTCAACACAAAGACTCCTTACATTGAGCCTAGAGTGTGACTCACCCCACCAGGGGATCTTCCGGTGGGCCCATTTTATGACACAAGAATGGACCTCAAAAGGTCCAATAGGGGCCAACTCCACTTTAAGGTGACTGTGGAGCCAATCATTTGCCACTAGACTTGCCCTGCAAGAGAGGTCTGGTAGACATGACTGGGCCATACATTACATAGAAATACCCCCATGTAATACTACATTTGTATGCCTAGATGCTGCTGGACCGTGAGTCCGGCTTCTCTCACCCTCTGTGAGCAGATGTTATCAGCCAGATTAATTTTAAAAAGGGAGTTTCCTCAAGAGACAAGTCTTTTAATATTTTATTGAAATCAATAGGAGCAAAGTATTCTATTACACTTCCGACTGTAACACAAATGCAGACATTCAGCTCGGCTACACACATTTCTAAACCAAGAAACCAGTGGACATTTGACCAAAAGAATCACCGAATGAACGAGCCTATAAGATGGCTACACAACAAGATAAACCTAAAGAAAAAAATGTATCATGTCATAATATGAATAAAAATACCTTTATTGTATCATACCACATACCAACATGAGAGGATGACCATAAATATAGTACAGAAGTGCACACTATAAGTACGTAACCCATGCAGAGGGAATCTGGGAAGCCCAACGCACATTTCGGGACACAGTGCCTTTATCTGGGGATTCCTAGATGAAGGCAGTTGTGTGCCGAAACATGTGTTGGGCTTCCCAAATTCCCTCTGAATGGGTTATATTATGTACTTATGGTCATCATCTCATGTGGGGATCTCCTAGGCACTGGCACTTTATTTGTATGTGAATTTTATCATTTGGGGTGTGATATGCATTTATTGATCTCAGGGAGGAGATTATGGGATCATACATTGAGGGTAATCTTTGGGATTTGTTTCGTCATGGCTTTGTCCTTTTTACTAGTTTGTAATTACAATAAAGATATTTTTATTAATATTATGGAATGATACACGTTTTTGTGCTTGATGTTTGCCACACAGATAGTGGACCTGGGATTAGCTGATCAGCAGAGATCCTGAGAAGTGAACCCACACCAATCAACTACTATCCTGTGACTAGTAAATGCCCTAAAACCCCTATATTCCAGCTGTAACAGGTGATGGCCATGTCACTTTTGGGAACACGGTGGCTCTTTCAGAACACACTTCAATGGGGATGAGTTGTAGTCTTCTTCACAGCGACTGAATTTGTGTAGCACTACACGGAGCAAATATCCTTGTGGTCAAACCCTCACTAATTAGCAAGTAACGGCATATCCTTTAAATGGAAAACTAAAAACTATTAGAAATGAAGAGGAAAAGGTTAATTTTTAAAAAAAGTATATCCATCACCCTAAGTGACAGTTCTCACCTTATATATAAACAGGGATGAGAGAGCCATCTCTTGGGGATCCAGGATGGGAGAGGCCAGAACGGTGCCGTTTCCATAACTCAGAGCTCGGTTTGAGATGGATCTTTATAGTATGTGTAATCAGAAACGCTGCTGCATTTCAGAATGAGACATACATGTCCGTAATGTACATCTCTGTCCTGGGTGACAGATGCACTCTGGCATTGTACAAAACGACTTAACTACTTGTTTTTCATCACAACAAAACAGGATACAAGAAGAGCATATCATGGTAAGTGCTACAAGGGGCATAAGAGAGGCGAGGAGGCTCCATAGAGGACTATTCACAAGTGCACCAAATGTAATAGTACTTACCCATCTTCAGTGAATAAAGTGGTGCAGCCCCACTGTCCACCTGGTTTCTGATGACAGCGAAAGTCAGGCGACTACCACAGGGTCACTGTTTGGAACTCTTGGCATTATGGCACCCAAGCTGGACCGCCGGGGCAAAGGATGGGTAACTACCGTTGTATTTATTATTTTCTCATAGCTGTGCCTGCCGTTACATTTTATAAAAGTAACCAGACAATGCCTTTAATACGGCTCTCTTTTGGTACTTGGCAAGACCACCACACTCCTTATCCATGTGGGACAGTAAGACTTGTTGCAAGCATAACTTGAACCTTCTTGGCTCTGAAGCAAAGTCTGTAACAGAAGCTCACCTACCATGTACTATTTTTACAGAATATAGACATTAATTAACCAGCGGGGTTGTTGATCCGGGTCTGGGAGTCAGGTAGGAACTTTTTAAAATGTTGATCAAGGGATTATTCTGACTGCCATTATGGAGTCGGGAAGGAATTCTCTCCCTCAAATGGGCTAAATTGGGTTCTGACTCATTGTTTTTTTTTGCCTTCCTCTGGATCAACAATGGGGAGTGGAAACAGGCTGAACTAGATGGACATTGTCTTCTTTCAGCCTAACATACTATGTTACTATATTTTTACTAGGTTTTCTTTTCAGGTGTTCATCCCTTTTTAGGCACCAAAATCTTGGCTCGACTTGTACCTCTGCACACTGTATGGCTGGGCTCACATGATAGTGTTGGTATAGCGTATTCCGTACATGGTTTTTTCACATGGAATATGTTGTACCAATCTCCCATAGGTGACCATGTTGCCGTTCACACACATTGCACAAAAAATGCACGCAAGGAAAAAAAAAAATTGCAGCAAGTTCTATCCTGGATCGTATTCCATGCACAAGCATGCCAAGATAGTACATGGTGATGGGCGGCATGCAGCAGGTACGCTACGTCATTGCGTACTTACTGCATGCAGAGTGCTTGCCTCTCGCGGGTGGCACACAGCGAATTACGGTCATGTGAGCCTGGCCTATAACTAAGCTACTGACTTAGTGCTTGTTTGCATCCATGCATTTGAATGCTACTACAATTTTTCACGTATTTCTTTTTTTTATGCATGTGTTTTAGTCGGTGGAGCCAAATAAAAGTACATTGAGACTACACACAGCACAGCTAGGATATATGGAAGAAACACTTCACATCACAAGGCTATTTTATACCAAGAGTTTGGTTTTACCTTTAATTGCCCTTTCCACTTTGACTTCAAGTTAAAATAAAGTGTGAACAAAAGTCAAAACAAAATATACAACAAAGAGGAACAATGAAGCAATTCACAAGACAAGCAGCATAAAAATGACATTATGGGGCAACAGTCTCCTCATAATGGTAAGCAGCCGTGAAGCATGTATATGGGGTCACATATGAAAACAAGAGAGCTCAGCCAGGAATTGGAATATATAATATACAGATGCAGCAATGTTTAACATGATTTTAACGAGCTGTGATAACTTGCTATGCAGCAGTTTGTTTACCCTTTTAATTACACTCTTTGCCCCCCCCCCCCCCAAAAAAAAAATAAATCCAGCACCCAGAAGAAGTTGTCGTTTTGCTGCAAAACTTGGCATGCAGTTACATCTCAGGCAGATATAAGAGTTGTGGTATGATTAGATGGACTGTCTTGCCACCGGAGGCCCTAAAAATAGTTTCACCCTTGGTCTATAAAAAGGCTCTCAGAGGCTCCTTGTGTGTAGTGACCTCTTCTTCTGCTTGTGTAGAGTTTGTTGACGCCTCAACGACACAGAAAATAGATTTGACCTTGTTACCAGAGTCCAAGAGGGGCGGATTATTGGGATGTGAGAAGTTGGAAGGTCGTACCGACCAATTGCCGACACTATTCAGGCCAGACTGTTGGGCGACTGGGCTCAGGACACCCTCAATCGGGCTCAGGACACCCTCAGGACACAAACGGCGATGGGGCTCAGGACACCCTCAACAGACCGCAAGCAGAGAGGATCTTCTGATCATCCAACAAGCAGCTCCAACTGTTTCGTTGTCCACCATCTAGACTGCTACAGAGGGGAACAGGGTTGTCTTCAGCAACCCTTTGCTCTGATAATCTAATCACTTACTTATATCATGGTTACAATCACATATAGAAAGTGTCATTCGATTCTAACAACTCCTAGGTGCCAGATTTTTTTGGACAATGAGTGTATTTAACTATTATTCTCTTATCCTAAACTCAACAGAAGCCTTAGTAAACTAACTTTCTGTGACAAGTTCTCACAGACCAGTTAAAATCTGCACATCACATACACATATGGAAAAGTTAAGTCCCGTGTAGTCGAGTATCACTGTAATAGCCAAACAACAGAATTTAACCAGATGTGTATAGTGAGCAACGCACTGATTCACAGACTACAACAAGACTCATCATCGTAGTTGTAATGGTAAGCGGATGGAAAATGACCCAGATAATTCTTAGAGCCAAACATTTTGTTCATTCACAGCAATACAGTATTCTGAGGAATAGCTGTATATTTAGATTTAAAGTGGTCGTCTAGTTGTAAACTATTAAGGGCCTATCCTTAGAATAGGCCCTAAATCGTAGGTCAGCAGGTGTCTGCCACCTGGGACACTGGCACCGATTAGCCGTTCGCTGGGCCAATGTGCTCATGTATGAAGCAGATTTCTGCAAACAGCACAGAGCTCTGTTCTCACTGCAGTGGCCAGGCTTGGCATTACACCCAGTCACTTCAACGGGAACTTTGCCTGTAATACCAAGCCAGGTCAGTGCAGTGGGAATGGAGCTGTCCATTTCCTGCACAAGCACACTAACCCAGAAAACACCTGAATGGCAGAGATCCTAGCTAGGCCCATCAATAATTGCAACTGGACAACCCCTTTAAAGGGACGGTCAATCTTTGCAACCAATTTTTGAAACCGCTTTGCAAATCCTATTGATCAATGTATCTCAATGGTTCCAGACTGCAAACTCTGTGTAGTCGCATCATGCAGGCATGATGCCATCTATCTGTCGGCTACGTCTTACAAATGTATATTTAGTAGGTTAGTAAGAAGCTGGGGATAAATGGAGGACAGGATCATAAAATACAGAGGGCCTCAACTATAAAAACTATCTAACAGAAAAACTATATTTCCAATCCGTAGCAACCAATCGCTGCGCAGCATTCATTTTACCACAGCAGTTTCGGAAAGAAGTTGATTTGTTGCTAGGGGCAACTAAGACAGTTCTTCTTTTAGACAGTTTTGATAAATTAGGCCAAGAGTTTTTAGTTTTTTACCATGGTGACATCTGGCACCACAGAGCTGCAGACATAACAAAAGGATATTTTCAATTAAATGGGTATGTACTATTGATGAGCTATCCTCAGGAAAGGCCGTTAAGAGTTGATTAGCAGGGGGTCTGCCACTCAGGATCCCTGTGTATCAGCTGATCCTCCAGTCTGCTGTCAGTGCAGAGGGGCTGGAAGTCTGCATCAGTTATCAAGGCCGGAAGTGTAATAAAAGGCTTCATTCCCATTGAAATCAAAGGGAACGATGCTGAAAGTGTAATAGAAAGAATCACTCCTATTGATTTGACTGGCTACTACACTTTTGGCATTGGTAGACCACAGATGCGAAAGTCCAGCTCTGCTGCACTGGCATTGGGCCAGAGGATCAGCTGATCGGTGGGGGGCTTGAGTGATGGCCCCCATCAATCAACTATTGATGACCTATTCTGAGGATAGCTCATCAATAGTAAATGCCTGGAATACCCCTTTAAAAGATCATTTACAAAGTTGTCCCATTTTTAATCTTCACAGTAGTTAGAGGCCCAGAGGCGTAACTTGAAGCTCCTGGGCCCCAATGCAAAACCTGTAACAGGGCCCCCAACTATAATGCTTTATTCATAGTACTGGGCTCCCTATATGGAGAGGAGAGGCCTTATGGGCCCCCTAATGTTCCTGGGCCCGGGTGCAACCACATCCTCTATAGTTACACCCCTGGTTGGAGCAGTTTGCGTGATACTGAGCTGTAAATCCCTCTACATAGAAAGTGGAAAGAATTTAGTGGGTCGGCATAATCCCCAGTCCACTCAGCCTTCATTCAGTGAGGACTCTTCTTGTGTAAAAGGGCCCTAATCTCTGGTGTAACTATAGAGGACGTAGTTGCACCCGGGCCCAGGAGCCTTAAGGGGTCCACAAGGCCTCTCTTCTTCATATAAGGAGCCCAGTACGATGAATAAAGCATTCTAGTTAGGGGCCCTGCTACAGGTTTTGCATTGGGGCCCAGAAGCTTCAAGTTACACCTTTGCGTTAAGGAGTTAAGAGAAGTTGTGGTGCCCCTCAGCAAAACTTTTGCACCCGGCCCCATGAGCCTTTAGCTACACCCCTGGCCCTAATGCACATAGCCACACTTTGTGGCTGCATTTTGTTCGGCTCCTTACCTGCTATTCATTTTTCTAAGGCAACTTTTTGAATCCTTTTTAATATACATATTTTATTGGATAAGCAAATGCTGATTTTCAACAAATACTAATACAATAGTCTTAAGATCCCATGTCCAAGATGTCCTGAGTCAATGCAACTTGCAAATTGAATTAAGTGTTAATTAATTGTTGATTGTTAATAGCCATGTGGTTTACTAAACCCGTACGGCTATTAACAAAGGACATCCAGAATTCACTGACTTGGAGCTTCTAGTTCCCTCTTGGCTGCATCTTCATGCACAGTGTCTGATATGTGGAGCACTATCTAAAATGTCATACTCTGGTAAACTGTGAATTTCATTATTAATCTGTAGGAAAATTAGTTATATGTGGCGGTCCATGAAGTATTTACCGCAAGTAGTATAGTTATAAGTGGAGACCCGCTTTATGCAATGCCTCCGCATACAGTATTATCTATATTATCTATGGATAACAGTCCAGCAGTAAACTGGTTTGAAATTTCCATGCGATAGGAAATACATCCTTAATAATTAATCTTTATATTTATAGAAATTGGCAGTGGAATTATTATGCAGGAAATAGACCCCAATCGCGTATATGCTTTATTGGTTGGATCTGCCTTTTCTTCACAGGTAATGAGAGTTCGACATTCCTGCATGGGGACATTATGCTTCGCTAATGAGTAACACAGAGCTCCTCAGCAGGAAGTTAAAGAAAACAGAGATAAATAATCTGAAAATTAATTATGCTGCAACGGCGGACACTAAGCACTTGCTCTACTCTTACTCTTGCACTCCATTCACCCAACTGTTGCAGGTTCTTCAATGAGAGTACATAGCCAGGTATCCAACATCCCATTCATTTGGATGTCTTTTTCTTGCCCAAAGAGGAGTAGTCTTTTAATAGTTAGAAATCCATGCAATAAGGTCCACCTCGATGAGGCAGATTGGCCCACATGTTTTGATCAAAACATGCACTATGAACCTTGCATTTTTATGCGGTTAGTATAAATAACAGTTGTGCAATTTTATAAAGATATTAAATGTGTATGAGTGCTAAAGCATGTGTTTCTGTTACTCTATTTGTCACTTTCATATTTAAATTTATTTGTTGGAAAAGCTATATTATTTTGTATGCATTGCATTGGCTGCATACACTTTTATTGTGCACTCCATTAACCCATCTATCCCAGGTTGTTCAGTGTGAATATGTGGCCAGATATCCTGCTTTCCCATTTGATTTGGGCTTTTTGACGCAAAGAGAGCTACCTTTTAGCGCTAGGTATCAGTCAAATAAGGTTCACATGTATATGACAGATGGGCTCCCATGTTTTGATCCAATAGGAGCTAAAACCCTAGCATTTTTATGCACTTAGTATAAATAACATTTGTGCAATTTTATCTAGATATTAAATGTGCATGCGTGCTGAGGTATGTGTGTCTGTTGCTTCGCTCTTACAGTCAGTGCACTAAAGCCTTAATTCAATTGTATCAGATCTGATCATACGTAATCTACTGTCATAGAATAAAGCCTGACATGACTAATTACTATGACAGAATTCTGATATATTTCATATAACCAAGGACTAGTTATATAAAAGAGGTAGAGTAACTTTGATATCGCTAGCGCTCGATATCTTTCACTGTACTTTGATCCCTTGTTGTAAACCGCAGTATTATTATGTTATTGCAGATCATTCCAAAATCAATATAATCCAAGTCAATGACAAGTGAAAAACAATGGACTTTATTAATAGCTTCTGTTATGTTCAGAAACTCTATTTGCTGCTCTAGCTCTGTATCTATATACCCCTAACCAAGGCAGAGTAGATTACTGGCACCCACTAGACAACCATCACATGGCACAGAAGACCCTCCAGCCCCCCCGAGCTACATCCTTCCTTATGATAATTTAATTGTTGCCATCTCTTTTAATGAGTTTTTTAGTTATTTTATAACTAGAACTAAAATAAGATGATTGAATGACGGGAAATATTTACTTACTGTAAAAGCATTTCATTTTGACCAAGGGCAGGAGCGAGGCTGGAGAGGGAGATGGGCGAGCACTTGCACTCCACAATTACTGTCAGCTCCATTTAAATGAATAGAGTGGCACCATGCATGCTGTACCACCGCTCTATTCAATGTCCTCCTCATGCAGGGGGAGCTGTGAGCCCACAGTGAGGTGGAAAGGTTGACAGGGGATCCCTATTCTCAGAATCGTGGGGATCTCATCGTTGAGACCTCCATCGATCAGACTTTTATCATTTATCCTGTGTCAATTTTGGGAATAGCGCTTTAATATGTGCCAGAGTCGTGGTGATAGTTTCCTTTACCCATGGGAAATATTCAAGTTGCTGCACTGGTTCTGTGGCTTAATACCCTTGGCAAGACAGAATTGCTTTTTGCCACTTCCAATGGCGCTAAGCACCCAAACAACAGACCAAAGTTAATATTTCATCCTTTTTTTTGTTAATTTCACCTGTTGTTAGCCGTTTAGTCATTCACGACCTTTGGTGACCCTAAAGGTGAGCTCCTTCCATGTTTTTCTGGTTTGCACTAGTTCTTTCAGTTGTGTGATATGCATGCCAGTATCAGCCATTGTGTCCTTTGGCGGCCGGGTTTTGCCAATGATCTGCCAAGCATTATAAATATTTCTAGCAACTCTGCTTGAATTACATGGCTAAAATGCGTGAGTCTGAGCTTGGTTATCTTGCCCTCCAGTGATATCTCACAAGGTTGCCTACCAGATATATTGACTGTAGGCACCCACAACTTTCAAGTAGCCACAGTGGCTGGAATCCATGGGAAGGAGTGTTCCATGTTTGAGGTATTATCTGACCTAACGGAACTGGTTTTGGAAATTAGGTCATCAGTAGAGATGAGCGAGCGTACTCGGAAAAGCACTACTCGCTCGAGTAATTTGCTTTATCCGAGTATCGCTGTGCTCGGGTCTGAAGATTCGGGTGCCGCTGCGGCTGACAGCTGAGTCGCAGCGGGGAGCAGGGGAGAGCGGGCGGGAGAGAGGGTGAGAAAGATCTCCCCTCCGTTCCTCCCCGCTCTCCCCTGCAGCTCCCCGCTCCGTGCCGGCACCCGAATCTTCAGACCCGAGCACAGCGATACTCGGATAAAGCAAATTACTCGAGCGAGTAGTGCTTTTCCGAGTACGCTCGCTCATCCCTAGTCATCAGTTATCTTATATATTTGGCTGGCCGAGAGGAGGGTAATGCAAACAATTATGCCGACTCAAGCAAATAGGATGAGACTTTATACAAATAATCATATTGGCACTATCATAAAAACATAATAATGACTTTCATAACTAGAAGGTTTCCAGATTTACATCTGCTAACTACATACAAGTATAGAACCAAGGCTATAAAAGTCCTAATTACCTCCAGCCATGTTGAGAACGCCATCAAAAGCAGGCCGTACTTCTCTCCCGAGCTGCTCATGGACTCGCTCACCCAACAGAGGCCCGACATCTGGAAGAGGAAATACGCAGACAATCGGCAAATAATCTACTCAGATATAACTTCTTCAATGAACACTTGCAAGTCATGAAGTAAGAATTGTAGCCATGGGTGTAAGAAATAGTGATAGGTCCCCTTCTCTAATAGAAACATGAAAGGCTTATCACTACTTTCTCCACTCATCATGATCATAGCATCATTAGCCATAGTCCTCACTAACTGCACTTACACCTGACTAGAGATGGACCCCCGTAGGTTCTGAGCCCCATAACAGATGTTGTGCCCATTACCCTGGTAGTTAACCCATAAGTCCGACATCACTAAAGATTATTGTTATGGTATAAAATACTTACTGGTCAGTTCTGACAGAGCCTTGTCCTTGGTGATGTTGAACTTGTTCAATACATAGTCAATTTGCTAACAGGGAATAAAACAAATCTAATCAGGGCATGTGATTGTACCATAAAGTTTGCTGACGTGATTGTATTAGTGTAGCTTAACCCCTTTAGTGGCATGCCCAGAAAATCTCCAGGGCTTGCTACACTGACCATGCAGTTAAACCCAGAAGATTTCTGTGGACAGCTCTAGTGCTGAAATGTGCAGAGAACTGAGCTGTCATCTGAAATCTTCTGGGGTTTTTACTGCATACTCAGCGCAGCAAGCCACGGAGATTTCCCTGCCATAATACCAACTGTCAAAGTAGTAGAGTACTTTCAAATACTTGCGAGATTAAATTGTATTGTTGACTCATTTGAAAAACCTGCCCTGTGAGGCATGACATGGTAATAATAAACCTGCCACTGAAGGGGTTAAAGGAGATACACCAAGAAAATTTGCTAGTTTTCTACTAGAAAAGTCGGCACACCAAGATCTACTACTATATTTGCTGTTGTGGAGATCTGGAGGTGTCGTTCACATTTACTAGCAGTACAGGTGATGCACCTCAGTGGACAGATTTCCTGATTTGTCTCCAAGCTCTGGAGCAAAGATTTATCACAATTGTGTTTTAACTGCTAAACTGGTGCTGGAAGACCGGATTGAGAAGAAGAGGTCTTGAAGGCAAGCAGCCCCAGTGACCACCAATTTTATGTTGCAGCGGTGACTTGAAATGTTGAACAAGCCAAGAAAAATCTGCCATGGTCATAGATTGTTCTAGGCATGACCAGGCCATGGGGTGAGGATGCCCCAAGATTCACCTTCAGCCTTGCACTTCTTGCAATAGATAACCTAGTGCCTGTAGGCTGTATTCACATCAGCAAGTTTTCCTGTGCGAGTTCTGTCCGATTCCAAGATTGATGGAATATGCACAGGAAAAGAACACTTTCATTTGAATGGGTTAGTTCACATTAGCGATTTTTGTTTAAGAATTACCCATTATTTTTTATGGGAGCTTTAAAATAAAACGCATCATAATGGCATGTCTGTGTGATGTGTTTTTAAACACACGTTTCTATGGGGGCCACATAAAAATCAGGAAGTACATAGCAGTCAAAACGGATGCAAATAGTGTGTGAAAAAAAAGAAATGCAAAAATGCATCATAAATCCATGAAAAGTGAATGAAAGACAGCTTTTCACTGCCCATGATCGCGCTCACCTATGTGAATACAGCCATAAAATGGGAAGCAATTTATTTTACAGCTAGTGAAATAAAAAACTATAAAAAACTATATCTTAGACTAAACTATAAACTGGGTTTTTGCTTAAGGCTAATACTGCCCTCTGCTGGTCATTTGAAGATTTCCAATGCTATGCTTTTTTTTTTGCTATTACTACTGAATTTTACATACTTTAGGGTAACCACAAGTTACAAATACAATTTACTCTTAGCAGATTGGTGATCTCCTTCCCCAGGAAAAGGCAAAAATACAATAGCAGTTATATACCATGGTATCTGCTAATATCACACAACTGCTGAATATACAGCCAATGACAGCTATCATCATAGGATGGGAGGGGTTTCATGTCTATATGTGGTCATGATATTAAATAAGGCCAGAGCATGGAGTACTATACCAGTGGAGTATCCGCCAACAAGGTCTTCAGGTCCTTAAAGTTGCTTTGCACCAGTCTTTTTGACCCTCGAATTTGGTCAGTAAGATTTTGATTTGCAGCAAATGCACAAAGGATACCAAGACTGCGAGGAACAGGATGACAGGATGGATACAATAAGTAGAATCAGCAATTAATTTACACTGGAAATAATCAATTCTGTTCTCTCTGCAGAAAACTAGGTTACAATAAATGTTATAATCTTATCATTAAGCGCTGAGCAGGACTGCACTGCACGAGGGAGGCACGGCGTGTATACAGATGCCTCTGTGGTTTAGATATATAGCCATAGTCATGTATAGATGCAACTTTAAGGGTGTTTAACACAACCCAATGATTGGGCAAAAACCTCCGAAGATCTGCTTCTGCGGGTGTTTTTTATGCGCGCAAAATATACACACGCAATATGCAGAGAATAGAACACATTGATGGTTCTTTCACATAATGATTTTTTATGTGCATTTCGATGGCGTGCAAAAAACAAACAAAAAAAAACAAAACAGGACCTACTCCATTTTCCTATGTATTTGCACACCAAAGGGTCCCATAGAAGTCTGTTGGAGGTGTGTAAATGCGTGCACAATATCCAAAGAGTTGCACAATACGCTGCGCAAAACCATGGAGAAAAGAACACATCTAGGCCTCAGTAGGCTCAGGAAGGCGTGTTGCGCGCATATGAACAGGCCCTTCGTGTGCAAAATTGTGCAGTACAATGTGCCAATGAGAAACGCCAAACAACAAGATCAGAACCAGGACTTCACACTGTACTATGGGGAACGAATGATCATTCATGCATTCCCAAGAACATTCTTGCCCAATCACCAGACCACATAAAAGGCCCTTAAAAGGAACCATAGAACCCTATACTAGGCCTGCATGTATATGCTGTATGAGCATTCTGTAGAATTGTTGTATAGCCCTACATATGGTTTTCAATCTGGTATAAAAAGAATAAACTATTTTGGCATACATGGAGTCCACAGAAGTCAATGGCCACGTCCTGTGTATACAGTAGGAGCATTTTCCAACTAATATGTCAAGTGGGAGTCAGAACAGAATTTCTGACAGCCTAGATCTATGGAGAACAGTCCCATTTATTTACTCTAGATTGCATAAAGCGAAATATGGCTATACAGTAAGTATTGTGATTGCATGGAGGTGAGCAGTACAGGTAATACTACTGAGTTTGATATATACATATAGGTGCAATGAGATTTGAAGTAGGAATATTGAGAGCAGCCATATAGTTTCACGCCGATGCTTCTGTGGTGTACTCCAGCACAATTATAAACATTTCATAATTTTAAAACATTTTTCTCATGGCCTCAGGATGCTTTACTGTTGCATGACACATAACTCATGGTAGAATCCACCTTTTCTTCTCCAGACAATCATTCTTCCAGATGTCCTCTGGACTGTGGAAGACTGGGGTAAAGTTATTTTCTCTGATGAAGCCCCTTCAGACTGTTTGGGACATCTGGAAGGATGATTGTCTGAAGAAGAAAGTTGAGTGCTACCACGAGTCCTGTCTCATGCCAACAGTAAAGCAACCTGAGACCATTCATGTATGGGGGGGGGGGGGGGGGGCACTCACAATTTTGCCTAAGAACACTCCATGAATAAAGAGCAGTATCTAAATCTCCTTCAAGAGCAATGTCTCCTGACCATCCAGGAGCAGTTTGGTGATGTACAATGCTTTCTTCAGCATGATGGGGCCCCATGTCACAAGGCAAAAGTAATAACTAAGTGGCTCGGTGAACAAAACATTGACATTTTGGGTCCAGGGCCAGGAAACTCCTCCGATTTCAATCCCATTGAGGACCTGTGGTTAATCCTCAAAAAGTGGGTGGGCAAACAAGAATATAGAAATTGAAAAATAAGGGTCAACTCAACGGTATAAATCTTGAGTATTTGCCTAAACTTGATGTATTTGTCATTAAGAGTTTAAAAACATATGAAATCCTTATAGTTGTACTTCAGTAACCATAGAAACATCTGACTAAAAGATCCAAAAACACTGAAGCAGCAAACTTTGTGAAAACAGAAATTTGTGTCAATCTTGAGACGTTTGGCCACAACTGTAGGGGTATTCAGTCAGGGGCATTTGCATACCACATTAAAAAAAAAACAAGCAGCCGCCCAACCAGAGAACTCGGAGGCCATTGAATGGGTGCAAAATTGTGGATGCTCAAGAACCAGGAGGTCTGTCTGAGGATAGACAACCTTTATGTTGAGGAGTAATCCTCACTATCTATAGATCACACTAAGTATAAAATTGTGTGAGGTGCAGTAATAGGGAGCTTGTTTCACCATTTAAATTTCCTTATGTGTAATGAACCCATTTAAATGTACGTAAGGTTTGGAAATTATGTGCTTTACCCCTCGCTGTTTAGTTAAAGAACTTTCTAAATTAGATTGCAGATAGTTTAATCACATCCAGCACAGACCTTATTATCATAGACGTCACGAAGAGGAAGGTGGCCAGGCATCCTCGTTGGCAGTCTGCATTCTTCTTGTGTCTTTGATGCATCTCCCCTCCGCAGTTATCACAGCAACGACACATGCAGAAGCACAATCCCACCAGAGGCATCAAGAGGAAGAAGAGGAGTCCCAGGACTGTAGCCACGATGAAGCCAATTTCATAGTGTATGGTCTGGAATATCACCAGATACAGATCATCATTAGCCAATATCACAGGAAGCGTAATAGAAAAGACAACTCTAAAACTTATCTCCCCACTCGTGATACTTGAACCCTACGGGGGCTGCACACCACAAGTTTAGGGCATAAGGTAGATGTGGTGCCCCCAAACCTTGCACCTACTGCAGATGTCTTTCTTCTTCCACTGTTTCAAGCCTGTATTTACGGGGGCCTATGTTACCGGCGCTCTTCTACAGTTGCACTGTGGATGACACCAACAAAGGCAAAAAGACCCCAATGAGGTAGAAGCCAATTTTCCTCATTTAAAAAACGGGGAAAAAAATTCCTTTTTGACTCCAATCTGGCAATCGAAATAGTCCCTAGATCACGACCCCTCTGAAGTAATCCATGATTATAACCTGTAATGTTGTAATGCTTACGAAAGGCATCCAGGCCCCTCTTAACTCTATTATCGAATAACCTGGTGTCCAGTCATGAAGGCTGAGGGAGATCATAAGTCTGGTGCATTCACCAACCCAGAAGTATTATAGGTTATCAATCATAATTCACAAGCACTCTAAAAAAGGAAAACAGAGAAATCCCCCCTAAATCCAACTTTTACCACTTGGGTGGATATTAGCCACTTCTTTGTACTTCTCTCAATGTGTCACAAAAACAGTTTCCCTAACTTGTACAGCCGCATCAAAAATACAGAGGGGTAATTTACTAAGCCTGGCATTTCTGATGTTGGTCCTCTATGTATTAAGCACATCCAGGCAGCTCTGTGTGCTAGTTTTGCTAGTTTCTGGTGTAAATAATACATAAATCTGTTGGACTGGAGCGGTCACGCCTCCTCCCAACAAGCTACCCACCTTTTAGAAAAAGTGGCAGGGTCGATGCAAAAGTGAAAAGAGGTCACAAGCTTTTCGTAAATACCTGCTTGCGCAAAAATGTGTGGGTATTTTATACCCCATAGGGCCTCATTTATCAAAACTGTCTGGAACAAAAACTGTCTATGTTGCTCTTAGCAACCAATCACAGTGCAGCTTTTATTTTACCTAATTTACAGAAATGAAAGCTGAGCTGTGATTGGTTGCTAGGGACAAAGACAGTATTTATTTTAGATAGTTTTGATAAATGAAGCCCATAGTATTAGTGCCGAAGTACTAGGCTTATAATCGACTTTCTTTACACCAAACACATACTAAAGCTAGTTGTAGAGGAAGTCAGTTAACATGTATTGAAGTTTGGTCAGTCGAATTAAACTGGGCAAGAACATGCAAAGTCCATGCTGATATTGTCTCTGGTTGGGGTTGAACTGAACACCTTAAGCCCCATTTACACGGGACGAATGCCGGGCAAACGATGCCCGACGCTTGTCCCTGTGTGTACTCACTCCTGTGCTGTCACACAGGAGCGAGTATCGTTGGCGCTCTAACAGCGCGGCCAGCAGGGAGGCGGGGCGGCTGCAGGAGATTTCTCTCCTCGCTCTCCCCCACCCCTCTCCATTCACTTAACACAGCAGCAGTTCAGTACTGAACAGCTGCCGTTTACACTGAACGATCATTGTTTAGGATCATCGCTCATCGTATAGGCTGCAATAAAAATCCTCAACGATGGGCGTTCAGTGTAAATAGCAGATTTCAGTACTGAATGGTCACTGTGTTAAGTGAATGGAGTAGGGCGGGGGAGAGTGAGGAATGAAATCTCCGGCAGCCGTCACGCTGTGAGCCAATGATACTCACTCCTGTGCAACAGCACGGAAGCGAGTGCATGCGGGGAAGAGTGTCAGGCATTGTTTGCCCGACACTTGTCCCGTGTAAATGGGGTTAAGTCTACAAGAAACTGTACCAGAGATAGAGCTAATGTGCTGTCCACAGCACTGTCTATTGTGCTGCAGTGCTGTTATTCCTCAGGGAAATGTATGAAATTGACAACTGGGCATTACCATTTCCCTTGTCATTAGGGTGTGTACAAACATAATCTGAACACTGTTGGCACTGATTGTACAGAGACATTTTCCCTGGATCTTATGCTTGGAAGAGAAATGCGCTTAGTGCAGGTTGCAAGTATTCTGGGGGCCCGGTGAAAATTCCAGATAAGCAGTTCGGAAACTGTTAGAGAGGCAGCAGCACTTCCAGCCACCACCTTCAATGGGATAGGAGAGCTTTGACTGTATGGACATATTAACCACCCAAACTTTTCACTATAGTGTAGCCAGGTGAGAGAAAGACATTTACCATCACTACCACTATGTCCGTATCCTCCAAATCTGACTCATTACATTTATGCTGTGGCCACGAGTAGCCGGGAATTATGGAACCATCCAAGCAGGCTGTGGTACGCAATGCCATTTCTGTAACTCCCATAGAATGGAATAGGAGTTACGAAAATAGTATAGCACAGCAAGCTACACTGTTTCTGCTGTGCTACACTGTTTCCATAACTCCCATTCACCTAGGTGGGAGTTAAGGAAACAATGCAAAGGGTTCTTGTACATGGAACAATGGTCAGATGCTTAAGCATCGAACAGCCATCCCAACTACTAGCGCTCCTGTGGACAGTTGTTCAATAAATGGAGGCGGAGTGGATCTTTTCAGGTCGTCCGCCTCCATTCACGGTGAACAGGTAGTTGTTCAGAGATAAACGACTACCTGTTTACACAGAGCGAGAAGTCATTCATTCGTCGCTTTGTTTCAGTGAGCCAAGATGAAGGGACTAGTGAGCGATTTCTCACTCAGTGCCCTGACGGATAACGTTTTTACATGGGTCAAAATGGGTGATTTTTTAGCTGATAGCTCATGTAAAAGTACCCTAAGACACCCCGTTCTGCTGTTTATGTAATTCCTGACTTTCCTAGTACTGTACCGTATTCTAAATCGGGGCCATGATTGGGTGAGATGCGAATACCCCTTTATTGGGGTTCGAACGGTCATTAAAAAAAAAATTCTAACCTTACCCATTCCTCCCTCAGCAGTCTTCTTATCAGATCTTCTCCTCGCCAAAATTCTCTTGGCTCCTGCAGTTCCCCGGGTCACCTCACCTCCAGCCGTCCGGATCCTCTTCTTCCTGTGACAAAGAGTCTATTCTCGGCATTCTATTTCTGGCAGGGTAATGTACATCACTAGTGATGTAGCATTCGCTGCCTAGCAGGGAATGCCGAATCCTCAGCAGCCTGCTTTAGCGCAACTGCGCATGCGCAATGTCTCGCTGCTAGTGTTTCATATAGTTTATGCTAAAGCAGGCTGCCAAGGACTCATCATTCCGTGCCGTGAGCGCTACATCACTAGTGATGTAGCGTTCACTTCCCTGCAGGAAGTGAACTGCAGCTAATGGATGCACTAAAACAGGAAGAGGAGGATCCGCCAGGCTGGAGGTGAGGTGACCTGGGGGACTGGAGGAGCCAGAAAAAGGTCGTCGAGAAGAAGATGCAGTAAGAAGACCGAGGGGGGAGGAATAGGTAAGTATTGATTTTTTTTTTCTAATGACAGAACCCCTTTAAGCTCCATCCCATAGATTCATTCAGAAGTAAACCAACCACTTATGTAATTAATCCTTTCCTGATAAACAATACAGAGGGCAAACATAGAAAGGTCATTCTAAAAAAGCAGCAGCTGTTTAAAAGGACAAATATTCCAAAAAATGATCTAAAAAAAAATATACATCAATTTAGATATTTCTACTGTGATCTCAGCCAGAAATGCTCAGCTACTGCTCAGAGCGCCTCTTGCTTTACAGGTGTCTCCTTCATCAGGACTCAAGGTTACAAGTGATTCACCATAATCAGAAATAATTGATATTGGCAGTAAAATAAATGAGTGGTTACACCAGAGCCTCTAACTGATGCCTGGATATCCTCCAGGCTATACTGCGCCATTGCGTCAAGCAAGCTGATACTAATTATTGTTTTCAATTGCTGTGCTTCAGGATTTCTCATGACCTACAGTAAGGGAGGACTTGTTATTTGTATAGCGCCAACTTATTCCACTTTCAGATAATTTATTTTATTTATTACCCCCCAGCAAGCTGGGTGCTCATTTTACCGACCTCGGAAGGAAGGGAAGCTGAGTCAACCTTAAGCTGGCTACCTGAACCATGCTGGGATGGAACTCGCAAACTTCAGGTCGGGAGCAGGCGCTTAGGACTGCATACTGCTACCTTAACACTCTGTGTCGTCCCTTTGAGCTGCTGACTCCCAGTGCAAAGTCTAGAACTGAGCCAGCTATAAAGCTTAATTTATAGTACTGGTCTTCTTATATGGGGAAGAAAGACCTTATGTGCCCCCTAAGACTCTCTGGCCTGGGTGCTATCACATCTTCTGCCCCATTATGATTACACCCTTTGACTGTACATTTATGTATATAGGTCAAGTACTGTAAACGCTATTTTTAATGACTTCTTTCCTGACCAACAATCATTCATAGCAACAGATGAGGAGAACCAATATCCAACCTCCATAGGCGGACGATAAAATGCTGAGTGCAGTTGTTTATCTCTCCAGCATGGGCAGATATTTGGGGTCACAACTGATGTGCCGGATGCCATGGACACTCTCACACAAAACTATGGCTTCAGTTCTAGCATAGGTTTGCCTCAAGTGGGAAAAAAAAAAAGGATATATGGAAACAGACCCAATCTGAGAAAAGTAAAAATTGCTTGTCCCCATCACAACATCTACCATCCCAATATATGAGAAGGTTTCTGCCCCACCCTCCCACCTCCACTACCCAGCTGCCAAGGGAAGAATAGTGCCCCCCCCCCCCATGGCTTTTGCCAGTGTTGGTACCTATAGATAGGGTTGGGCTAACACAGTAAAGCATTGGATGTTGGTTGCAATGCTATAAACAATCCTGTTCAGAGTTGACTGCAAACGGAATGAGATATAGTAGTTTGTCTCCATGTGTAATGATACTTAGGCATTGCAGTAAAGGTTACTGTACATATAAAAGTTTACACAAGCAGGTTGTGTGTAGCTGGGAGGTAGACCCTCAGAATCACTTTATGTGGTGGATCCAAAGTACCTCAGCACCAGGCAGGGGAGCTTACTTGGCACATATTCCCATTGATCATGATTAATATTGAGGGATTATTGAAATGGTCAGGTCGGGAGTGTCCAACCTGATTTTAAAAAAATAATTGTGAAAAGAGACTACCAATTCCATTTACATCAATAGGAGTAAAAATCTGGGTTTCTAATTTGGTTTCCAAAATGTCCCTTGAACAACAGTAGAGGTGGTGGTGGTGGCCCAGTGGCTAGCAGTGCTGCCCTGCAGTGGTAGGATCCCAGACTCAAATCCCCATCAAGGTCAGATTCAAACCTAGAACTCCAGTACTGCAAGGTAGAAATGCTAAGCCAACACACCAGTCCTTCCTGCTCCAAGCAGAAAGTGAATATTTTGGCAATTTTTGCTAAAAATCTGATTCGGATGAGCCAATCTGATTTAGCAAAAATCTGTTTGATTTTACCACCCCACTGATCACAATGAGCAACACCAATGATGATGAAATGGAGTTGGGGTCAGTCTAAGATGCCCACCTCCAAGGCAGGTGTAGGAGCTGTCTCACTGGAATGAAAGGGTCAACCAACCTTTTAGGATTGATGGCCTGTCCACAGGATAGGTCATCAATATCTAATCAGTGGGGTCTCCCCTTGGGGTCCCTGCCGATTAGGTGCTTCAAGGGGACACGGTGCTTCTTAAAGCGCTGCAGCCTCTTCAATATTTACTGAGCGCGATCGTGTACATACTTAGTACTCAGACCGCCGCTATACGGTGTTCTACCTGCCTTTAGTACTCAAAACGACTGCTATCAATGATACAATGTTCTGCAGTACGAGTACGATCTTGCTCAGATGTAAACATTGAAAAGGCTGCGGTGCTCTCAGAGGCGCCGTGTCCTCTTCAATCAGCTCTTCGATGGGAACCATAAGTGGCGGACCCCAATGATCAGGTATTGATCGCCTACCCTGAGGGTTGGATAACTCCTTTCAGTTTTGATTTGCTACATAAGCTACAGGATATACATTGTAAAATCCCCCTTTTGCTGGCTCCAGCACCTGAATGCGGCAATAGTATTATTATGTACAACCAATCTCTAGGGTACGCTGGATATTGCAGCATAGACTCGGCCTGTATTGTCAGTGCTGCCTGAGAGCAGAATTCCTCCCTGCGAGAGCTCATCGGACATTAGACATCCCACTGACACGTTACTGGCTTACAATGTAACTGGATGAGATTACCTGCAGAGTCAGAACAACGTTCTCCGGCTGCAGAAGGCATCGCGGTGGTAGGCAGCATGTAATGAAGATGCAGCTCAATGTCAGGTTAAACAATTCATGGATGGATACAACAAAGACATTAGTGATAGAAACAGCAGATCATGAATAAATCGGAACTCGGTTACATTCATTTGCTACACATGGGTTATAGACATTCATGAAACCTTTTACACCAACTTTCGGTGTAAAAAAAAAAAAAGTCACATTTGTGCGTAAATCAGGTTTTGAGAAAAAAGTTTGCAAATTTTATGCGCTATTGGGAGAGAGTGTGGCTGCCATGGACCAGCAAATTCATGTATAATTTATGATAGAAACTGGCCTAAATTGCGCCAGAAATGTACGCCAGATCCGATTTCTGTGAAGGCACGTGGAGATGACAAAATGTGCCTAATATGTGAAGAGCCTCGCGCCTCTTCATGTATTAGACGCATCATGTGTTGAGGGATATATTACTAAGATCGCTCATTGAAGAAATGGTCTTAGAGAGTTTTGTTGCACAACATGAAAAAGGTTTTGCACATCAGAGGTGGTCATTGTGGCCCCGTTTGTCACTTGACACACATGGCGCCTGTAGTCAAGTTCCTGCCATACATGTTGTACCGTATCACGATTGACTGATACAATGGCTTCTGTGAGGTGTCCTCGCAGATCACACATGGTGGGTGGTAGGGGGGCATGTAGACTAGCTTTAACACTACACCAGAGAAAGAAGAAAAAAAAGATCAAAAGGTGTAATGTTCAGGGAACATGGTGGCCAAGGGAGAAGACCACTATCGTCATGATCTGTAGGGCCAACCCATCTGGTTAGTAGTCCCCTGTTGAGCTCACTTCTGACTTCACTGTGATAATGGAGGGAATGCCCCATCCTGTTGGAAGATGAAGCCTGGGCTTTCCTTTCCAGCCACGCCAGAAGCTATATCTAGTGTCCTGGAACAAAATCACTATGATTGTTTCCTCGTGGAAAAAGAAGGGGGCCGGACACTTTCCTACAGGTTATAGCGCAAAACACATTCACCTTGGGGGAGTCGCTCCACATAGCTATCTGGTCGATGTGAAAATCAAGGACACAAATCGCTTTCCAGTCTTTGTTGGCAGCCATTTGTCTCATATTCCCCTAGGGACAACTACGGCAGAATAAAACTTTTTAGGCCTTATTTAGCAAAATTGTCTAACAGTAAGCCGGTCCTTGCTGCCCATAGCAACCAATCACAGCACAGCTATCATTTTACCTCTGCAGCTTGAGAAACGCAAACTGTGTGGCGATTTATCTCCAAATTAAAAACTTCTTGAGTTTTTGTTTCCATTGGTATCAAGTTTATGTCTCCGAGTGACATTAAATGCGAGTTATGAGGGTTTTAAATTGGGAAGATCACCTGTAATAACTTCAGAAGCCTGGGAAGACGTGACGACATCTCCCAGCGGGAACTATTGTGGCGACTGCTCTTCTCTCTCATCTGACCAGATATCAGCCATTCACATTACAGTTTATACAGAAGCATTTTTCATGTCCTCTTTGTCCGTTTCCGTTATTTCCCTTTATTCCCTATGAAACCATAATTCTGCATCATCTTTTCTCATCACCCCGTACTTTGCTGTTCCTCTATTTTTCCTCCGAGAAACGTAAGAATAAGGATCCTCCTAAACAAGCCGATTCCCGTTTGAACGAGCGAGTGACGTCACGGCTAGCTGGTTCGCTCTCCAGTAGCCTGTTTAGACAAGTAGATACGTCGTTGGCTCGTTCAAATGAAAATCGTTCCTTATTCACATTCCGCATAAGTGACTGACAACGACTAAATGAGCGCTGTTTAAACCGAACAATCAGTGAACGAGCCAACGATGATTTTAATGCTGCATAAAGTGAACACTGAACAAAAAGTGAATGATCATTCATTATTTAAGCGTTGGCTCTCGTTTACACCAAACGGATATTTCGCTCATTTTAGTGATTTTTTGAGCACTAATCGTTCCATCTAAAAGTGCTTTAAATTGACTTTGCAAGGACACATCGCCAACACCCAGCTATCAGTGAATTCATACATTTCAGGGTGTTCTAACAGAAGAACGTCACAGTGTAGGGTCCTAAGAAAAGATGTTCCAGAATGGTCAGTTTATGCGTAATCCAGTCATGTAGTAAACAGACTCCTCCGGCTGCTGACAGGTCCCTGCTGACATGCGGGAGGTAAAGGCACACTAACCCTAGAAGTGAATAAATATTGGAAACTTGCATCCGGAAAATGAAAAGTTTCTCCCCAGGAATTCTGGTTCTAATATCGGATGACATCATGGCCAAGCTTACCTTTTATTGCCTAAAGTATTCCGTATACTTATTTTCCCTATTTTTTTTTCCTTTTTTAAAAGTTTAGTGTTACTTTAATACTAGAATATGTTAGAAAGGGAATACAGTAGTAGGGTCTGACTTTGTAGGATACTTGCGCTATTTGTTTCACATTAATTGGCTGCATTTCTTTTTCAGTTTCTTCATCCCATTAACATAGATACAGAATACAGTAAAAACTGGAGGTGTCGTATACATTACCTTTTGGTAGTCATTGCGCGATTCACCGAGCTTCTGCTGCGCTATTCTTTTAACTAAATCTGAAAAGGACACAAAAAGTGCAGGTTAGTAATGGACCAGGATCCAGAATCTAATGATATACAAGGCGATATCCGCCATCCCTGTATCTGTAAACAGCCATACTCTTCAACTCCCAGTGGTGCTAAAAACAGAAGATTTCTCTATACAGAAAAAGCACATGCAGCGGACGGATGATGAAGCCAGGTAAGGCTGCTCTCACACCTGCGTTAGGCTCAGCTCAGGGTTTCCGTCTCTCTGATCCGTTTTTGGAGGAGACAAACAAACAAAACTGAAAAAAAAAAAAAAAAAACGGTTTCATTTTTTGCCCCCATTGATTTCAATGGAGTTCAAAAAAACGGAAAAGCTTCCATTCCGTCAGGTTTTGGTTTTAATTGGATGGAAAAATAATGCAGTCTGCAGTTTGTGTCCATTACACATTTCACCTATAGGGAGTCCCTGTGTCTATTGGCCCACAAGACTGCTACTGGTCTGTAATCACATCTACTATTATTATCCAACTCAACTGGACAGTTCAAAGGGGAAATACTGAAGACACAATTAGGGTTTTGTTTTTAAGTCCAATTCCCATTATTACCAGTAGGTGGTGCCATTTTTCTTTTCATAAGGTTATTAAACCGCTGCTATAGTTCTTGCTGTGCTCACATAGGATAATGCTAATTTTCTGAGCTCTGGAAGTTGTAATGTACAGCTGCTAGCGAACAGTGGAAGGCAACCTGTGGCTCCCAAACTTTATAGAGGTTGTCTGGAAGAGACAGGACTAATTGCATCAGCGCTGTAATGTTACAGAGGTATACATTGGTACTATTCCCCGGCATATACCTCCAACAGAAGCCTCCCATGTATGCTACTGCATACACATACTTTGGCTGTTAACTCCATATACCTCTTTTTCTATTGTCTTCCTCTATATAGAATTACACAGCAGACTACTCTTCACAAATAAAGTCTGCTGATGCATACCAGGGCAGCATTTGCTACAAGGACACACTTTTGGCATACGTTGGGTTCATTGGGGCTATAGACATGTTTGGTGCGAGATGTGAACAGAGACATAGAATGTTTCCATTCATCGATGGCTACAAAAGATCCCCAAAATTATATACACAGTAGCAAAGTTTTGGATTATATATAAATTCTATTTATCTATACAATCTCTTTATTTTTCATTTTTTATTCCAGAACCTTTACTTTTCCATTGACATAGCCATGCGAGTGCTTGTTGTTTGCAGTACGAGTTGTTTATTTTTATATGGTACAGTTTAACCCCTTTAGTGGCACGCCCAGAAAATCTCCGGGGCTTGCTACACAGACCATGCAGTTGAACTCCGGAAGATTTCCGTGGACAGCTCTAGTGCTGAAATAACTCATTTAAAAAAACTGCACTGTGAGGCATGACATGGTAATAATAAACCTGCTAATGAAGGGGTTAATGTACTGTATAATGTATGGAAAAACTTTTATAACATTTTTAAATGAGGAGAAAAAGGAAAGAAAATGCTATGAGTTTTTAGAGCATTTACAGACTGAATATGCAGCAGTCAGGAGCCAGATGCATGTCACCAGCAGTAGCACAACTAAATATGTACAGCTGTTACACAGACTCTACAACGGCAAGATGATAGGAAGTTTTAATGAAAACTTTAAAAAGTAGTTTAATTTTGTATTTAGAAAGGGAATGAATATTAAAAAAGTAAAAAAAAAAATAAAAAAAATCAATGCAAAAAGCATTATATAGCTTTTAACAAACGTACTAAACTGATCGAGATGTAATTCTGCATCCTATGTGGTCCTTGTGTGCACAGTCAGCAGATTTAATACTACATGTGGCTGGCCAAGGCTTTACTTAGCAAAATTAGCCTTTTGTCAGGGATGCAGAGAGATGACAGCTTTTCTGCCTGAAAGGGACAGCCTTTGATGAATTACCACAATGGTCATACAACACAGGAAAGGGTTGTGGAAGTTGATACAAGCTAGTTAAAGGGATGGGAGAGTCTGATATATTGCATTAAAACAGGCTCACCAATTTAGGCACAAATAGACAAATGACATTTGGAGAAGGAGAGTAAGGGTGCCCACCCACTGGCGTTTTTTTTTCACTGCGAAATTCGCAGGTTTTTTTTCTGCAGGGGGTCTATGGGACTTGTAATGTAAAAATCGCGATCCCGCAAAATCGCGATTTACCGCGATATCGCGATTTTGCGCGATCGCGATTTTAGCTTTGCATGTCCCATAGCCCAAAGACCCCTGCAGAAAAAAAAAAAACGCTGCGAATTTCGCAGTAAAAAAACGCTAGTGGGTGGGCACCTTTAACCCCTTGAGTGGCACGCCCGGAAAAGTTCCGTGAGGAGCTCCACTGCTCATAGCAACATAGCCCGGAAGATTTCCGGGCTATGTATCACTATGGGAGCTGCAGAGCACAATGCCACAAGCTGTGACAGTGTGCTCTGCCTGCACAGACCCACAGAGAACAAAGCAAGGGCTTTGAAAAACCAGCAGAAGATATTGCCGACATGTCGGCAATGTCCTGCTTTGTTTACAGGTTGCCATAGAGACCATCGGCTTGTCAGAAGCAAGCCGATGGTCTCTGTGGCAGGGAGAGCTGGTTGTTAGCTGTCAGAGGACAGCTAGGTACTAGCTCTTACAGCAGAGATCAGAGAAAACCTCCGATCTCTGCTGTGTTAACCCTTTACATGCTGCAGTCTATGTGACTGCAGCATGTAAAGGGCTGTCACTGCAGCATGTAAAGGGCTGTCACCATCGGACCCCTGGAATGTGATCAGGAGTCCTGATGGGTCCCTGTGGAAGTCCCCTAAAGGGACAAAAAAAAATAAAAAATTTAAAAAAAATTAAAAAAAAAAAAAGTAAAAAAATTATTTAAAAAATTAAAAAAACACTTGTCTCCCTTTACTTTGTAAAAAATCAAAAATACAAATCACACATGTGTTATCCATGTGCGTTGTAATGACCCAGAGAAGGAAGTTAATACATTATTTAACCCCTTAATGACATAGCCCCTTTTTTCTTTTTTCCCCATTTCTTTTTTTCCTCCCCCCTGTTTAAAAAATCACAACTTGTCCCGCAAAAAACAAGCCCTTATATGGCCATGTCAATGGAAAAATGAAAAAGTTATGGCTCTTGAGATGCAACTGCAAAACTACTTGAAATTCAATGATTAGACCATTTTAAAAAACCTGCCCTGGTGGGCACGACAGGGTGGTAGGAAACCTGCCACTCAAGGGGTTAAACTATAAATGTCCAAAGCTCTAAAAATTGAGCCCCAGGGTTCACAAATATCGTGCACATTACACGTCTCCCAATTGGAAAAATCCTTAAAGTGACCTTCCAGTTTTGGGACATCATTTTGTTCTGGGACATGAGAGGCAGAGGAATAGATTAGCTGCCATTATTCTTCTCTGCCTCCCCTGTAATCTGATGGCTCTAGGTCCTACTTTTCGATGTCCAGCAATTTTCTGTCTAGCTAATGCACACAGTACACTGCTCTCTGATTGGCCAGTGCTGATCACATGAACAGCTCTGATCAATCAGAGAACAGGTATAGTATTAGCACTCCCAGCACTACCAATGCACTGTAGCCTGAAAATTGCATCAGACATTTCAGATAACTGAAAGCAAGACCTGGAACTGGTGGATCATAGAGGGGCAGCAGAGAAGAACAACTGCAGGTAATATACCCCCTCCTCCTCTGGTCGCAGGAGAGAATTTTGTCCCAAAACCAGAGGGTTACTTTAAGGTGATCGAATTGATCAGATTTTGAGATCCAGTTGTGGGATCATTGGTTTTCTATTTTCCCCAGAGTGCTGATAGGATTATATAATTGTAGAAGTGTAGAAAACCTGCTGTACATTCACACACGGCAGAGTTCTTGCAGGCATCTTTGTAACAATTCCATTGGTCCTTGCAGAAATGTGCATGCACTTTTAAAGGGGTTGTCTAGGGTTAGAAAAAACATGGCTGCTTTCTTCTAAACACAGAGCCACCCTTGTTCATAGGTTATGTCTGGTATTGCAGTCTAGCTCCCATACACTTCAATACCACACACAACCATCTGGACAAGGGGGGCGCTGTGTTTGGAAAAAAGTAGCCATGTTTTTCTAACCCTGGATAACCCCTTTATATAAAGTATGGTTTTCGGGACCAGAAATGTATGCAACAAACCTATTTTGTGTGAATGCACACAAATGTGTGTATAGGTGTGTATGCTGATTGCAAAGCAAATTATACTAAAATGAGGAAAGTAGAGCAATAAATGCAATGTATATCCAAGAATAGGATGCGTGTTAGGTTGTGCTGCTGGGAGCTGGTGTTCTGTGTGTGGGGGATATTTGAGCTGGCTGGGTGTGACATAAATTGGTCCCTCTTGCTTTTTCTTTTTTTGTGCATGTGAAAAAGCAATGAATATGCACACAAAAAAATGCATATGTACCAAATATAGACATATACATGCAGTATAAACGCAGTGTATTTCACGAACCAAAATTGGGCGCTTGGGTTTTCCTAAAAACACCCATCCAACACTTTCAGTTTGAATACACTTACAAGTGAAGATATCATCTTGAATCACTTCTCCTACGTGGGGTCCTATGCAGATTTCCTCTTATCTTTGAATCACTAATCTTCAGGAATATTTATCATGAAAAGGTTACCTGCGTTTTCAACAAATTTTCTAAAATACACCACGTTCTCCTTACCTGTGCTGTTTGCGCTGTCTGCAAGTTCTGATTTTCAGAACTTGTTTCTGTTACCCTGCTGTTTGCAATCCACTTTAACCCCTTGAGTGGCACGCCCGGAAAATTTCCGGGGACGAGCTCCACTGCTCATAGCAACATAGCCCGGAAGATTTCCGGGCTATGTATAACTATGGGAGCTGCAGAGCACAATGCCACAAGCTGTGACATTGTGCTCTGCCTGCACAGACCCACAGAGAACAAAGCAAGGGCTTTGAAAAACCAGCCGAAGATATTGCCGACGTGTCGGCAATGTCCTGCTTTGTTTACAGGTTGCCATAGAGACCATGGGCTTGTCAGAAGCAAGCCGATGGTCTCTGTGGCAGGGAGAGCTGGTTGTTAGCTGTCAGAGGACAGCTAGGTACCTGCTCTTACAGCAGAGATCAGAGAAAACCTCCGATCTCTGCTGTGTTAACCCTTTACATGCTGCAGTCTATGTGACTGCAGCATGTAAAGGGCTGTCACTGCAGCATGTAAAGGGCTGTCACCATCGGACCCCTTGAATGTGATCAGGGGTCCTGATGGGTCCCTGTGGAAGTCCCCTAAAGGGACAAAAAAAAATAAAAAATTTAAAAAAAATTTAAAAAAAAAAAGTAAAAAAAATTATTAAAAAAATAAAAAAACACTTGTCTCCCTTTACTTTGTAAAAAATCAAAAATACAATCACACATGTGGTATCCGTGTGTGTCGTAATGACCCAGAGAAGGAAGTTAATACATTATTTAACCCCCTTAATGACATGGCCCCTTTTTTCTTTTTTCCCCATTTCTTTTTTTCCTCCCCCCTGTTTAAAAAATCACAACTTGTCCCGCAAAAAACAAGCCCTTATATGGCCATGTCAATGGAAAAATGAAAAAGTTATGGCTCTTGAGACGCAACTGCAAAACTAGTTGAAATTCAATGATTAGACCATTTTAAAAAACCTGCCCTGGTGGGCACGACAGGGTGGTAGGAAACCTGCCACTCAAGGGGTTAAGAGAGGGGGAGTGCAGCTAGCCTAGTATTTTGCCAGTCATACACTGTCCTGCACTTCCTTGCCCCGACTTTCCATGCTGCATTGGACAGTCTGTGGTGCAAAACGTGGGCCTGCATCTGAATGATCACTCTCTGCTCTCCCAGAACGATTCAGGCATTCTGGCCAAATGATGAGTAAACCGAAAATAATTTGCACATAAACATACAAACCCAGCAAAAGGCAGAAATTGTGGAAATAGGTATCACAGTGCCTGCAGATCTGTCAGACTGCAGCCTCTGAGTGTACGGCAGTGTCCCTGGGAAGATAGCTCCTCCCTCAAATGCCAAGGAAACCTTGCTGTCCTTGTTACTACAGAAGTTCTGTCCCTAACAGACAGTGGATTGCAGAGAAGCTGGAATGGAGACCCCTAGTGGCAGCCACTTAAAACATTATTTACAGCAGTAAAACAACAACATTTTTAATGCATGTATATCACAGAAATGGTGAGACTAACATAAGCTAGTGGATGAGCATAAGTTGTCTGAAAAGTTAGTGCCCCTTTAAGTATGTAAATCTATGTGCAGTTCGACAATAATTTGAATACAATTCTTTGAGACCAAGATTTACATGGAGTGGGAGTAAGTATGCTTTCTCTGGATCAACAAGTGGTTCATGGAGAACATTCTTCTAGCCTGGGATTAGTGAAGTTTGTTTTTTCCACTCTTTCTGGGTCTAAACAACTTTAAAGAATGGTCTATAAAATAGGTCATGAATGCTATATATGATTTCTCCATTAACCCTTTCCAATCCACTGTCTGACGTCTAAAGACATTCTGATTGAAGGCTGTACAGCTCCGATGCCGGAAAACGTCCGGCAGGGTATTCTTACTGTATATTACTGGCTGCTCTGTTGTTGGGGGCCTCTCCAGCATGTCCCATACCGCAGTACTGGCTCTAGCCAGCGGATGGCGCCATTGTATAATGGCAGAAAGAGAAAGCCCCCTAGGAAACCCTGAATCCAAAATTGGATTGCAAAGGGTTAAAGAGTCTGCAGCTTCAAATCTAAGAGAGGTAGAATAATTCTTCATTTTTCAATTCAGGGGAAAAAAAACAACTCTATATAGAAAACCAACTCACTTATCACGTTACGAATTCTGTGTTGACCCGTGTAAATGAAAAAATAACTTGCATTGGAGAAGGGTTTTTCATAGGAAATAATCATTGGGAAGTGATCAGTTTAGGATTTTCACAGACTGCAGTAATTTATTAAAACCTCATTTGTTCCATGAAAAGAATACACTGAAAACTAAGCAAAATAAAATAACAAATACCGAATAATAGGAAGATCCTTGAAGCTTATTAAAATAATGGGTTCAGGGGGAAAAAAAGTCTTCATTCTTAAAAGGGGTTTCCCAGGCAAAAACTATTGACGACCTATCCTCATCAATAGCTAATCGCCGGGGACCTGCTGCTTGGGATCCCCAGTGATCAGCTGATCATCCGGGCCACTGTCACTGCAGACGTTGTCATGTGGGTCAGAAGTGGAAGTGCCATAGTGAAATCAATAGGAACTGAAGCCTTCTATTACACTTCTGCGTCCTACCCGAGTGTTGGAGGCAGAAGTGCAATAACTGACCTTAGCTCCCATGCGAGTGAAGCAAACTATGGCAATTCCAGAACGGACTTCCATGACGACATCCGACCTCCTGCAATGACAGCAGGCTAGGCCAGGGTTCCCCAACTCCAGTCCTCAGGGACCGTCCAACAGGTCATGTTTTCAGGATTTTCTTAGTATTGCACAGGTGATGTAATTATTGTCAGTGCCTCAGACATTGCCACAGATGTTGTTACTATAGGATATCCTGAAAACATGACCTGTTGGGGGTCCCTGAGGACAGGAGTTGGGGACCCCTGGGCTAGGCGATCAGCTGATTTCTGAATGCTCCGATCGGAAGGTCCCCAGCGATGAACTATTGATGACCTACGGTATCTTGAAGATAAGTCATAAATAGCTTTTGCCTAGAAAACCTCTTAACCCTTTCCAATCCACTGTCTGACCTCTGAAGACATTATGATTTAAGGCTGTACAGCTCTGATGTTGGAAGACATCCGTCGGGGTTCTCTTACTGTATATTGCCAGCCTCTCTGCTGTCAGAGCCTATCCAACGTGTCACCTCATGCAGTACTGGCTTTAGCCAGCATATAGCGCCGCTGTATAACGGCAGAACAAGAGAAAGCCCCCTAGGAAAACCAGGATACAAATTGGATTGGAAAGGGTTAAAAAGGAAAGTTAGTTAGGTGCGAGGAAGCCTACTAATTTTTTAGCAACTCTGGAGGCAACTATCACAGCTGCATTTATAAGAGCAGAATAATGAAAATAACTGTGGCACTCGATCCATCATATGACGGTAAGCAACGGCGCCAGATGAACACCACTGACTTTAGTGAGGTCCATTTGATTCACATTATAGAGTCCACCATATTCCTGTGCTGTTATAGCACCAGTCAAAAAAGTCTGGACACACCTATTAATTTGATGTTTTTTCTTGCTTCTTTTCTATATTGCAGAGATGAAAGACATGACTTCTTCTGTGTTTGCGACCATCAGTTGTGTTGTACAGAGGTCAGGTTGGCACACAATTCCATACAGTGTTCGGCCTTATTCATCCGCTATTCTAACCCACATTATGGCAAGAACCGCTTAAAGGGGTTGTCCCGCGGCAGCAAGTGGGGTTAAACACTTCTGTATGGCCATATTAATGCACTTTGTAATATACATCGTGCATTAAATATGAGCCATACAGAAGTTATTCACTTACCCACTCCGTTGCTGGCATCCTCGTCTCCATGGCTCTGTCTAATTTCAGCGTCTAATCTCCCGATTAGACGTGCTAGCGTAGAAGGGTCTTCTCCCTTCTGGTCGGTCCGAGCACGAGCGGCGTTCTGGCTCCGCCCCCTTCTACGTGTCATCGTTCCGCCCCATCACGTGTGCCAATTCCAGCCAATCAGGAGGCTGGAATCGGCAATGGATCGCACAGAGCCCATGGTGCACCATGGGAGAAGACCCGCGGTGCACCATGGGAGAAAAACGCGGTGCATCATTGGGAAAGGACCGGCGGCCATCTTTAAAAGAAGAAAAGAAGATGCTGCGCGAACTGGGAAGGAGGTAAGCGATTTTTTTTTTTAAATTACAAACAGTATTTAGTTTAACGGGGCAGAATGCGGGGGTAGGTTGAAAAAAAAAAATTGCATTTCGCCGCGGGACAACCCCTTTAACTAAGTAAAGACAAATGATGATCTATCATTATTTTAACCCATTGAGGACCAGGCGTGGTAAATATATGGCGCCTGGTCCTGGGCTTAAAACCCTGATAGTAAAATTACGGCAGGGCTTTAATCCTCCTCCCTCTGCAATCAATAAGAGGCAGGATGGGTTATCAGCTGTTAGTAACAGCCGATAACCCAGAGGAGGAGGCAGGAGGGGTTTTTAACCCTTTCTGCCTTTTCCTTCCCCAAGTACACAGTGCTCAATGTGCTAGAAAGTAAAAGTTGAAGGGTTTCTTCCACTGCAGGAGCCGAGGGGTCATGTGACCACCAGGATTCCCTGCTATAGCAGAGTTTCAGGGTCATACTAGACCCTGGCCAGCTCTGCCAGTGACTAATGTCACTTCAGGGGCTGTTTTTCCCTGTAACTGGGGCTCCAATGGATGCCCCAGCTACAGTGGGAAAGTGTCAAATAAAAAAAAAAACATGTTAATGTCCCCCAGAGGTCCTATATGACGTCATTGGGGACATAAATAGTAAAAAACAGGATTACATAAATAAGTAAGACAAAATTACAGAATAAAACAACAATATATACATAAGAAAGAAAATAATACAAAGCTGACGCCAACCAAAACTGCTGCCGTATGCGCCCTGTAATCCAAAACCATACATGTTATATATCAAAATGTCCGAAACAAAATGAGGAACCTGTTCCCATACTTTATTTTAGCGTAAATATACTAAATTTAAAAAAAAAATACTATAAATATTAAAAAATGTCTGGTCCTTAAGGTACAAAACAGCCTAGTCCTTAAGGGGTTAAGACATAAAGGTCAATCAGTCCAGGAAGTTTCAAGTACTTTAAAAGTATCCTCAAATACAGTCATGAAAACCATCAAACGCCATAATAAAACTAACTCCCAGGAAAGGAGAACCATCCCAGGAAAGGAAGAGCAAGAGTTGCCTCTGCCTGAAGTATGGAGGAGGTGTGATGGTGTGGGGATGTTTTGATGGGGATACTGTTGGTGATTTATTTTAAATTCAAGACACACTTATCCAGCATGCCAACCAAAAGCATTCTGCAGCGACATGCCATCCCATCTGGTTTACGCTAAGTAGGACCATCATATGTTTTTCAAGAGGACAATGACACTAAAAACACCTTCATATTTACTTAAAGGGGTTGTCCCGCGGCAAAATTGTAAATTTTTTCTCTGCCCAGTCCCCCTCCTAAAGCAAACATGATAATCTACCTGTGGAAAGCGATTTTAAAGAGAGTTTCTACTCACCGTTAGATCGTTTCATGAAGTTATAAAAATTCTTCTTCCAAGATGGCCACCGGCATTTCCCAAGGTGCACCGCTGGTCTTCTCCCATGGTGCACTGCGGGTCTTCTCCCATGGTGCGCCGTGGATGTTCTTCTCCATTGGCTGATTGGCACCATGTGACGGGGACGGAGCTACGCGATGATGCTGAGAAGGGGGAGGAGCCAGGACGCAGCTCGTGAGCAAGGACCTTCCAGAAGGGGATTCCTGTCTGCGTAAGCCTGACTGTTTCGGCGACCAGAGAAGCAGTTTGCTCGTCGCCATGGAGACGGGGACGCCAGCACCAGGAGGGGTAAGTGTATAACTTCTGTATGGCTAATATTTAATGCACGATGTATATTACAAAGTGCATTAATATGGCCATACAGGAGTGTATACCCCCACTTGCTTTCATGGGACAACCCCTTTAACCAAGAAAGAGATTGATGGAGTGTTGCGTCAGATGACATGGCCTCTACAACCAGCTGACCTAAATCCAATTGAGATGGTTTGCGATGAGTTTAACTGCAGAGTGAAGGAAAAGCAGCCAACAAGTGCTCAGCACCTCTACCATTCCAGGTGACTACCTTGTGAAGCCGATTGAGAGAATGCTAAGGGCATGCAAAGCAGTCATCAAAAATGGGACTACCTTAATGAACCTGAAAGAGAAAACATGTTGGGGAACATCTATAAACTGTTTTGCGCCAATTGTTGGCATTTAAAAACAAACAAACAAAAAACAAAAAAAACAAACAAAAAAAATAAAAAAATCACACATTTTTGCACAAGCGGGTGTTTGCACAAATGCTGGGCTTGGTACATTTTTCCCACTCTGCTTTGTTTAATACTTTTTGTTTACTACTCAATTCCATATGTGTTCTTTCATAGTTTTCATGTCTTCAATATGAACTTACAATGTTGAAAGAACAAAAAAAATTAGAGAATGTAGAGGTGTGTCCAGACTTTTGACCGCTACTGTAGGTCTGCCTTTTTTTACCTGAATCTGTGACAATTCATTCTTTTTGGATCCACTTCTGGCTTTGATTCAACAAAAACTCCCCCCAAAAAAGTACAAAAAAGAACCTTAGGCCTTATGTCCACTAGGAAATTCGGGCCCGTGCGGATTCTCCATGCAGAACCCCGCAGCGGGTCCCTCCTTTCCCGCGGACATGAGGCCTGAAAATTAAATTAACTCACCTGTCCGGACGCTGCGGGTTCCCGTCCATCGCGGACGGATCTTCTTTACTTCTGCCCGGTGGATGTGCTCGGCGCGTTGGCAGCGTGCCGCACGCATGCGCCGTGCACTCTTTTTTTTTAACTTCTGCTCTCCCGCGTCTGAGAACAGAAATTCAGCTGTGGGTGTACCACAGATCCGGACGGCTTCCATAGGCTTCTATGGAAACCTGTGGGAGACCCGCACTAAAATGAAGCATGCTGCGGGTGTTTTCCTGCACGTGCGATCCATGCGGCAGGGAAAATGGACATCCGCAGGTATTTACTTACCTGCGGGTGTCCAATGCATCCCTATGGGCGCGGATGACGCGAGCGGGACACCCGTGCGGATTTGGTAAATAGATTTATCCAGTGGACATAAGGCCTTAACGTAACATCTGGCCAAAGCATTTCCAGACAAAAAAAAACAAAAACACATGACATCATTCAACAAAACACTAAATCAGCCCAAAAAGATATAATTCATATGATTTAGTTTTTTCACGCAAGTCATGTTCCTTGAACATACAGGTTATGCAAGCCAAGCAAAAAGGGAATGCAAAACGCACAAACCTGACCATAAATCCCTATTCCTTATAGGAGTGTAAGCACACATGGGCAGGGCATCAACCTTATGCTTCTCATAGGCAATTTGCATTTGTTGGTACCACGGGGTCCTTTATTAAGTCTTACACCATTGGATGGCGCTATTTATTTATAGATGATCATATAAAATGATGGCGGTCTACCAATGATATATGGGGCTTACTCATATCTAAGCTGGAATAGCTTACATGCCGTGACTAAGCTTCTGCTTGAAACATGTAGGCGGTTAAAATACTCACACTGGGTTTTTTTATCCACGCTTTTACTGGAATGCTAAAATAAAGAAATCCTTTTATACCGCCTGAGTTGCTGGAAAACTTCTATTTTTGTTCTATGTTTGCTAGCAGTGACTCTGCTGTCATGCATTTGGTGGAGTGGGATAGCAAGGCTGCATGAGCTGACAATGTCACCAGTGGACTATACACTCATTCAACGACAGGTACATCCCTGTAGGTCTCCAAGGAGTAGACAAGTTCATAGATTTGGGATTTTTTTTTTAGCCTTTTGTCCTGGTGGTCCAGTTCATTCAACAGAATAAATCGACCCCTGATAAAATTGCATGCAGTACCAGGAATACAATGGTAACCTTTTTATAGAAGCAACTCTAAGACCAAATTCCTACAATTCTATGAAATGTGGTGCCAACAGCCATGGCATAGCTATGACAAAAGTATGTTCATTAACATCTCCCCCCCCCCAACATGTTGTGAACTGGTAAGTTTTGTATGCCAGGAGATTTTCAGCCTTAGTGTGACCGTGACTTTGTGTTTTTATGGTTCAGTTGATTTGCAAGGTCAGGATTTCTTTTATCACACTGGCAAAACATGAGAAATTTTGCCACTCTGCTGCACTTATCTCTTCCGGAGGGTTAAATCATCATTAAAATGTACCAGCAGTAAAAGTAATTACATTAATATCAATTGCAGGCAGAACAGCTATGTGCTTTGAATAGTGTGTGCCCAGTGGAAATGTGGTAGAAAGTTCTAATCTGGCAGTGCCATGTATGAAACACATAGTAAAAACGAAAAAAAAGGTTTGGTACCGTGTTAGCCAGTAGAGCAAAATGTGACTGTTCTCAGTAGGAGAAACCAAGTAATCTTGTAGATATGATACCTTTTAATGGCTAACAAAAATACATGATGTTATAGCGAGCTTTCGAACCCACTCAGGGTTCTTCCTTAGGCTTAATGGAATAGATCAGAGGATTCTATATTACACACACATACTTATGACAAGGCACAGAGATGGTGTGATTAATTTGCACTTGATACAGTTTCTCCACTTTTACCCCTTTCTTGTAAGGTTCAACCGTTTGCCATTTTTTATTGCAATGGACTGATGGACATGGTGGCACCACCAGATCCTGTCAATGTCACCGGGCATGAAGAAAACATTTTCTGACTGCCAGCTTGCAGGATGTGCAGAGTAGAAGCATGGGCCAATGCAGAGCCCGATGCTGAAGAGCAGTCAAGCTTTTGCTCAGATGTGCCGCCGCATAGCCTCAGCTATTGATTCCATTATACTGGAGATGTGCTGGTTTAGGTTGTCTAGTGTCTTCAACGACTTCCACATTGGACATTTGCAGGGTGCATTGACCCTTCAGGAACACAGCTCTTTTTTTGTTTTTCCTCCCCACTTTGAAAAAAATCTAAAATTATGTATTCATCAACGTAAGCGTCTGAGGGCTTGTTTTTTTGTGGGCCGAGTTGTATTTTTCAGTGGTGCCATTTAAATGTACCATATAATGAAATGAAATCTTTTTTAAAAAGTTTTTATTGGTACCATTTTAGAGAACATACAACTTTTGAATCGCTTTGTATTACATTTTTTTTCTTGCAGACCGCAGTCCTGGCTACGTGTATTTGTTTTTCTGGAGGATGCTCTCAGTACAGGACAAATAATGCCTTACTTTGATACATCTGATTGCGTATGCTGCTATACCAAATAGGTTTTTTGTTTAGATTTTTTTTTTATTATAAATATAGGAAGAGTCTTTTTTGAACTTTTAAACCCTTAAATTTTTTTCCTAAATAATTAGTAAAACGGTTTTAAACACATTTTTGCATATTTCTATTTAGCCCCCATGGGGAACTTGCAATCATTTGATCACTCCTGCAGTATAATGTGATACCATAGTATTACAGTATACCGCGATCAGATTGGCAATCTATCAAGCCATGCCACAGGCTAGAAAGACAATCAGCCATAGCAGTGCTGGGGCTTTCTGAAGGTCCCAGGCTGCCATGGCAATCGAATGGCAAACTTAATGCAGGGGGGCCATTTGCGATTCTGCAAAACAGATTATGGGGTTTAAATGGTGCTATGAGAACAGACTGCTGCATTTACAAGGTTAACAGCCATGATCAGCATTCGCACTGATTATAGCCGGCACCCGCATCGTGTTGAGCGGGATCGACTCCCGATTCTCCTCCATACTAACCCCAGAGGCACAGGACGTAATTGTACGTCATGTGTTGCTAAGGGGTTAAAAATTTGAACAGTTCTTCAAACTTTTCCTGTCATTCCGGCTGTTGAATGTGAAGTCATGTATGAATACATCCGCTTTACTAGGGCTTCGTATTGCTTTGTAGCCTAATGGTATTGCTTTATTTGTGGTTCTTTGAAAGAGAAATAAAAAAAGCTTAGCGTCGCAGGTTTTCGTATGTCATTGATTCCAACAACGGACAAATGAACAGAAGGCGAATGTATGCTTGATGACAAGTTCAGATCAGATCAAAGCCGAGCAGTGAACAAAAACACCCTGTCTGAAGCAACGATTGAGCATCCACACGATACAAAGGAGCTTGACCAGACATAGCCTGATTAGATCAGTACTTGTACAGTCTATTAATAGGGGGCTTAACGTTAAACCAGCTGTTGGGCTTTGTACACGGCGGATATCTCTACAGTGAACATAAAGCCGCTTGTTTACTGGCTACAAAACAGGAGAAATGGCCCTGCAACTCGTATTACATAACAAGTGATTGCTAATAAAACTACGCCGAAGTAAAGTTAACGGGAAGTATGGAACCACCCGACCGACCGTACTACAGAACTGCACAACCTGCAATTCCCCCAACATAATGGTATTAACAGGTTCTCTCATTTTCCAACTATACCCCATAGGAGTGCAGTCTGGACCACTAGTAAAGGGGAATGGAGTTAGGACTGGATTCCACATGTAGCTGTCCGGCATGTTACTGCTGTGACTGATAAGTGGTTGGCCTTGTAGGGGGAGGACCGGAGATGGACTGGCTGTGCAGTGCCTCGGGCAGAAGAGGCAGAATTAATGTTGCTATCCAATGCCAGTAATATATAAAAAGTTAGTGTAGTTTCTGCATGACTAAGAAGACAAAGCCAAGGAGGAGCGACTTCTGCCCATGTGAGCAGGCTTGGATTGTGGTTATGTCCAAGATAAAAACATGAGTGATACAACCAATCTATAGAGAAAGCCTCCTACATGTGCCTCAACTGCCCATGGCATCAAATTGCTTCGTTAGGGTGGAGGAGAAGAGAACTTTTTGTTAAAAAAAGAAGGTTCTCAGTTGGCCGCATAGGAAAAAAAAACTAGAGTGGTTCCTTCCATTTAACTCAGAGCAGCAAGGTCGCAGGCTGGGAAAGCCCAGTGGGCACATTTCACACAATGGTTTCCAGTCTTGGTAGGCTGGAGACTAGTGACAGCTAGTGAGGCCAACCACTCTCCCGGAATGGTAAGTGACATTGCTGAACCTGAGACCCCAGTTAGCTGAAAGTCAGACCCAACTAAAGATCTGCCGTCAGTCCTGATTTACAATCTGTCTCTTCAGGTTTATTATGCTCCAGAATGTAAAATTGATTGTATTTTAGTAAATAAGAAATTAGAGCAGTATCCAAAGTTTGGTAGTTATTTTTACTAACATTTTGCTACTCAGCTGCAGTGGCCATTTTTTTTTTCAAAAAGGACAATGGAAGTGTAGGTCTGTTGGTTGTCAGTTTTTAATAAGCTTCCTGACAAACTAATTTGGTTACTGAAAGAATGTGGTGACCAAATTTCAGTTTTGGAGATGCTAAGTGGCAGCCAATCCTCTATCAATTGTTCTTGTTATCATAGTAAAAATTGCTATCTATAAAAAAAAATGACAAACTATGGCAAAATACAATAATAATACAATTACAAATTGAGACTAATGATTTAAATTCTGATTTACCAATATTTGGCAAATTTATTCAACCCTGGAAGTCATCATGACAAAATTGTGAATGGTTGTGGACGGGATGGTAAGGAGGGATTTGAAGAAGGTATACAATCTTAGTTTATCACAAAACATGAAGTACTTTAAGAGAATTTTTTTTTATTAAAGCCGAAAATACTATCATAAATTACACATTACAACTACAGTACATTGTAAAAGACGTAAATTGTATCTAAAACCTGTAACCAAAAATTGTTTTTCTAGGTTGACCTATGCTCATGAGTAGTGTTGAGCAAAGCTAGTAGAACCCTGTTTTGGGTCAAAGTTTGCTAAAAGTGTGGTTCTGCATGAACCAAAACCGAAGCATTACCTGAAAGCTCTACCCGAAACAGGGTTCTACTGATTCAGTTTACTCAACATCAGTCCTAAACACTAGTGTATAATGCTGTCCAAGAGCTATAAAAGGCCTGTATAACATTTTCAGAGGTCCATGATCTCACCAGATTAAGAGCACCCTACTCTAATATTGTATTATGTTCAAAGATACCCATGTGCAAAAAGGAGTATGAGAAACATTTCATATATAGCCAACATCTCCCCAGATCATTGGATTGGTCTAATGTTCCGAAACAAGGGTCTCCTATCGCCAACCTGAAGCCAGCCATAGACATTTAATCAATGGTAGCTGAAATATCATGCAACAATTATAACTTTTAGCCAAATTCATGACTTGATTCATGACACACAGTAACAGAACAGAGGAAGTGAGTGATGAACAGACCAGAAACAATTACCTTCCTGACATCCAATCCAGTAATGCTCTGACAGCCCCACAGAAATGTATAGGTCAGCAAAGCACCAATGTCTTCGGTCACCTTCAGAATTCATAGAGTGTCAGGATCTCAAAAAAGTACATAGAACTAGAAAAACAAAATATTCTACATCAAGAACCGATTGATAACATAGCTGGTGCATGGGAACTTTTAGATCTTCTGATTCCTTGCTTGTCCACAATGTATCACCTAATAGGTGAATGCTATTTCATATGGTCATCAGTCTATATCAGCCCTGATTAAAGGGGTTGTCCCGCGCCGAAACGGGTTTTTTCAATAGGCCCCCCGTTCGGCGCGAGACAAACCCAATGCATGTGTTAAAAAAAAAAAAAAAGTTTAGTACTTACCCGAATCCCCGCGCTGCGGCGACTTCTTCCTTACCTTACTAAGATGGCCGCCGGGATCTTCACCCACGATGCACCGCGGGTCTTCTCCCATGGTGCACCATGGGCTCTGTGCGGTCCATTGCCGATTCCAGCCTCCTGATTGGCTGGAATCGGCACACGTGACGGGGCGGAGCTACGAGGACCAGCTCTCCGGCACGAGCGGCCCCATTCACCAGGGAGAAGACCAGACTGCGCAAGTGCGTCTAATCGGGCGATTAGACACTGAAATTAGACGGATCCATGGCGACGGGGACGCCAGCAACGGAACAGGTAAGTGAATAACTTCTGTATGGCTCATAATTAATGCACGATGTACATTACAAAGTGCATTAATATGGCCATACAGAAGTGTATAACCCCACTTGCTTTCGCGGGACAACCCCTTTAAAGTTGGGGAGTTGTAACTTAGTCACCCTGCAATTCTGAACAAATATGGCCACATCGCTTCTCCAAGTACCTGATGCACACTGTACATTAGTATACATCATTAGTCTAAGACACTATATGCTGCTTTGATTGACCAATATGAGCAGCACTGGCCAGTCAGATCAGCATGTAGCGTCTTAGACTACCAACGTATACCCATACACACTGTGCATCAGGTAGTCAGAGATGTTTGTCCAGTACCAGAGGGTCAATTTAAGACCCTTTAAGAAGTAAATACTTCATAAAATGAGCATACTTCATGGACTACCAGCGACAAAATTGGTCAATGATGTTGGCCTCTGTCCTGTAACTTCCTAAAATGGTAAATCGGCAAAACTAATATTATATCATGGTCCATGAAAAACATTCTCAATTCTGTATATAGCGCCCCTGAGGCTTTTTTAAAATCAAAATACCTGAACCCTTATGTAAGGACACACCTTGTCAATGCTTGTCTGACCATGTGGTCATTTTTGTGCTCAAAAAGTATCCATCTAGTACAACAGATACAACTGTAGTGTAATACTGGTCTTTCTGAAGTGAATTTACCAAGCACAGTTCATCAAGCAGTCACATGCCACTTATCCTGATGTCTTGTCTTCTTATTTAGTCAGAGTACTCTTCTATGCGATTTAACAATTAGCACAGTATAAAATGCTCAATGAAAGCAATTAAACACAGATTTCAGGATCACCACATGTACTAGGAGAAGAAAGTTGTGTTCCATACACGGCGTGGCTAAGAATCCATATTTTACCCTACTGGGTTCTTAAAAGGAGCCATTCACTGAACAAACCTTGCAGTCTTTCTCCCTTTTATTTTCTGTACCCCGGTATGTTATATGAAACTCAAAAATTGCAGTTTAGAAAAAAAAAAAAAAAGCAAAAAAAAATTAAAAGGTAAATTACAAATAGCATGTGCATGCTTTCTTGGTTTATGTATTTCAGTGTTTTACTCTTATCGAAGATCCAGTAATAGCCCTAGTCCGGGTATTCTATTATTCTTCTTTGAATCCATGTTTTTATGAATTTATTCTCGATACTAAGACACAGACAGCCATAGACTTCAAAAGGAAGAGTCACATCCATGCGCGGCCACCTCCCCTTGGCTGGATATAATCAATGAGAAGCTACCTTGGACGCCCCGTGGCACAAGCTACATATGTCCTCCATATAGCCGAGCCCTGTTTAAGGAAGCTTGAGCCACCAGGCTATATTCAGGAAGACTTAGGGCCCATTTACACAAGCCGATGATCGCTAAAAGATCGCTCAAACTATAGTTTGAGTGACAGCTTTGAGTGATAATTTTGCCTAAACTTTTAAGTAGCTACTCAGCAACTTAAGAGCAATTAAGTGTGCAAATGAAGCCTTCACTGAAAGCAGTTAGTAGCCCGAGGCTATTATCTGCATTCAGATCCTTTGTTCTACAGCGGGGAAATAACGCTATCAGCACTACCCGCAGAGAACTGCTGATAAGGCTGAAGAATGATTTTTAGGTTGGACTGAATTTAACAATCAGCCAGCAGTGCCCGAAAAGTGCATAATGGGCGCTCATTAAGACGCAACGATTATTGCTAAAATGATCGCCTTTTAGCGATTTTTTAGCGATCATTGGCTGCTGTAACTGAGCCTTAAGACTCTCAGATTCTTGATTCCTTGGTCATGGTAATAAGGGAACATACCCATGGATCTTGTCATCTTTCATCCCACGATCGGTACATCACTGCTACTTCTAATCTGTATGAATTAATTAGCATTAGCAAAAAGTTTCAACATGAACTTTACAGATGATTTTTCATACCGATGAAAGGAAGAAAAAGTGTGGGAATAGTAATGTCTGTATAATACGCCTGCTGTTATTGAAGCGTTACATCTAGTACATTTCATGCTAAGTTTCTATTTTGAGGGATGTCTACTAACAATGCCAGTCAGAGCTCACATGGATAACTGGCATACATTGTTCCATCTGCCATGCTAATAGCTTGTGCATAGCTACACATTTAGTGTGCAGTCTTCCAAGTGATCTGCATCTGGCAGATCCAGGATCTCTTCTGTTACACACAATCCCTGACCAAGAGTTTTACAAAATATAGCAATAGTGTGCGCGCCTTATATAAGAAATACATTCCCTTTGCAATTACTGTGATTATGACAAACACTGCCTACATAGACATGCACTATATTGTGTATAAAATGCATGATTTCAACTTTTATTTAAAAAGGCAGTACCAGATTTGGTTAAAATTGGCACTAAAGCCTACAATTGTAATATGGAGGTTTATTAAAGATTCCGACCCTTTCATGATTGAAGCTTTCCTGTATGGAAGTTAAACACATGAACTACGGCATAAAATCAAGCGAGTTCTCCATGGAGGAGATTCAGTATGAATCCAATGGGAAAGTCAAGCTGAGCGACTTCAAACAAGGCATGGTGCAGTGGCCCAGGGTTGGTGGGCCCCTCCATAATGTTATGTGTTTGCCTTGTGCCATTGTCTTGTCAATGTCTTATGTGTAGTATGCATTAGGATTATGTGTATTGCACTTCTGCAGGATTGAATGGGTTAATGTCTGGGTTTGTCTGAAGAATGTATCATTGTAGAAGTCATGTGACTATGTTTTACATATATGTATGTGTTTGCAAGAATGGGGAGAGAAGTCTAGCATGAAAAAGAGAAAGAAAAAGATAGAAGGGAGAGGAGAGAAAATAGAGGAGCACTTCTGACCAGTTAGTAAGTGAGAGAAGTTCTGCTTGAAGTGAGCCACACAGACACTGATCAGTCCA